>NC_059181.1:135828520-136131550 GCF_019923935.1 Bubalus bubalis | reverse complement strand
GAGGATGAGATGGCTGGATGGCATCACTGACTCGATGGATGTGAGTCTCAGTGAACTCCGTGTGTTGGTGTTGGACAGGGAGGCCTGGCGTGCTGCGATTCATGGGGTCACAAAGAGTCGAACACGACTGAGCTACTGATCTGATCTGATCTGGAGTAGATCAGTTGTTCTCAAAGTGTAGTGCCTGTCTTGTATAGGCAGCATCAGCATTATCTGGAAACATGCTAGAAATCCAAGTTTTAAGGCCCCACCACAGACCTAGTGGATAAAACATTATCAAAGTAGAGTCCAGCTATCTTTGAAAAACTTTTTAATAAAGAAATCTGTGTTTTAACAAGCTATTCAGATGATACTGTGATACTGAATACAGTAAAATTTGAGAACTGTAGGTAGTAGTTGGAGTTTTTTAATTTTAGAAGTTCATGCAATATAGTATATGAATTTGGGGGCAATAGTTCTGCATTTGGAAACTTCTAAATGTATTTCACAGCAGAATCATTACATAGATAGGAATTTGGCTGTGTAATATGCATGCTTTTCAGATAGAGTGCAGGGTAAGTCATTGGCTCAGCATACTCCTAACCCTTTGAGGAGGGAGAATAGTTTGCAGCCTAGTGGACACAATTTCACAACTGCTAGAAGAGGATAAAGATCGAGATTTACTGCTTGTCATGTTCCCTAACATTTCACCATTAGAGATTCATTTCATATTTTCTTATGAAAATATTAGTAGTGTTTAGAGGAGTGTACTTTAATCCAGTATCACCAGTACTCTGCTGAAAAGAGTACCCTATAGGACTGGCCACAGAGGGATATTTGGAATAAGGAGATACAAAGAGAAACATTACTAACTGCAGAGCGCTGGTGGCATGTCTGTGCACCATAACTTGTGATGTTGCTATTTGTCTTTCACTGTGAGCCCAAGAGCCCAAAGCAAAATCCTTATCTGGGCATTTTTCCTCTACCTCTCATTTGCTAGTATTTTGGGGATAAACTTCCCAGTCCCTTTGTATCCCTTTGTGTTGTTTTGTCGTTCAGTTGCTCAGTCGTGTCTGACTCTTTGCGATTCCATGGACTGCAGCACGCCAGACTTCCCTGTCCTTCACCATCTCCTGGAGTTTGCTCAACTTCATGTCCATTGAGTCAGTGATGTCATCCAACCATCTCATCCTCTCATCTACCTGCTTCTTCTCTTGCCCTCAAACTTTCCCAGCATTGGGGTCTTTTCCAATGAGTCGGTTCTTTGTATCAGGTGGCCTTGTAACCCTTAGATAGATAAAAAATATAAAATTACAAAGGGATGTTTATATTACAATAATAAAAATCATATTCTAGAGCATAAAGAGAGGGCCTAGTATACGTTTTATATATAGAAATGGATAAAAAGTCATTTGAAATTGGATTATCACATCCTATGCTGAGCAATTCCTAGCTCACATGCTTTATTCAGTCCATGAATCATCAAAAGGTAAATAAAATAAAAAACAAAATTTCTTAAAGTTCCAGGGACTAAATGCAGCTGACATGCCCCTTAGCCTCCAGTTACTTGTTTCCAGCTGACAAGCACGATTGTTTTGACAGTACAGGTGCACAGCATATAATTGAGCAGAACCGCACAGTATATATTTACTGCCTTCTCAAATGCTTCAACATTTACCAGTTACAATTTCAAACAACTTTCAGCCATCAGTACACATCAAAACATAAGGAAAACATTTATTTTGGTTAGTTGGGGCCATTCATCAGAGAAAGGCCCCCATGGAGACTTTGATCTGAATCACATGCAGGCTCTTAAGACAGAAAGCAAGCCTTTGTAATTGTAAGCATAGCATGCCAGCTATCTCCAAGCACAGGGAAATACACGTGGCAGCCATTCAATTGTTAGTTTACTTTGGTACGTGTGGGAAAATGCAACACCCTTCTAGAAAATCTTCTTTTTAGTTTAGCATGAGGAGATGCTAAAGCAACCAACATTTGGTATCAGGAAAACTAGTGATGAAGTCTTTCTAAAACCCAGACTAACTAAGCAATGTCATTAAATCAAATGTTCAGTATTTATTTTTTTAAAAATAGACTACCTGACTCTGGCTAAGAGCTTTGCCTTCCTAGACCCTCTACTTCTGTGAGGTCTTAGGTGAAGTTAAGGACACAGAGTATAGGCCATTTGTCTTCTGACCAGTGGCTGGCCAAATATTGGAATAAATCAAGACAGCCACAGTACTTCTGCTGTCACAAACGCAGCCTTGGGCAGAGCCATTGGCAGAACTCACAAGTGCGCATAATAACTTTTCCTTTGATAAAGATGGGCCAGGGTAACTGGTGTAGAAGAGGCTTGCCTCAGATTTTTCTCCGCTGATATTTCCTGCAGCTGACCATGAGTGGGGACTAAATTCCTCTAAGAGACATGAATTTCATTTTCAGCAATCAGTGTTGTTGCCTAAATCCAGAGTCCAGCTCTAGGGTCTGATGAAGCCTGGATTCTGAGCCCTCAATCACACTTAAGTTCCTGGCCTCTCCTGTCCATTGATTATAGGCATTTTTTCCCCCTCAGTGACTTCTGTGCATTTGAAAAGTCCTCTGTAGGTGATTATGGGAAGCCCCATAATAGCATCAGCTAGTTCATATTGTACTCCTTTTAGTCTATATGTTAAATCTCCCTAAGTCTCAGGATAAGATACTGTACACCCAGTTCCTGTGCTCATGTGGTAGTGTCCTTAGGGGTCTCATGGTTCTACTGCCATACGTGTAGGTCAATATACAGCTCACCTGAGGCAGCAGCCACATGTGGTTCTGAGGCTGTAATCCTGGCTTACTCACCCACACTGACACATGCAATCTCTGGAAACATTTTCTGATATTCATGAGGCCATCCTCCCACCTTTAGTGCTATCTCGGGAAAAACAATTGCAGATTCTCTCTGTGACTTCTCATGGTTCAACTAGGCAAATCAAAGCTTGCAACTCTGAGCCAACAGCAGTCTGTACAGGGATGAAAAGATATATAACAGATAATAGTCAAATCCCTAACAGTGAACATGCGGTATCATTGTCACCTAGTTCCTGCCTTGCTGAATGTCTTTTTTCCCCACCCTGCTTCAGCAAAATCCACATGTCACTCATTTAAAAAAGAACTACTTAGTGCCATCAACACCACCTGAACTCTTAATTCTCCTTACGAAGAAAGAAAGAGTTAGTCACTAAGCATGTCCAACTCTTCACAACCCAATGAACTGTAGTCTGCCAGGCTCTGCTGTCCATGGGATTTCCTAGGCAACCCTTTGGAGTGGGTTGCCATTTTCTTCTCCAAGGGATCTTCCTCACCCAGGCATCAAACTCAGGTCTCCTGCATTGTAGGCAGCTTCTCTACTGTCTGAGCCACCAGGGAAGACCAAATTTTCCTTAACACCTTTTAAAAGAAAAAGCCATATTCACAGATAGTGATGAGAGAGTCACATTAAAGGAAGAAAGCAACTAGTCATTTTGCTTCTGAAGCATTCCCTCCTTGTCAACAACAGATCTGATTATTTCTCATTTGAGGGAGCTGGCCACGGTGCCCCATTCAGCCAAAGCAGTGGTCCATGAGATTCCCATCATACTCTGAACACTGTAGATTTCCATATTTCTTAGCAGATGAGGTGGACCTGGCATAGGAGGCTGGTGGCCTCCTCTTCTATTTGGCATGCCTACTACAGCCAGAAACTAAACAGGAAAGCTGCTCAGACTGGTGCTGGGGACAGGGCTAATTATGATAAATGTTACCCAGCTCCCAATTAGAACCTAGGTATGCCACCTGGCAAACTCTCCTTTTTTTATTGGAAAACAAAAACATAAGAAATATAGCTTTTGGGGAAAAAATACTCATTAGTTTTGGCTTGAACTATTATTTCCAGTGCCCCATAAGCAAACAACTCATTAAAAAAAAAAAAAAAAAAAAAAACAGCACACACTCTAATATGGGCTCCAAAGCACTTGGAGAAGTGAGATCTGCAGGGACAAATGAAGTTCCCTACTTTCTGAATTTGAGAAATGCCACCAGCTCTTTGTCAGCCATCCTGGGAATTATACAGTCTCACAGGGAAGTTGCTAGCTCCACACACCCTCTTTATCTTTATAATTTTTTTTTGATGTGAACCTGTTTTTCTTTTTCAAAAAAGTCTTTAGAATTTGCTACAATATTGCTTCTGCTTTAAGTTTTAGTTTTTTGGCCATGAGGCATGTGGGATCTTAGTTCCCCTACCAAGGATCAGACATGCACCCCCTGCATTGGAAGGCAAAGTCTTAACCTCTGGATTCCTAGGAAGTCCTCACACAGCCTTTTTTAATAGGGTATGATATAGGGTGATCTTGGAGAAGGCAATGGCACCCCACTCCAGTACTCTTGCCTGGGAAATCCCATGGATGGAGGAGCCTGGTAGGCTGTAGTCCATGGGGTCGCTAAGAATCGGACATGACTGAGTGACTTCCCATTCACTTTTCACTTTCATGCATTGGAGAAGGAAATGGCAGCCCACTCCAGTGTTCTTGCCTGGAGAATCCCAAGGATGGGGGAGCCTGGTGGGCTTCTGTCACTGGGGTCGCACAGAGTCGGACATGACTGAAGCGACTTAGCAGCAGCAGCAGCAGCATAGGGTGATCTGATCAGCTTGTATCACTCACTTCTAATATTTCCTCCCACTGTAAGAATGAAATGTGATGATATTTTTGAAAGTGACTTTATTTTTTTTTAAATTAACACATTTTTAAATGTTATACTTCATTTACAGTTATTACAAAATATTGGCTGCATTCCCTGTGTTGTATCCTTGTAGCCTATCTTACACCCAAGAGTTGGTACCTCCCACTCCTCCACCCCTATACTGACCCTCTCCTCTTGCCCCCACTGCTAGCCACTAGTTTGTTTTCTGTGACTGTGTCTGCTTCTTTTTTGTCATATTTGTTAGTTTGCTGTATATTTTAGATTCCACATAAAAGTGATATCATATAGTATTTTTTTTTGTCTGTCTGGCTTATTTCACTTAGCATAATGTTCTCCAGGTCCTTCCATGTTGCTGCAAATGGCAGAATTTCCTTCTTTTTAATGACTGAATAGTATTTAATCTCTCTCTCACTCATACACACACACACACACACATCACATCTTTATCCACTCATCTGTTGATGGACACTTAGGTTGCTTCCATATCTTTTGACTATTGAAAGTAATGCTGCTATGAACATCAACATACATATATTTTTTCAAGTTAGTGTTTTTGTTTTTTTTGGACATATACCCAAGAGTAGAATTGCTGTTTCATATGGTAATTTTTACTTTTAGTTTTTTGAGAAACCTCCATACTGTTTTCCATAGTGGCTGTACCAACTTACATTCCCACCGACACTGTCTGAGGGTTCCCTTTTCTCCACAACCCTGTCAGCATTTGTTATTTGTGGTCTTTTGGATGATGACCATTCTGACAGATGTGAAGTGATACCTCATTGTGGCTTTAATTTGCATTTCTTTGATGATTAATGATGTTGAGCATCTTCATGTGCTTGCTGACCATCTGTATGTCTTCTTTGGAAACATGTCTCTATTCAGTGGGATGAGATGGTATTTTCATAGCTTCTCATTCATTTCCTCCACACCCTCCTTAGCTACTATGAAAATATTCAATACATTTGGAGAAAGATTTTAATGTCAGATAATGATAACTCATTTCTATTCCCAGGTATTGTTCTACCTTTTTGACAGGCTTTCCATGCTTTCATGCAGAGAAGTAAGAAATTTGGAGATTATTTATTTATTGGCTGCACTCAGTCTTCATTGGTGGGTGCGGGCTTTCTATAGTTGTGGTGAGCAGAGGCTACTCATTGTGCTGGCTTCTCTTGTTGTGCTCCAGACCGCACAGGCTCAGGAGTTGTGGTGCATGGGCTTAGTTCCACCAAGGCATGTGGAATCTTCCTGGGAAAAAGGATCAAACCCATGTCCCCTGCATTGGCAGGAGGATTCTTAACCACTGGGCCACCAGAGAATTCCAAGAAATCTGGAGATTTAAAGGCAGCTGAAAAACAACAGAGGCAATGCCATAAGGACTCACATGAGCAATATTCTGGGATGGTGAATTTTTCTGTCTTCTCAAGCTATTCAAGAGACAAATTATTTAGAAGCATTCCTAACTGGCATTCTTCTGCCATCCCAGGTACCCGTAGCCCCATCCTCATCAAGCAGAAAAGGAATACAAGCCAACCCAAAGTTTAGCTCTACTGGTTTCACTGTTCAAAGCCTTGACATTCAGAGTGAAGGAAGAGTTAATTTTGAAATTTTTATAGCCTAGTACTTCCCACTCCTAGTGTCTTCCTTGCTATTTAAGCAGAGACTTGACATTTCTAATTAGGAAGTTTTACTTCCAGGCAAGTGGAATTTACCCCCAGCTGGGAAAACATGGCTTAGTAAGAGTTTGACATCAGCCCTCATTGATCTGAAGATTATCTCTCGTTTGAGACTGAAGAGCCTCTGGGAGACTAGGGAGGGGAAACAAATGTGGGAAAGTGTGTGGAAATGCTTTCTTTGACTTCGGGGTTAGGTGGATCAAGTTTGGCAGGCAGAGACTTGGGAGCAGAAAATCGTTTTCTTTCTGCCCCCTACTGCAGCCCTCCTCCCCTAGCTCCCCTTGTCAATATTTCAGAATCTTAACTTGCTAAAAGGAGGCAAAGGACTTGTTGATCACAGCCACTAAAGATTTGCACAGTATTTTAACTTTACTGACAAAATGGCTTATTTCTTTGTTACTTTCAGATATTTGGTGCACACATTAAAAGTATGTTTGGGTAAATGGGAAAGTGAGTTACCTCTGTTTCTCTTTAAGGACTGAGTGTAATAATGGTCTTACCAAACTGATCATCACTGGGAAGTCTGCCCCCCAATTGGAAACCGTATATGAGTTTTCTTCCTCCTATTTTTCTTGGTTTCTTCCTTTGGTACCTTTGGCACACTGGCATTTCCCATTAGCCTGTGTCTTCCCTCTGGCTCTTAGGGACATCATGTCATGTCCGTTATGTCCATATCAAGTGTCTGAAACCTGGATCATCTCTCCTACAGGATACCAAATGGCAGGATGCAGCTGCCATGCAGTGGAATATCCTCTTTACTGAGGAGAAAACTGGTCCCCAAACACTCTAATCTGAGTGTTCAGGAACATCTCTGGGAAGTACAGTGTATGCTTGTCATTTCTGGCCTGTCTAGAGGCTACTCTAATCTCTCTTGGGAACACCCGGCTGCATTCCCAGCCCTGCTGTCACTGTGGATGGTGATGTGACTGAAATAGTTACCTTTGTGTTGTGCTCCACTATGTGCAAGCTCACTCAGTTGTGTCCGACCCTTTGCGACCCCGTGGACTGTAGCCCGCCAGGCTCCTCTGTCCATGGGATTCTTCAGGCAAGAGTACTGGAGTGGCTTGCCATTTCCTCCTTCAGGGGATCTTCCCGACCCAGGAATTGAACCTGCATCTCCCTTGTCTCCTGCATTGCAGGTGGATTCTTTACTGCTGAGCCACTGGGGAAGCCCACTGAATGTCTGTTTCTCAGTGGGCTATATTCTTTAACTGCTATAACTCAGAAGTCTGTCCAACTCTCAAACCTTAGAGTTGTCCTGAGAAGTCTTGTGAGGGTTACCCCTCAGGGCTCTGCTTGATTATTTTTTTAAAAAATTAATTAATTTTAATTGGAGGCTAATTACTGTACAATATTGTAGTGGTTTTTGCCAAACATTGACATGATAAGAGAGTGTGACAGCACCTTAAGACAGGACTCCTGAGTGCTCCAATCTCCCATTGCTTTGGATGAGTTCTAATTTGGCCTTAGGAGTTGTAGTATTCCTTTGGTTACCTCCTTCTAGTGTTTTATCTTAAATTTTATATAGAGGATGTAACAAGAGTACCATCTACAAGTTTCTAGTAAATCCTAGGATCCTTTTATAAATTGACCTGAAAGTAAAAGTGAGACTTGCTCAGTCGTGTCTGACTCTTTGTGATCCCATGGACTATACAGTCCATGGAATTCTCCAGACCAAAATACTGGAGTGGGTAGCCTTTCCCTTCTCCAGGGGTTCTTCCCAACCCAGGGATCGAACCCAGGTCTCTCACATTGCAGGCATATTCTTTACCAGCTGAGCCATAAGGGAAGCCCAATAATACTGGAGTGGGTAGCCTATTCCTTCTCCAGGGGATCTTCCCAACCCAGGGATTGAACCAGGTCTTCTGCATTTCAGGCAGATTCTTTACCAGTTGAGCCACAAGGGAAGCCTGGACATTGACTTAGTATTTCACAATTCTAGGAAAATATACAAATTCGACCATAACAAGGATCCAGGCTTAAATGGATATACGTATTAATGACAGAGAACCTTGCTACTGCAAAGTGCCTTATAAGTGAACTTTCAGGGTTAGCTCCTTGCCTTTGAATTATAGCTTTAAAATGGCTAACAGAGGGGACATTATATAGAAGAGAGTAGCACTGAGAGATCTTAGGAAGCCTTCAAAGTTCCTTGAACTGCTTTAAGTAAGTAGCCACTTGAACCTAGACAAAAAGGGATGAAAAGTACAAGAAGGTGTATCAGCACATTGGGTGCACCAAGAAAGGAGCCAGGGTCCTTTCTTAAAGGGATCAAGGTCAAGTGGGTGTCTGAGTTCAAGACAGATTATAGGTGAACAGTGAGTGAAAACAACCAGGGTTGGGGAAGAGAAGAGCTGGACAGTTTCTGAGTAGGAGGCCAATGACACAGGAACCAGCTTAATGGAAGCTCTGAGAGCGATAAATCAAGGGGGCAGGGTCATAGCTTGGGGAAATACTTGAATATTAGGTGACCTTCAGGAGTTAGAACAGAGGAAAGCAGATGGTGGATGTTAGCCTAGCAGTTAGGAGCCAAGAATCAGAGAGTTTCTAACAAGTGAGTCAAGTAGAAGACATAGTTCACACATAGTTCACACCACCAATGACATGAGACCAAGCCTTGAGTCAGCCTATGACCTTTGATATGTTTTCTACAAAGGGAGAACCTATTTTCTAAGTCTGAAAGTGAAAGTTGCTCAGTCGTGTCCAACTCTTTGCAACCCCATGGACTTAGTCCATGGAATTCTCCAGGCCAGAATACTGGAGTGGGTAGCCTTTCCCTTCTCCAGGGAATCTTCCCAACCTAGGAATCGAACCCAGGTCTCCCACATTGCAAGTGGATTCTTTACCAGCTGAGCCACAAGGGAAGCCCAAGAATACTGGAGTGGGTAGCCTATCCCTTCTCCAGTGGATCTTCCTGACCCAGGAATTTAACTGGGGTCTCCTGCATTGCAGGTGGATTCTTTACCAACTGAGCTATGAGGGAAGCCAATAAGTCTAGGTGTTGACATAGGATAATTGAAAGCTGCTAACTGGAGTGAGGAATGAACAACTGGAATGACAGGTAGTTCTTTAGAGCTTGAGTTATCTATTTTGTCTCCCTCCCCAAAAGTAAAATGTCCCTTTGTCTAGTGTTTGGTACATAGTGGGTGTTTGTTTGCTATACTATGCTAAGTCGCTTCAGTCGTGTCCGACTCTGTGCGACCCCATAGATGTTAGCCCACCAGGCTCCCCCGTCCCTGGGATTCTCCAGGCAAGAACACTGGAGTGGGTTGCCATTTCCTTCTCCAATGCATGAAAGTGAAAAGTGAAAGTGAAGTCGCTCAGTCGTGTCCGACTCTTAGCGACCCTATGGACTACAGCCTACCAGGCTCCTCCGTCCATGGGATTTTCCAGGCAAGAGTACTTGAGTGGGGTGCCATTGCCTTCTCCGAGGGTGTTTGTTTAATGTGGACTAAATAAATGGTCATTTTATGAATAATATAAAGATGTAAAAATAAATGCATTTGCTTTAATTGCAAGAGTTATTTTATTTACAAGTGATTAAATTCATGAGGCCAAGTCCATGTGTGCCCATTGTGTCCCTACTGACTTGCAGAGGGTCAGGCTCATTGTATGTCCTAGATGAATATTTGTTACATGGATAAATGTACATATGTATGAAGGTTCCAGTTGGATCTCATGGGCTGAGGTGGAACTTGGCAACTGTTTAAAAATATTGGACCATGTCCTTGATCTTTTCTTGATCTTCTGCTAGTGTCATAGAAGGCAGGAAAACACAGGGTTCTCTAAGTTGGAAGTTTGGATATGGGAACAGTGCCTATTTTATCTGGGCAGAGAAATAAGGCTTTTCTCTTGGGCACAGTGCAGAGTTGTACTGTCTCTAAATCCAATTGCATATAGTAGCTTTGATGATGGCAGACAGGGTGCTGTGGTAGTGGCAGGTAGAGTCAAAGTATGATCCAGTGTATGAAAGTTTGATTTGCACAGAGTACTTTAAGAACATGACTGTGGCGACCTTCATGGTGATCCAGTGACTGAGACTCTGTATTCCCAATGAAGGTGGCCCAGGTTCGATCCCTAGTCAGAGGACTACCTCCCACATGCCACAAATAAAAAAGAGTTCCTGTGCTGCAATTAAAGATCTGATGCAACCCAATAGATAAATATTTTTAAAAAAGAATACGGCTATATTGTAAAACATTTCATACATTTGGATACGACATTATAGATAATGTTTCTAAGGAACTGAAGTCACTTTGTAATTTTGATTGGACCTTCATAATGTACCCTGCTGCTTAGAAGCTAAATTATGATGTGGGAGAACCTAGGGATAAGATTTCAACTTGGGCCTAAACTATTTTAAGATATGCATGTGCTTGCTTGTTCAAGATAGCAGGCAAACGTGGTATACTCATTTTTTTTTTCTCAGTCCTTTGCAAGATAAGGGGAGCTGGGGCAGGGGGCAAATTTCTGCAGTCAGCCAAGTTTTTCTTGGAAGCTTCAGCCTTCCTGTTTTGGTCTCTTTGCCCCTTGGAGTACTCTTCTCCTTCAAGTTCTCAGTGTCCTGCTGCTTTTTACCTTCCTCCCTTAATTAAGCAGGAAATAATTTGATCACGTTACTTTCACTGCATTCCTGTGATGCTGATTTTCTTATGCCAGGTGCTCTTTGCAGTTCAGTTCAAATCAATGGCTACTGAGCGTCTACTGCATTTGAGGTACCAACTGGGCTAGATGTGGCGGATATAAAGGCTAATGGGTCATGACTTCATCCTCAAGAAATTAACAACTTGATATTGAAATAGAAGAGATAAAAAGCAACTAACAGACAAGACTGTAAAATGTGCTATAAACAAAAATCAAGTATAACAAGCATATGTGAAAAAGGGGTTATTCTTAGCAGGTTTTTAATTGGAATTTGGAAGTTTATTGCTGAGGAAAAAGGGATATTGGAGACAGGCATTATAAGCAAAAGGATCCACAAGGGAAAGGTCCACTGAAAGCAAAGTGCAGGGCATGTTCCAAGAACAGTAAAGAGTTTTTTGAAGGTAGAATATAGAATACACAAAAGAGTGTTATTTGATATGATACCAAGACATTTAAGAATAGTTTCATAGATTTCTTTCTTTATGGAACAGTGAACCATCAGTTGTTTTTTAAGAGAGGAGCACTAATTTAGGAAGGTCAGTCTCATGGGAATATGAATTTCAGATTGAAGTCAGGGAGACTGTAGGATGAGAAACAGTTAAGCTACTGTAATTGTTTAGATGATATGTGATGATGCCCTGGACCAGTCTACTGGCAGAGAAATGGAAAGATGGGAAGATGGAACAGATAAAAAGACAGAAGCAGGAAGATCTACAAAATTTTAGTGACTAACTAGAATTGATACATAAGGGGGAGGGGGGATTTAAAGATGAGACCATTTTGTGAGTCCTGATCATCTGGGAGAAGAGTAATTTTATTAATCAAATTTGGAATCATTGGCACAGTTAGAGGAGGTAGGTAATGCAATCAGATTGTGAATGCTGAGATTAGTAGTTCCTTGTATTTTCAGATGGAGGTATTCAGGAGAGGGCTAAAAATGTATGTAGTGTGATTCTCAGGAGACAGTTCAGAGTGAAAAAAATTTGGGAGATATTGTCATTGATATGAATAATTACTCTATAGGACTGGTGGCATCACAAAAAAAAAATGAAGGCTAGTGTGAGAAGAGAAGATTGAGGACACCTCCTTGAACTCCTGTATTCAGGAAATAGGATAAAGGAGAAGAGCTCCTGATGGA
Source organism: Bubalus bubalis (assembly GCF_019923935.1). Classification (NCBI taxonomy): domain Eukaryota; kingdom Metazoa; phylum Chordata; class Mammalia; order Artiodactyla; family Bovidae; genus Bubalus; species Bubalus bubalis. Next base: position 136,119,400 of record NC_059181.1, on the reverse strand, counting down.
TGTTAGGGCAACAGACTTTTGGACTCAGTGGGAAAAGGCAAGGGTGGGATGATCTGAGAGAACAGCACTGAAACATGTATAGTACCATATGTTAAATAGATGACTAGTACAAGTTTGATGCATGAAGCAGGGCACCCAAAGCTGGTGCTCTGGGACAACCCAGAGGGATGGGGTGGGGAGGGAGGAGGGAGGGGGGTTCAGGATGGGGGACACATGTATACCTGTGGTTGATTCATGCTGATGTATGGCAAAAACCATCACAAAGTTTTAAAGTAATTATCCTCCAATTAAAATAAATTAATTGAAAAATAAAAGAAATGGAAAAAAAGAGAATAATCAAACATAGGTGATAGTGAGATAAGTATGTACTGACTGGCCCACCTGTCCCTTGAGAAGAAGAGTTTTGTTGTATTTATTATTCTTTTGTATTCATAATAATTGATGAGGAAATTCTTGCCAAATGAATGAATATTACAGAAGCCAATGGGGAAGACCACTTTTCATTGAGGATAAAAACTGACAAATGTGGTCTGAAGTTGAATAGACTTGAACCCTGGGGATGGCACTGGTCATAGTGATAAAGAGATCATTTATTGGTAATTTGGTCAGAGCAGTATCTGGAGAGGTGAGGGCAGAAATCGGATTAGAGCAATTTGAGTAGTGAATTGGAATTGGATATAAAGAAGCAGGACTGAGTATAAACTATTTTTCTAACTAAGTTTTGGAGTGCAGAAAATGAGAGTTATGGGATACTTTTTTTTCCTGGAAAGGATTTTTCACAAGAGGTTTGATGCCTTTAATAAATATGCATTGATTGTCTATTTTCTAGACACTTTGGTGGATGCTGGAATGTTCCAATTAAAGGAAGATTTGAATAGGTTTGCAGGTCAAAGAGAAGGAATCGATGCAAAGAAAAAAGACTGAAAATGAAAGAGGCAGAAAGGCTGAACTCGCAGACCAAGGTATTAAAGGAAGTCAGAGAACTGAAAGGGACAGATTCATAGATTAGTCTCCAAAGAGGTGGACCCTTTTTCCTTTGAGACAAGAAATAGGAATGAAAAGAAATAAAGGTAAAAGTATAGGGAACTTTTGCGATTGGATCACTGAGAGCTGAAAGAACTCATATGAAAATTTTTTTCCCTCACAAAAGTGGATAGAAGAGGTCATCTGTTCAAGTTTCAGGCTTGGGGGACTTGAGAAAAGTGGAATATCTTTGTATGCTTGTGTGCATGCTAAGTCGCTTCATTCATGTCCAACTCTTTGTCACCCCTATCGACTGTAGCATGTCAGGCTCCTTTGTCTGTGAGATTCTCCAGGCAAGAATACTGGAGTGGATTGCATTGCCCTCCTCCAGGGGATCTTCCTGGTGCAGGGATTGAACCCATGTCTCCTGTGTCTCCTACATTGGCAGGTGGGTTCTTTACCATTAGCATCACCTGGGAAGCCCCATCTTTGGTATAGGTACCTTGAAAAATTCTCCAAGTAGGCTGAAGTGGTGAAAAGAAAAGCATTGTTCATAGGCCCTGAAAGTCCAGTGTTTGTTGGACAGCAAGTGTTCATGTGAAATACCCCATCAGGGTATTCATATAACTTTCCCCAGCAATGCTTAGCCCCTAGAAGTAGGAAGAGTAAATGAGTATTTGAATCAATTTAATAAACAATTTAATTTTGGGGTTTTGTTGAAACACAGGTGTGAAATACTAAGGAGTGAGCATTTTGAGGGTGAGAGAGAAACTGAATGAGTATATATTTGCAATTTATTGAGGATCTTCCAACTCAAATTCACTGTAATAGATGCTTTTCTTGCATGCTCTGGTTTGAATCCCATCATACATCTGAAAGATGAAGTGGTTATTATAGCATCCAGTTTACAGGAAATGAAATCATGGCTCAGAAAGTTTGTCTACAGTTTCACAGCTAGTTTGAAGGGGAGCTGAGATTCAAACCCTTTGTCTCCAAATTCCATAAATTTTAAGTCTTTAGCAGTAGAGTAAATATAATGTCTTCCTCACAGTTAAAGGGTGAGAGGGAGGTAAGGAATTAAGAATATTTGGGAGCCAGGGAAGCCTTCTTTCTCCTTTGTCCATGGATGAGTTAAACACCTCTCTCTTGTTCTCCCTGAAGGTAGTTTCTTTACACATAGGTGCCCTGGTTAAAGAATGAACCAGTTCTTATAGTTGTCCTTTACTTTCCATTTGCTATACTGATATGTTTTAGAATGCTTCAATTTTGAAGTTAGGATGACCTAGATTTGAATCTTGCCACCACATGCTATGACAAACCTAGACAGCATATTAAAGCAGAAACATCACTTTGCTGACAAAGGTCTGTGTAGTCAAAGCTATGGTTTTTCTAGTAGTCATGTATGGATGTGAGAGTTGGACCATAAAGAAGGCTGAGCACCAAAGAATTGATGCTTTTGAACTGTGGTGCTGGGGAAGACTCCTGAGAATCTCTTGGACTGCAAGGAGATCAAACCAGTCAATCCTAAAGGAAATCAACCCTGAATATTCATTGGAAGGACTGATGTTGAAGCTGAAGCTCCAATACTTTGGCCACGTGATGCAAAAAGCTGACTCATTGGAAAAGACCTTGATGCTGGCAAAGGTTGAGGGAAGGAGGAGAAGGGAATGACAGAGGATGAGATGGTTGGATGGCATCACTGATTCAATGGACATGAGTTTGAGCAAACCCCAGAAGATAGTGAATGATAGGGAAGCCTAATGTGCTGCAGTCCATGGGGTCACAAAGAGTTGGACACAACTTAGCGACTGAACAACAATCACATACTAACTGTGAAACCCTGAGTGAGTTATATAACCTTTTGGGGCCTTAGTTTCCTCTTCCATGTAATGTATTCAAAAACTGCATCATTGAATTAAGCCAGATGGTATCTATCAATCCCCTCGCAGAGTGTTACATGAGCTCGGTCCACCTATCATCATACTGAACCATAATCAGTAATGTTATGTATTTTACAACTTTATTCACACTGGCCTTATCCTCTCCAAAAGCTCTGCCCTATGAAATTAAAAGACGCTTACTCCTTGGAAGAAAAGTAATGACCAACCTAGATAGCATATTGAAAAGCAGAGACATTACTTTGCCAACAAAGGTCTGTCTAGTCAAGGCTATGGTTTTTTCCAGTAGTCATGTATGCATGTGAGAGTTGGATTGTGAAGAAAGCTGAGCACCGAAGAATTGATGCTTTTGAACTCTGGTGTTGGAGAAGACTCTTGAGAGTCCCTTGGACTGCAAGGAGATCCAACCAGTCCATTCTGAAGGAGATCAACCCTGGGATTTCTTTGGAAAGAATGATGCTAAAGCTGAAACTCCAGTACTTTGGCCACCTCATGTGAAGAGTTGACTCATTGGAAAAGACTCTGATGCTGGGAGGGATTGGGGGCAGGAGGAGAAGGGGACGACAGAGGATGAGATGACTGGATGGCATCACTGACTCAATGGACGTGAGTCTGAGTGAACTCCGGGAGTTGGTGATGGACAGGGAGGCCTGGCGTGCTGCGATTCATGGGTTCGCAAAGAGTCGGACATGACTGAGCGACTGAACTGAACTGAACTAATGATTCTCAGATGTTGGGAAAAATTCCTCCCAGAACTGTGATCATCTTCATTTCCAATACTTGAGGCCTAGAAAACCATTCAAAATCTTGTGGTTCAGAGTATCAGGTGCCTAGGACATCCTGCATCCAGGTTATTTGACTGAGTCCCCTAAGGTTTGGGTCCAGGGCATGAGAGAAGCCAGGCACTTTGGCTGTTAGTGGGTGAAGACAGGGAGAATTGGTTCTAAAGCAAAGTAGGGAGGACCAGTTGGCTTTAGGGTAAGCTCAGAAGATAAGGGCTCACATCTGAGACCTGAGTTTCCATTAGTTTGTGCAGTAAGATGATGATTAAGTGTGGTCTGTATCAAATGTCCACAATGAGGCAAAAGAACTAAAATTACAAATAAAATTGATGAAGGCATCACTCAGTTCATTCTCTCTTGATCTGGCTCTTCTGAATTTTCAGGTGTTATTCCTACTTCCCAGTTAATACTCCCACAATGATGAGCTGCTTGCCTCTTCCTCATATACATTCCACAAAGCTTTGCTGTCACTGTCTTTGCTTCTCGAGTCTATTGACTCCCTTTCTCATCCTTTCATTTCTGCACTCCTACTTCTCCACTAAGCATCAAGTATCACCTCCTCCAGAGACAATTGACCCCTCACCCCCTACACCAGATTCGGCTTTCAAAGCACACTGTGCATATTTGTACAGCAGTACTTCTAAATCATCCCATCACTTTGTCTCCACCCTGTGGACTTTGAGCTCCTGGAGGGCCGGGATGGCATCTTATTTATCTTTGTTCTCATAACATTTAGTGTGGCATATAGCATAGAGTTAATATTCAGTGAATATATGTTTATAAAAAACGTATGTGTTTGCATGTAGCATAGTAACAATTATGTAGGTCATTTACTGTGCATTTAATGACATCTTAGTTGCAAGTTTTATTGGATTACAGCAGTGATCTCTCTATATGTTTGCTCAGTCTTCATAGTTTATTGCTGATATAGCATGACTGTCTGTTCACAACTTAAACAAATTACTGGGAACACTGCTTACAAGGCACACATTTTTCTTTATAGTCCTTTGTTCTTTAACCTCTGGGGATTTCTGAATTGCTGTATACTATCACATTGAAACAAAATCCCAAAGAATGCAGCATCCTGCAAAACAAGTTAAAAATACACATATAATATTTCAATGGCCGTATTTAATTGTATAGGTAAGAGCCGATTTACCTGGCCTCCTATCACCAGGAATTCTCCATTAACTGTTCCCTTTCCCCTCTCACTATTCAGAGAGAACTCTGATGCTCATAACATGAACCCTGAGACCCTGTGGCTTCATGAAGTGACTTCTAAATCATCAAAAGAAAGTTGAAGCCCTCTTAAGTGTTGTTTCCATAAAGAATATATTTTCTCTTCTCATGCTTTGAAAGTTGTCTCAGGCAGAACGGTAATTATCAAGTAGAATCTTAGATTAGCTATGTCCCTTGACCATACCAGAAAACAGAGTTCTGTAAACAGGTCTGATGATAGTAATTGGATTCTTGATTGAATTTCAATAGCACTCCAGGTGTGATTTCTATGTTAAAAGTTAGGCAAGCGGATGCTGTTTCTTTTCTTTCAGGGAGAGTTATTCTAAGGATTAATTAACTGATACCTGAATCACACCTCTGGCCTTTCCGAGAAGGGTGCTAGATAAGTGTAATACCACCAAATGAAGCAGGCGTCGCTTCTCCTAGTCTATAGAAAAAATCATACAGTTTTCATCTAAATGATGCAGATGCTTTTCCTCTTACAGTTAAGGTCAACCATCTCTTGTTTCAGTAGAATATAGAATTTTGAATTAGTGTCTTGCCAAGTTTGCTTTTTCTCAGCTCTGTGACTGACATTCTATTTTGTTGTATCCTAGAATGAAATGAGTGCTTCCTAATTAAATGATCATGCCTCCAGATTAACAGGTTAATGTCATTTTTTGAAAGATTGATGATTTCCTTGTAGGCAGTATGCTTATAAATGGTAGCTATAACTTTAAATGTTATAGTATGTCCTTTGGCTCAGATGTCCAGATTCTTTTCCAGCCAGCTGAGTGCAAGGGATAACAGACACAAAGCTGCAGGTGCCCACCTCCAGGAGAACAGTTTTTAAAGATTTGTATATGGCCTAGCTGACACCCCACATGATACCTACTAAAATCCGTAGAGCACAGATTAAGTCAAATACATTTTTCTTTCTTGAGAAATTGGGATCAGGACCAAAGATTCTAACTCATGTCTTTTGGACACTTGAACTGGGACATCATACATGGTTGAGGCTGGGGGTAGACTTCTTTTGGTTATGTCCACATGGAACAGAGAAAGTCAGGAGGAAGAGAATGAGAGAGTTTGTGTTCCCCTCTAATTTATATGTTGATACCCTAACCTCCAATATTATGCAATTTATAAATAGAACCTTTGAGAGCTAATTAGTTTTGGGTGGTTACAAGGGTGGATCCCTATGATGGGATTAGTATCCTTACAAGAGAACACCACCAGAGCTCTGTTTCTGTCTCCACTGTGTGAGGACACAATGAGAAGGAAGACGTCTGGAGGTGAGGAAGAGAATCCTCTCTAGGAGCCATTTATGCCAGTTCCTTAATCTTGGACCTCAACACCTTCAGAATTGTGAGATATAAGTGTTGCTTAAGCTGCCCAGTCTAATAGTAACCTGAGCTGACTGAGAGAAGGAGAGAGAGACGGAGAGAGATGGAGAGAGATTGGGAGATTAAAAAGTGATAAGATACCATTTGTTTCTGAAGAATAAGAGGTAAAAGAAATCTTTGTTCTGATCAGCTATGCAGTTCCTGGTTCCAAACCTTCATGAAACCTACCTATGCTCCCTAACCTAGGGTCTTTGACATACTCCTGTATTCTTGCAATAAATTCCAACACCTTTTTGGACTTGGTAAGTTTGTCTTTTTGCTCTGGCTCCCATATGGACCCTAAATAAGATATCTACTTGTTATCATCCTATTTACATGGTAGAAACAAACAAACAAAAAAACAAGAGCAGAATCTTTGAATATATATTTTTAAAATTCGATGGATATTTTATATTGGAAATCTACCCAGCTTTTATGAGGATAATATAAATAACTGACCTTTATGCACAGACCATTTTCTAGAAAATCTTAAAATACATGTTCAATTTCATTTTTTACCTTAACAATATTGAGAACCATACTGATTTTTTCACATTTCGGGGGATCAGTGCATCTTTAATGGGATAGTACATTATATGTATGTACACACACACACACAGTTTTCCCATTTACATCCTTAGTGGTGATATTTAAAGGTCATGTTGCCTTTATGATTTTTAGCACACTGTTGCTAGAGACTGCTGATCTTTAATTAAAAGGTCAGATATCTCATCTTCCTCCAGTGACTTATGATTATTTTCATTACCAATGAGCTGAATTTGTATTATTTAATAAATCTGGATTCAAATAATTATTTAATCTCTGGAGCTGTGGAAAGATTTATTAATTCTAAAGGCTAAATTGAATTCAAAATATTCCATTTTGTTCAAATACCCCTCCATTAAAGAGTGTTGTTAGAAATCTGCAAAGAATATTTTGATCAGTACCTTTTCTCTATCCCACTTGGACTCTTGAAAGCCATACCATCTTGCATTTCTTCGTTCTTTGAACCAAGGCCAAAGCCATATTTGGCTTTGGTACCCAATTCATTCCCTTGAAGCAGAATTTCACTTCCCATTTCAAGAACCTAATACCTTCTGAATCCTCCTGGCTACTGTAGTTGTTGTCTCTCTCAAGCTTTTTCCTCCTCCCACGTGTCAATATTTAGTACTTGCTACCGCATATCTTCATGTAGAATTGTAGTGACTCAAGTTTAATTGTACAAGAGCTCTGTTGTATCTGCTATGATCCTGGGGGCAGATCAATAGTCATGATGGTGTCCATGACTACAGATGATTTGATAGATTCTCTACCATGGTGCAATTAAAATTAGAATTGGAACTCCTGTCCCAACAACATGTAATGACTTAATGGAAATTTTTGGATTTGTGGTATGAAGTGTTCCAAGGTAGGTTCCTATAGGATTTCCCACTTGACATGGTAGGAGGCTCTGAATCTCTTGAATCCTAGTGTGGACTCTGGGAGTTGTTGTCTTTATCAGTCACCAAGTCATGTCCGACTCTGTGATCCCATGGACTGCAGCACACCAGGCCTCCCTATCCCTCACCATCCCCTGGAGTTTGCCCAAGTTCATGTCCATTGAATTGGTGATGCCATCCAAGTATCTCATCCTGTCGCCCTCTTCTCCTTCTGCCTTCAGACTTTCCTAGCATCAGGGTCTTTTTCAACGAATCAGCTGTTAAATAGCCTTTTTGTCTCTCTCTGGAGACAAAGATAGAAATGACCTCATCGATGTGCAGGAAGAAAAATAGAGATGGGGCAGCTGGAGATTCTCTTTTTCTCTGACATTCTAGTGAGGTCTTTGTTCTGCATTAATTAATTCATTCATTTGACAAATCTTTATTGAGCATCTACCCTACTTTATGAGGCCTAGTGCTAGCTGTTGTGTATAAAACAATAGGTAAAATGCTCACTTTGCTCTCAAGGATCATGCAACTAGGGAAGGAGCGAGAATGTACACACATTTTCATGTTAAACATGTCATGTTCTTATTGATGTAAATAGGGAAAACATAGAAGAGGGATACCTAAACCTATACCTGGGTATTCAAGGAAGGCTTCTAAACAAAGTTACCCCTAGGAGAAGCTCTAAAGCAGTGGTCCTCAACCTCTTTCAAACCAAGAACTGGTTTTGTGGAGGACAGTTTTCCCATGGACCACGGTTGGGGGGATGGTTTCAGGATGATTCAAATGCATTACATTTACGGTGCACTGTATTTCTACTATTATTACATCAGCTCCACTTCAGATCATCAGGCATTAGATCCTGGAGGTTGGGACCCCTGCTCTAAAGGACAAGGAGGAGTTAGCCAGGTGTGTCTGGGAGAGAAAGAGGCAGAGAAGAAAGGTATATAGGAGTTAGTGGGAAGTGTGTGTTGGGGGGAGAAAATGTGCAAAGGCTTTGAACTCTTTCAGAGAATAGAAATTAATTTGGCAAGGTTGGAGCATAGGTAGGGAAAGGCAATACAATAAGCTGAAAAGAATTGCAGGGCCCAGAATGTACAAGTCTTTTTCCCTCATACTGAGGGGTCTGAAATTATCCTGAGGACAATGGGAAACCTCTAAAAATTTTAAAGGAGGAATGTTGCATCATCATTTCATTTTCAAAAAGTCACTTTGGGTGCAGTAGACAGGATGCACTTGATTGGGGCCGACAGAAGAATGTTGTCATTGGCCAAGTGATGGCAGTGGGGGTGGAGAGAAGTGAATTGATTCATAATACATCAGAGCTGAAGTGAACTCTTGAAGACTATCTCTATCCAATGTCAACAAAAGTAAGTAGCACAGGGTAGGTATTCAATTAATATTGTCTTAGTATGCAGGTCAGGAAGCAACAGTTAGAACTGGACATGGAACAACAGACTGGTTCCAAATAGGAAAAGGAGTACGTCAAGGCTGTATATCATCACCCTGTTTATTTAACTTCTATGCAGAGTACATCATGAGAAACGCTGGACTGGAAGAAACACAAGCTGGAATCAAGATTGCCAGGAGAAATATCAATAACCTCAGATATGCAGATGACACCACCCTTATGGCAGGAAGTGAAGAGGAACTAAAAAGCCTCTTGATGAAAGTGAAAGTGGATAAGAAAGCTGTGGTACATATACACAATGGAGTATTATTCAGCCATTAAAAAGAATACATTTGAATCAGTTCTAATGAGGTAGATGAAACTGGAGCCTATTATACAGAGTGAAGTAAGCCAGAAAGAAAAACACCAATACAGTATACTAATGCATATATATGGAATTTAGAAAGATGGTAACAATAACCCTGTGTACGAGACAGCAAAAGAGACACTGATGATTAGATCAGTCTTATGGACTCTGTGGGAGAGGGAGAGGGTGGGTAGATTTGGGAGAATGGCATTGAAACATGTAAAATACCATGTATGAAACGAGTCGCCAGTCCAGGTTCGATGCACGATACTGGATGCTTGGGGCTGGTGCACTGGGATGACCCAGAGGGAGGGTATGGGGAGGGAGGAGGGAAGAGGGTTCAGGATGGGGAACACAGGTATACCTGTGGCGGATTCATTTCGATATTTGGCAAAACTAATACAATATTGTAAAGTTTAAAAATAAAATAAAATTATAAAAAAAAGAAAAAAAAAAGAAAGTGAAAGTGGAGAGTGAAAAAGTTGGCTTAAGGCTCAACATTCAGAAAACGAAGATCATGGCATCCGGTCCCATCACTTCATGGGAAATAGATGGGGAAACGGTGGAAACAGTGTCAGACTCTATTTTTCTGGGCTCCAAAATCACTACACATGGTGACTGCAGCCATGAAATTAAAAGACGCTTACTCCTTGGAAGGAAAGTTATGACTAACCTGGATAGCATATTCAAAAGGAGAGACATTACTTTGCCAACGAAGGTTCGTCTAGTCAAGGCTATGGTTTTTCCTGTGGTCATGTATGGATGTGAGAGTTGGACTGTGAAGAAGGCTGAGCACCGAAGAATTGATGCTTCTGAACTGTGGTGTTGGAGAAGACTCTTGAGAGTCCCTTGGACTGCAAGGAGATCCAACCAGTCCATTCTGAAGGAGATCAGCCCTGGGATTTCTTTGGAAGGAATGATGCTAAAGCTGAAACTCCAGTACTTTGGCCACCTCACGTGAAGAGTTGACTCATTGGAGAAGACTCTGGTGCTGGGAGGGATTGGGGGCAGGAGGAGAAGGGGATGACAGAGGGTGAGATGGCTGGATGGCATCACTGACTCGATGGACGTAAGTCTAAGTGAACTCCAGGAGTTGGTGATGGACAGGGAGGCCTGGCGTGCTGCGATTCATGGGGTCGCAAAGAGTCGGACATGAATGAGCGACTGAACTGAACTGATCTGAGTGAATCAAGGTGAGTAGGTGAGGACTCTTGGTATATATAGTAGCTTATCTGGGAATAAGTATATAAAGAGAAGAGGAGAGGGTCTAGGTCTCAGCCTGGGGTTCTGCTCATGCTCATAGGTGATGAACACCAATGAAAAGCTGAAGAAGAACTGAAAAAGGAGTAGGATGAGCAATAAGGACAAGAGAAAAGGGAATTCAGGTTGAGGAATTAGAAATAGCAAGTATAGCTTTTTTTCCCAAGATGATTGGTAATTTGAAATATATAAGAAATTGGACCAAGGGATAGAATGGCCCAAGGAAGGGTTATTTTTAGTGAGTGAAGATATGCACACTTTTAAAATTCAAATATCAAAGGTAAGAAACAAGATGTCCATGTCCTAGTTTCTGGAACCTGTGAATGTGTTACCTTACTTAGTGAAAAGTACTGTCCATAGATGATTAAGTTGAGGAACTTGAGATGAAAATTATCCTGGATTATCTGGGTGTGCCCCATATAGTCATGTTGTTGTTCTATTGTTCAGTCGTGTCTGGCTCTTTGTGACCCCATGGACTGCAGCACACCAGGCTTCACTGTCCTTCACTATCTCCTGGACTTTGCTCAAATTCATGTCCATTGAATCGATTATGCCATCCAATCATCTCATCTTCTGTTGCCCCTTTCTCCTCCTGCCCTCAATATTTCCCAGCATCAGGGTCTTTTCCAGTAAATCGATTCTTCGCATCAGGCGGCCAAAGTATTGGAGCTTCAGCAATACAGTCATAAGGTGCCTTAAAAGAGTGAGAGGAAGGAGATGTGATGAGGAAGGCAACATGTTAGGATCAGTAAAAGATGTGAAGATGCTACACTGTTGGCTTTGAAGATGGAAGAAGGGGTTTGGGGAAATGGAGGAATGAACTAAGGAAGGATTGTATTCTATGTACCATGCAAGTGGTCTCCAGAACTGGAAAGGACAAGGAAATGGATTGTTCTCTGCCAGTGCTTTGATTTTCACCAAATGAGACCAGTGTTGGACTTCTGACCTCCAGAACAATGAGATAATAATTTTGTATTGTTTAAGCCACTAATTTTCTAGCAATTTGATGCAGCAGCAATAGGAAACCTCTACAGGCCACGGTGGACATGTGTGCATTGAATCTAGGACTTCATGTCTTCATGAGACTGGAGAAAACACAGAGAGTGAATAATGCAGCAGTGAGATTCTCAGATATAAAGGGCCATTGAGAGTTTATATGTGTCCAGACAGGCCCTTTCCAACATACTCGAGGTTGGACTGAATGAATCAGGTTAACTAATCAGTTAACTCAGATCTAAATGTTAAAGGCAAGTATTATCCATCATTGGTTGTGATCATTTTAATGTGGATTGGCTTTCCTTAAAGTAAACGTAATATACAATGGTTAAAATATTACAAATAGTTATATGACTCAGGATTATGTTTTAAAGTGTACGTAGATTTTCTACTACATTTTAAATTCCATAAGGGCAAGAAATACACATCTTTTTTCACTATTAACTTTCTTTGCCTAGTACAGTACTTGGTATGTCACAGGTGCTCAGTCAATATTTGGTATATGAGTGAATAAAAGAAAAGGCTTTACCATAGGGAGTTTCCAACATATTAAAGAACATTTAATACATATTTGATTTTACATGGAGGTTTTCATGAAGATACGTTTTGTGTAAAGAGGGCTTATGCCAGCCATGAGATTTATAATTGACTCAACATATTGGGTATTTTTGGACTTTCACTCTCCACTCTAGGAATAGGGGACACAGAAGTGAAGAAAACCAAATACCTGCTCTCATGTAACGTATAGAATTTTAGTAGACACAGTAACCAGGTACACTATGAATTCACAAGTATTTCTGTACCTTCTACAAGGAGATGCCATTCTTTATCCAATATTAATGGGATGTAAGCTTTGACTAACCCCCCCACCAAAAAAGAAATGAAAGGTTTGGAGCCACCCATATTCTTATTTTGTCCCCTTTTTGTTAGGTTATTTGATATAGCAGAGGAGGAAAACTAGCATCTGTTGAATGCATTCTGTATACCGAGCACTGTGCTCGGTTCTTGGTCTCATCTACGTACCTATGATGAATGTTCCATTTACCCTGTCAAGATAAATTTAAAAGCAGTTTACATAAGGTGTTTTCTAATATCTTCATTTTGCACGTGAAGGAACAGTCTCAGAGATGTTGGAAAATTGTTAAAGAGCCCACAGCTAGTAAACGGTGGGGACAGCATTTGAACACTCATTTACTGGCAGAACCCATCATGCACAAACCATCACATCACTGTATTGAACATGACCTCAACTTCTTTACCTCTGTATTGCAGTAAGCCACGGTAAAAGGCTCCTGAGTTGTCAATTTGTATTGGAGTTATAATGAGCCGCTGTAGAACATAATACTGTTGCGGAGGAAGGCCTTGATTTACTAAACCAAGTGATTTGAGGGAGTGGCAGATGGTGGAAATGTGAAGAAGGACCAGCACAATTGAGGGCAAGTCTTCCAATGTGCTAACTAGCGTGCAACTCTGGACAGTGCTTCTTGAAGGTGTCTGAGGCATCCCGGTCTCTGAGCTCCCCTTCTGCTGTCTCAAAATTTACCTTTGCTTGTACTTGTGGACTCTCTGGTTTTCGCGATCTCATTAACTGTCTGGTCCAGGCTCCTGATGTGCTGCTGTGATTGTTGAAGCATTCCAGTCTTTGCCGGTCATGAGGAGGGGCTGCAACTCCAGTGTGGGAGGCAGTGCACTGCTTTTAATTAGCTGCAGCTGAATTCCCATCACCTGGATGCAGTTTTAGTGTACTGCCGCTCACATCATTTGAATAACGGGCTGCATTGACTGAGAGCTCCCATCCCCTTATGGGAGTCTGTCTAGTTTGAGCTCAGGAAGCTGATGTGATTAAGTGCCGGGGTTTTGATTAGGTGGACTTTGACAAGGCTTATTTGATTGTGTCAGGCTGGGGTTTCTTGAGGAATTGCCTCTGTCTCAAAATTGAACCACAATTTGACATGTCTGGGAACTTGGGATTTCTGGGCTGTGAGGCCAAAGGAATTAATTTTAATTGGCTAAAAGTAAAGACTGAGGAATTCAGAATACCTTGTACACCCCCATTATCTCACTCAACCATTTGTTTTCCTATCATGGACACTAATTTAGATGACATCAGCAGGCTCTGCAGATCATTTTTATCTATGCACTAGACCCGAGAGTTACAAATGGACCAGCCAGAGGAGATTCTTATCCTTGCCCTACAGGATTCATACCTAGACGGTGTCTTACTCAAGCACACTTAATAGAGCCTCTAGGCAGGACATCTGGAACAAGGCAACGGAGCAGTAATGGAGGTCATGAGTGGGCTTTATATTTATACCATGTACAGCTAATTATTCATTTCACTAAATGCCATAACATGATGTCCTTTCCAGCTAGTGAAAACCTAGGGGATTTGCCCTAAAGATCGAGTTCAGTAGTTCCTTAATTACTGCAAGGCTGTATCTTGTTGGCAATTTCAAAGGAATTCCCAGGCTACCTCCTCTATGAAAGCCAAGAGTGAGTCAACATTGTGGGGAATGGAGCTTCAGTATGTACGTATTTCTTGTGTTTGAGGGTTGCTGACCATGTAACCTGTATTAGTATAGGAAATGCTGCATCACAGTTTACCTGGGCAAGCCATCTCAGTATTTAACCTCTTGCATGGCACTTAGGATAGTCTGGAACAGAATGGGGCCCTCTGAGACTAGGGAAGTCGATCTCATACTGTAAGCACCTCTCTGTTGAGCAACAAGTTATTAACACCCACCTCAAAGTTCTTAGATGAACCCAACATTTCATCGAACTCATTCCACAATGATCTCCCATTACTAGTAGCATCTTACTAATGACACAGAGCCCTGAAGCTGCTTTTAAAAAAGGACATGAAATCTGTTGAATGAGAGCTGTTTCTAAAGAGGAACAGATGTGCTACCCAAACTCAATTCCTTGGATGCTTCTCTAGTAATTGTGTGCCAGATCCATATGCTTCCCCCCTCCTCTACTCCCAGCTTCTAAAAGGCAAATGTCTAAAGTAATACAAAAGCTTCAATAACCCACTCAACCTAGGAACCAGGTCAGCAAAGGACAGATTGTGAGGAAACGTGGTTCCTTGTGTGATGCACTCCTAGTATTTCTAACTTCCTGAATGTTGGGAGAAATAGACAAGCAGACACACACGCTCTTCCATGCTTCCCTGGCCGCAGCATCTTCCTTATGAATTAAAATTAAGAAAGATTAATTAGCGTGTTGCTGTAGAGCATGTGGAAGATAGCTGCTCCCCCGATGCATGTAGAGAGGGTGCTACAGGCCTGTGATTCATTGCTCTGTCAGCAGTGTGAGATATACTCTATGAAAATGCCATATAAATGCAAATACAAATACAAACACCACCTTCCCCTGTTGGCTAGTGATAAGGTGCTCATCCAGATGAGACATTAAGATTTAAAAGCAGAAAAGTAATAGCTGGGAGGGGAGAGAAACACAATTACTCTTCAAATAAAGTTTCCTTTTTAAGAAAGTCATTAAAGTGTTTTGTTGCCCCACCCCCCACCCCCAAGCAGTGACCGTTGTTCTACAGCCTTAATGGGGAGACCATATTCAGAAATGATGCATTTGTGATTCAATTAGTAAGGGGACAAATTTGGAAATAGGACTGGGAGATGGAGGATTTATTGTGCCAAGGAGGGGTGTTTTTCCCAGGGGTGAGTGAGGAGCTCATGGCCGAGTTACCTCTGATATGGGCCCTAGTCACTGACTTAATAATACCTTTGGATCTTTATATAATCCCTTATATTTTTTCAAGTGCTTATGTGAAAGTGTAAAAAAAAAAAAAAAAGGCAACCCAGTGAAGGCCTAGCCATGTGCCTGGCACTTTCTTCTTAAGGAAAAAAGGGTTTGCAGAGAGCCATTTTCTCAGTTGTGTTTCCCAATTGTATTGCAGCTTGATGGCTTACTGTTGATATATGGAGAGGTCCCTTAAGATAGATGTGAAAGGAGAGTGAATAATGGAATCATAGAATTTTAGGGCTGGAATGAGCCTTCGAGGATTCTATCATTGTTTCAGAACTGAAAATTTAGCCAGACCCTGTCAGTAGCGAAGCTTTTCAATCCCATTAGAATCCTTGTATAAGAGCCTGAAAAGAAGTCCCACTTGGGTATCATCCAGTCTAGAATTACAGAAACTGGGATCCCAAAGCAAATGATATCTTGGGGGTAGACCTGCTTGTCCTTCCTGACATCATCCTCAAAAGTTAAGGGACCTCCAAAACAACCCACATTTCCCTTTATAGCCCATTGGAGAGATGGCACTCACTGAATTATTGAAACTCTTCTTGAACTAGTTTATATTATCTGCCTGCCTCCTGTCTTGGAACTGAGTGTTCACTACGACTGTTGTTTATTGATCCCAAAGGTATTTTCCTAGAGTTTCACATTTGGACTGTGGCCAGGAAGCTTAGTTCTAAACTTCTGGATATATGTGAGTCTTTCAGACTCATGAACAAGAAAAAATACCAGCAATGTCATTCCAACTGTCTTTGTGCTGTCATTTTCCTCTGCCCAATACTTCCAGTGAATTCTAATTGTCTTTTGTATCTTAGCAGCCTTGGGCAATTTGGCATGCAGGACCTGCCACTAATTTAATTATCTTGTATCTATTGGAGGGCTCAGCAAACATACTATGGCCCATGGGTTGGGCACCTGTTTTTGTAAATAAAGTTTTATTGGAATGCCGTCATGCTCTTATTTATGTATTGGCTTTGGCTGCTTTCCCACTACAACAGTGTAATTGAAAATTGCAACGGTGATTGTGGCTCACAAAGCCAAAATATTTACTGTCTCATCCTTTCTAAATACTTCCCAGGTGGCTCAGTGGTAAATAACCTGCCCACCAATACAGGAGATGCAGGAGACCTGGGTTCGATCCTTGGGTCACAAAGATTCCCTGGAGAAAGTTATGGCAACCTACTCCAGCATTCTTGCCTGGGAAATCTCATAGACAGAGGAGCCTGGCCGGCTACAGTCCATAGGGTCGCAAAGAGTAGGACATGACTGAGCAACTAAACATGAATGTATGCACACAGTTCTTTCCAAAAAAATGGTTGATAACATCTGCTCTGTATCACTGGTTTTTATTTACAGACATTGAACACGATAATAGAAGCTTTCTCAAAATACAGATTGCTAGAACATACTTGTTAAATAAGAATATCTGTGGGTGGTTCTTGGGCTTGATATTTAGCAAAAATGCAGTCCAGATGATATTGATACATCTTGGTTAGTAAGCACTGTTCTCTGTGAATACTTTAGTCATTTAAACATTTTATTTATTTATTTGTTAGTTTGTTTTTGGCTGTGCTGGGCCTTCTTTGCTGTGCATGGACTCTCTAGTTGCGGCAAACAGGGGCTTTGTCTAATTGTGGTGCATGGGCTTCTGATTGTAGTGACTTTTCTTCTTGCAGCTCTTGGGCTCAGTAGTTTTGGTGCATAGGCTTAGTTGCTCAGCGACATGTAGGATCTTCCTATACCAGAGATCCAACCCATATACCCTACATTGGTAGGTGGATTCTTAACCACTGAACCACCAGGTAAGTCTCCACTTTGATCATTTTATTCATTTTTATTTCTAAGAAACGATGGACTGGAAGAAACACAAGCTGGAATCAAGATTGCCGGGAGAAATATCAATAACCTCTGATATGCAGATAACACTACCCTTATGGCAGAAAGTGAAGAGGAACTCAAAAGCCTCTTGATGAAAGTGAAAGTGGAGAGTGGAAAAAGTTGGCTTAAAGCTCAACATTCAGAAAACAAAGATCATGGCATCCGGTCCCACCATTTCATGGGAAATAGATGGGGAAACAGTGGAAACAGTGTCAAACTTTATTTTTCTGGGCTCCAAAATCACTACACATGGTGACTGCAGCCATGAAATTAAAAGACGCTTACTCCTTGGAAGGAAAGTTATGACCAACCTGGATAGCATATTCAAAAGCAGAGACATTACTTTGCCAACGAAGGTTCATTTAGTCAAGGCTATGGTTTTTCCTGTGGTCATGTATGGATGTGAGGATTGGACTGTGAAGAAGGCTGAGCAGCGAAGAATTGATGCTTTTGAACTGTGGTGTTGGGGAAGACTCTTGAGAGTCCCTTGGACTGCAAGGAGATCCAACCAGTCCATTCTGAAGGAGATCAGCCCTGGGATTTCTTTGGAAGGAATGATGCTAAAGCTGAAACTCCAGTACTTTGGTCACCTCACGTGAAGAGTTGACTCATTGGAAAAAACTCTGATGCTGGGAGGGATTGGGGGCAGGAGGAGAAGGGGACGACAGAGGATGAGATGGCTGGATGGCATCACTGACTTGATGGACGTGAGTCTGAGTGAACTCTGGGAGTTGGTGATGGACAGGGAGGCCTGGCGTGCTGCGATTCATGGGGTCGCAAGGAGTCGGACACGACTGAGTGACTGATCTGATCTGATCTGGTGGGTACAATTTGAGTCACAGCAAAAATAGCAGCTCAGATTTAACTAATTCTTGCCAAACTGATGACACAGAATCTCCATATCCCCTCCAGGGTCACGCCTAAGATATTGTTGGGAGTCGGAGGGTTTTTATCTATAGTCATGAATGAATAAGTTTTCCATTCCTTGTTGCCACCTATCACGTTATCACTAAATATGGATGCTGTATGTTTCTGTCTATAAAGCACTGCCCCCTCTGCCAGGTGTTGCCATGGTTGCCAAGTGGCACAGTCTTCTTTTACAATTGGTATACCAGAATACCCAAGGTATTAATGATGCTTTGTGTTTCATTGCCAAGTACAGACTGATCCTCCCTCACTCCTCTGTGCTCCATTATGTTACAGACTTACCCTAGTCCTGGTACTGATACCACAACATCTTACAGAGATCTTGGCAAACCATTTCAGTTTTTACTTATTCTCCATAAGTCTCAAAAATGAACAAAATATGGACTTGGTCAAGAAACACACCTGATGTATTCAGATTAATCTACTCTTTGCTTCTCTCTTAAGTTGGTTGTGTCTGGCTACTTCTTCACTTAGGACAAATTCTTTCCTAGAAGGTCACTCATGATGGGAAGCCATTTACTCCTCTAGCCTCTAACTTTTACTGTACAAGCCCCAAAACACTTAGAAAAACTTTCAATTCTGTAATTAGCATGACATTGAAATCTGTAGAATGCTTACGTGTACATCTGTTCTTATTAGGAAGTAAGTCACATAGTCCTGAAGGAAAGTATTAGCTGGGTAGATACTCTTTTTGAATGAACAAATAAAAAATTGTATATTGAGAGATATTGCAAACGTTGAAAGTGTCGAGAGAATGCCATTTAGGGTGTTTAAAGTGTTTAGGAAGTATTTTAATTGAGGGTATGGGGATATTTAACCTCTAAAAGAGGAGGCAAAAAGGAGATACAATAGATATTTTCAGATATTTGAAAGGATGCTGTACAGAAGGATTTAGCTGCTTCTTGGCAACTGAATTGGGCAGAACTAGGACTGTTGAATGAAAACTAGAATTAGACAGAGTTAAATTAAATCTAAAAAAAGGACTGTGAGATTAGAACAGACTGTTATGAGAAGTAGGAAATTTACTTGTGCTGTATAAATCCTAGTTAAGCCTGGGTGGCCAACTGCCTGGGCTTTTGAATAGAGGACTCCACCAGATGGGAGGATTAGCTAGGTCAGTAGATTTCAAAGTGCTCTGAGAGCCCCTAAATTGTTCCAAATCAGTGCATCAGAAGTAGCTACCTAGGTGAGGGATGGGGAAGGTAGGACAAAAGATGGAAGTAAGACGATAAAACTGAGAAGGCAGAGTAATATACAGTTTTTCTTGACCACCATTGCAACCCCTGTGGGACCACTTGGCATATAATAGGCTCTAAGTAAATAGTCAATGAATAAATGAGCAAATAAATGAATGAGAGGAAATAACTTGTTTCTAATAACAATGACAAAGTGACCAAATACAAGAATACAGCATTGCCAGTAGTACATGTTTGTGTGTGTGTCTGTGTTGGAGGAGCAGTAAATCTATTATTGATGGTTCCTGGGGTAGAGGAAAGTGAATTTTTAGGTGAAATTGAGTTTAGAAGGAGATGAAAAACATAGGATGGCAGAGGGTAATATAAGAGGATGCAGAATAACAATGCAAGGTTCCTAAGGCAGGGTAATTTATCTGTCTTGTTTAGTCCTAAATTCTCAGTGCAGAGTAGAGTTCCTGGCATGCAGTCAGTGAAAACATCATTTGTTAAATGAATCCATATATACATATATGATGATGGAAATGAGTCATATACACAACAAATTTGGTTTATCGTAGAATAAATTTGAAAGGTATCAGTAGCTTTGAAAGTCATTGGTGCCAAACTTCCATCTTTTAATAATATTCTAGAATTTTCTTTTTCTGGATAAACATTCCTAGTGTCTCCAATCATTCTTCATGTTAGACTTTGCTTATACCACTTAGTAGCTGTGTGTCCTTGGGTAAGTTCATAACCACTCTGCGCTTCTGTTCCTTTTATCTGTGAAACAGAGATAGTGACAATTATACCTCATCAAGTTGTTGTGAGGGTTCAATGAGATAATAATAGAGCCCCCACTTTTTTTTTTTTTTTCACAGAAGTCCAGCATAGTATAGTGGAAGCATTCAGACATTGGTTCAAGTATTGGCACCAGATCTTATTATCTGTTTGAACTTGGATATGTTATTTAACATCTCTGAGCCTCAGAGAGTAGTCTTGCTCAAAGGACTGTTGAGGAGACTAAATGAGATAAAATATATAAAGCATTAAGCACATAGCATGCAAGCATAGTACATGATAAGTAGTTAATAAATGGTAGCTATTATGATTATGATTATATGGCTGTATCTCAAGGGCTTCTATTCTGATCTCCCTCTTCGGAACACATTCCTAGTTGGTGCCCAGCCTTCTGAAGGTCAGAAGTCAATAAAATACCACAAATGTCCTCTGATCAGAGGATAATTGCCCAGTCTCCCTATTCGTAGTTTATATATCACATGTTTAATACTGCAGGTTAGACAGCATTAGCTTTTTGGTAGCCCCTGATGAATGCTGATTCATATTGAGCATACTTGAAGGAGTATCGAACATGATTCTAAACTATACTCTCCCTACCTTCTCTTGTTTGTGCATCTGGTTTCTTGGACCACATTTATGACTTCTTTGGGTCATGGGTCCCATCTGTTTCTTTCTTAGCCATGGACTAGCTGGTTCTCTTTAGAGCACTCAGCTTCTCATTAGTATGGGTACAGTAGCTTGCATCTACCCCAGTAAGATGCCCAAAGGGTTGATAAATTTGAAAAGTCCTTGGAGATTTCTTACAGAATATGAAAAAAGAAAAACTTGTTACATGAAATAGTAATGTTTCTTCCAGAATGGTTAGCTCTATTTCATTGCTTTCTCTAAATAGACGCTGCTGCTGCTGCTGCTAAGTCGCTTCAGTCGTGTCCGACTCTGTGCGATCCCATAGACAGTAGCCCACCAGGCTCCCCCGTCCCTGGGATTCTCCAGGCAAGAACACTGGAGTGGGTTGCCATTTCCTTCTCCAATGCATGAAAGGGAAAAGTGAAAGTGAACTCGCTCAGGTGTGTCCAACCCTCAGCGACCCCATGGACTGCAGCCTTCCAGGCTCCTCCGTCCATGGGATTTTCCATGCAAGATTACTGGAGTGGGTTGCCACTGCCTTCTCTGAAATAGACGCTGGAACAATTCAAATGTTTCTGAAGGACATTATTTATTCAATGCTCCATTAGGCTTGCCTTGGGTGGTTGTATTGATGACACTTGATTTTGTGCCCTAAAAAAGTACGTAAGAGGCCACAGAAGTTCATGACAAGGACAATGAAAAGTTGAGTTCTTAATTGAAAATATTATTTTTAAATAGTGTATTTTCAATTAAGAACTCAACTTTTCATTGTCCTTGTCATGAACTTCTGTGGCCTCTTATTCTTTTTAAATAGTAGGCAATGAGAAATTTCTATCCTTATGTGTACATGTATTTGTGCAGTACTGTGAACAATAATAAACAATGTATCATAGCATTTAAGAGCATGGGCTCTGAAATCAAACTGCTTGGATTTGAAATCTATCTGTACCATATACTAGCTGTGTGACCTTATGAAGATTATTTATACCTCAATTTCCTTATCTATAAAATTGGGGTGAAAGTAGTACTTTTCTCATATGGCTATTATGAGAATTAAATGAATTTATGCACATATAGCACTTAGAATAGTGCCTGCTAGGTAGTAAATGCTATGTGTAAGCTATGATTCTTTTCTAGTATGGTTCTCCTCCTGGGTTTTCCATATCTGTTAATTGACAGAAGACCTCCAATCAACATCTCAAACCATTAGAAAATCCTCTTGGCTCTGCCTTCAAAATACACCCAGAATTTGAATAGGTCTCATTACCTCCACCTCTACTGAACTGGTCCAAATCACTATTATTGCTTTTCTTAGTTACTGCATTAGCCTTCAAATAATTCTCTACTTTCACCCTTGCTCCCAGTTCCCACCAGTTCTTCTCAACCCAGCAAGCAGAGTGACTACTTAAACCTCAGTTGGTTATGACTTGCCAATGTTGAATACCCTCTAATAACTGTCATTTCAGAGCAAACCCTAAAAAATCCTTACATGGTCTTATGAGGCTCTTCATGCTCTAATCCCATTGACCTTTCTGACCTGCTCTCTCAATCTCTCCTGTTAATCACTCCACTCCTGTCATCCTGTCTTGTCATTAGCTACTTCTCAAGTATGTCAGGCATAATTCTCAGGGACTTTGCATTTGCTTTCTTCTCTGCCTGGAGACACTTTTCCCAGATATCCA
Organism: Bubalus bubalis; assembly: GCF_019923935.1. Lineage (NCBI taxonomy): Eukaryota > Metazoa > Chordata > Mammalia > Artiodactyla > Bovidae > Bubalus > Bubalus bubalis. The sequence goes on along the minus strand of NC_059181.1, from coordinate 136,096,871 downwards.
CTTGACTCTTGCCTCTTTCAGGTCTTAGCTCAAACTTCATTTTCCCACTGAAGCCTTTCATGAACCTATGTTTAAAATTGTATCCTCTCGTAATCAGCATTCCATGCTTCCTGAATTTTCCTACCTCACACTGAATACCATCAGGCAAAATGTATGGTCTAATTTATTTGAATATAATTGTCTCTACTCTTCCCTGTTAACATATATGTTCGTTGAGGTCAGGTGCCAAGTTCCATCCAGTGCTATGTAGATCTGAACTTGACCATGAACGTATAAAATAAATGTTTAAGCTAGCCTCTGGATGTTGTATGAAAACATTTCATAATGCTTAGAATAATTATATACTAAGTGCCTTAGGCCTCACTATACTTCCTAATGATCTTGACGTTTCCTTTTTATTTTCAGAAAGTGTTACCAGTCCCAGGAGATCTGTGTATCTCATCAGAATCTAGAGTGCGAGTGAATCTCTGCTAGGGAAGAAACAATAGTGTGGGTACCTTGGTGGGAAGAACATCACAGAGCAGTAAGAAAACCTTATAGAAATCTTAAACTGTAAGAGGCCTTGAAGACCTTAGAGAATATATGATGCTTTATTTAACAGATGGGCAAATTAAGGTGTAAAAGCTTCCATGGTTTGTTAGCAGCCCATTGAGCTTTCAAATTGTCATCTAGATATCAAGTTCAGTGCCATTTTCGTTATGTGTGATCCTTATCTCTAGGTGGGAGTGAAGGTACACCCAACAGGTAGAAAAAAAAGAATGTGAGAACAACTCTAAAACTAAGTGTAGTGAGAGCAAAATAACTTTATAAAACTTTGATCCTGAAGGAAGAGCAAGAATGGTCAGAATTCATGTGGGTTTATCAGACACTTCTGGAAAGAGATGCATTTTTATGTCCTTTTGAGGCAGATAAAGGCTTGAACTGAAAGAAAAGCTTAAATTCTAGATGAAAAGAGGAATAAACTGCTTGGAATTGTAAAGCAGAAATTAGCAAGTTACTTTTTGTTTTATCTGTTTCTTTGTGGAGATCAAGGTTATGGCAAAAGATAACCTCAGCTGGAGGAAAATGGTCAGTTCTTCACAAAGTGTGGCTTGTTTCACTGAAAATAACTTACTCTTCATGCTCATCATTGACTGCTGTCCCATTGATGCTAAGAGATGCTGTCTGTTATGCAATCTTAAATGGCTGTGTAAAAATGAGGTTAGTGGTTTGTGGTTACCGAGAGAAGGAATGAATTGGATGGATTGTTTTATATTTGGGGTAGGTAAAGGCTGACCAAATAGATGTTAGAAGGGGAATGGGCTTAGAATTTTGGGAAGCAGGACCTAATTTTTGGAAGAGAAAGGAAAGAAAAGAATTTTGAGCACCGTTGTCTACCTCAATCACAGTTTTTTTTTTTTTTTTTTAACACAGTTGTGACAAATCTATATGCCAGAGTTCTGCCACTTAGTAGATGTTTGACATTGAGCAAGTTGCTTATCCTCTCTAAACCTCTCTGAACCTTTGTCTTTAATACAAATCATAACTATGGCCATCTCTTAGGGAGACTGTGATGACTAAGTGAAGTTACATTAAACATTTAAAACACTACCTGGTTCATGCTGCTACTGCTACTGCTAAGTCGCTTCAGTCATGTCCGACTCTGCGACGGCACTAAATGATATGTAGATATTATTCTGTATAACAAAGCTCCATACTTGTATTATATTTCACCAAATAAATCACATGATTATATACATTCTTATTTGTTCCTCACATAAACCCGGTGATGCAGATGGCATTTTGGTGGTGGTTGTTATTGTCAATTTTATTTTTTGAAGGATTATTGCTTGCCATTTTCACCACTTAAAAGCTATTGCTAGCTTATATGTAGAAAGCATACTTTTTTCCTGTTGCTTTTTCTATGTTGAATCATTCTCTTTACTACACTGTTTCAAAATCCAGGGCCAGTGCCTACTTCTTTCTAAATGTCTATTTCTGTGGCCGATTATTCCTTCTTTGTAGCAAACAGATGCAGGACATTTATTGAGAGGAGCTCTTTATTTATTTTTTTTTTTAATTTTTATTTTTTTTACTAAAGCAACCTTCGGTGGCCATTGGCTTTATTAACTGCTCATAAATATTCCAAGAATACATACATCTAGTTATAACAGACTGAGTTATGGAAGGACATGCTACAGTAGAGCATCTTGTTATATAACCTGCAGCTGTCAATCAAGGCTGTCCGTGAACAACTCCCTGGATTAGGCAAATGGCCATTGCCTTTAAATCTCTGTACCGCAGCTCTTCAGGGCCATTGCCTCCCTTGGCAGAACCCACCTCTCTCTTGAGGTGTTCTTCTGTTCTTTCTTTCCTTATTGTCAATAAACTTTTTTGCAACAGGTAAGAACTTAGGTTTTTTGTGTCCTTACAGAGAACCAAAGCCCACGGAGGAGGTCTCCACTAACACATTTGAACTTTGAACTCTGTTAATGCCATTAACAAGCACATATTACAAATATATGGGTAGAAGAATAGCTTATATGGATCTGCAGAAAAATTTGATGGTCATAAACATTATTTGTTTCCCCTTCATATTGGGTAAGGGGGAAGAAAAAGAAGAAAGAAATATTGTTGATACAATTTCCTGTTATTTTTGTACCTTTCTCTACCTTGCAACTGTTAATAACTCTATCAGTTCAGTTCAGTTTAGTCACTCAGTCGTGTCCGACTCTTTGCGACCCCATGAATTGCAGCACGCCAGGCCTCCCTGTCCATCACCAACTCCCAGAGTTCACTCAGACTCACGTCCATCGAGTCAGTGATGCCATCCAGCCATCTCATCCTCTGTCATCCCCTTCTCCTCCTGCTCCCAATCCCTCCTAGCATCATAGTCTTTTCCAATGAATCAACTCTTTGCATGAGGTGGCCAAAGTACTGGACTTTCAGCTTTAGCATCGTTCCTTCCAAAGAAATCCCAGGGCTGATCTCCTTCAGAAAGGACTGGTTGGATCTCCTTGCAGTCCAAGGGACTCTCAAGAGTCTTCACTATTATGTTTCTGCTTTTAGAGATGGACTTTTCTGACCTTTTAAAGATAAGGCCTTTTATCCAGAGGGAGGATGATGTCTGTTTACATTGATGATTTCTCATCTGTGAGTGTCCAGTTGAATAATACAGAGGGCTGTTGAAGTGCCACACACATTGTCCAGGCTGGGCTTACAGCTCATGTAAGGGTGTCAGAGGTTTACATGTTTGGAAAGAGCCAATGACATATGTTCCCTGTGTCATATCCATCAGGACACCATGATTCCCACTCTGTGCAAACAGGATTCTGGGCAAGAGAAACGAAAGACACAGTGAGCACTGAGGTGAAGAAATACGTCTCTGAACACTCTTAGAGCTCAATTACTCAGAGACTTGACTCCCCAAAATACTTTCTGCATCCTCTGAGACAGTTTAAGACAGTGTGCTTGAGAGAATCAAAGTGAAAAACCACACTCACACAGTCACAGACCAAAGGAAAAAAAAAAGAGTGAAAAACTAAGACAGATTGAGTTAGAGACAGATTGAGGAAAATATAGGCAGAGACGGGCCATGGAGAACTCCATTATTCTCTGCATTAATGTAGAAGTCTGCTTTGGCTGGAGTTCAGAGTGAGACAAACGGCCTGCCATGGGGACTGCTTATAAACCAGGCCCACAATGTGTCCTGGACAATATCAGTGTTCTGCTGAAAGTTACTGGGGCTACTTGGGACATATGAGGGAATCTGTAACCTGGAAAGTCCATGATGAGAAATGGGAATAGAGGTTCCTAAATAGCTATGGCGTGTGCAACACCTCTGGAGTCACCAAAATGATCAGACTCCAGCAGCCAAGAGTCTTACTCTGCATCTCAAAAGCCAGAGGCCAAAGCCTGTCAGGTGAAATCATATCTATACCCTGAAAGAAACTGGCCTTCCTATGCAACAAAATGGAGTGATGGGGAGATAATTGAATGATAATGGTCAAAAGTTTCAGATGCAGGTGTGTGTAGTCAAATGGGGTAGGGGAAATGAGGCGTTCAGAAAACATGGATAGAAATAATCTAAAAATATGAGAAACCTGTAAGTAAGTTTATATCCTAGCAATAATTCAGAAAAATGACAAAATAGTGGACAGTCTACGATTGAGACCAACAAAACTAAAAAGATCTCAACCTACATATCTTTATGGGCTGTTGTTCTTCTAACAGATGAGCAGTTTACTAGATCTGATAAATGCTTTAATTGTCTTGAAAGTGACTACCTTCAGTTAAGAGTGGGCCTAATATTCCCATGATGAAGGTGAAAGATGAGAATGAAAAAGCTGGCTTGAAACTCAGCATTCAAAAACAAAGGTCATGGCATCTGGTCCCATCATTCCATGGCAAATAGAAGGGAGAAAAGTATAAGCAGTGACAAATTTTATTTTCTTGGGCGCCAAAATCACCACGATGGTGATGGCAGCCATGAAATTAAAAGATGCTTGCTCTTTTGAAGGAAAGCTATGATAAACCTAGACAGCATATTAAAAAGCAGAGACATCACTTTTCTGACAAAGGTCCATATAGTCAAAGCTATGGTTTTCCCGGTAGTCATGTACAGATGTGAGAATTGGACCTTGAGGAAAACTGAGTGCTGAAGAATTGATGCTTTTGAACTGTGGAGCTGGAGAAGACTCTTGAGAGTCCCTTGGACAGCAAGGAGTTCAAACCAGTCAATCCTAAAGGAAATCAACCCTGAACATTCATTGGAAGGACTGATGCTAAAGCTGAAGCTGGAGCCCCAACACTTTGACCACTTGATTTGAAGAGCCGACTCATTGGAAAAGACCCTGATGTTGATAGAGACTGAAGGCACACTCATTTTGTGTCACATGTTAATCTGAACATGTATATATCTACTCTTTTAGATTCTTTTCTCATATGCACCATTCCAGACTATTGAGTAGAGTTCCCCGTCCTACACAGTAAGTCCTTATTAGTTATGTATTTTATATATGGTAATGTGTATATGTCAAATGGGCTTCCCAGGTGGCTCAGTGGTAAAGAATCTGCCTGCAATGCAGATGTGGGTTTGATCCCTGGGTCAGGAAGGTCCCATGGAGAAGGAAATGGCAGCCTATACCAGTGCTCTTGCCTGGGAAAGCCCATGGACAGAGGAGCCTAGTGGGCTACAGTTCATGGGATTGCAAAAGAGTCGGACACGACCTAGCAACTAAACAACAACATGTCAATCCCACTCTTCCAATTGATCCCTCCCCCCTTACCCCCTGATAAGCAAAAGTTTGTTTTCTACACCTGTTAATTCTATTTCTGTTTTGTAGATAAGTCCCTTTTTAGCCTTGGTGAAGGTTTTGGTTTACTTTGTTTTCTAAATTCCACCTGAAGTTCTTGTCTAATTGAGTAAGAACAATTTGCCTTAGTCAACATATTTGATTAAATTGGAGCATCTCTTAGAAATGAGTGCCAGAGCAATTGCCCAGCTGGCTTTTAAGGCTCTATGGCTGACATGGAAGTTTTTTTTTTTTTAGTTATACATCCCAGCAAGCCCCTTGCCTTTAAATAGTTTCTTTGTCAACGACCCAGAGGGAGGGTATGGGGAGGGAGGAGGGAGGAGGGTTCAGGATGGGGAGCACGGGTATACCTGTGGCGGATTCATTTCGATGTTTGGCAAAACTAATACAATATTGTAAAGTTTAAAAATAAAATAAAATTAAAAAAAATAAAAAATAAAAAGAAAATCTCTACCGTAAAACAAACAAACAAACAAACAAAAAAAACATTTTTCCAGTTCTGCCTTAGGTTGCAGGGTGACAAGAGGTGAATGACAGTGGGGGATGGGATAGAGGATCCTACAAGCAGACAGAACTAGTTTCCTTGGTGGTAGTTATCTCCCCAAGTGTGAAATTTGCATACATTCAGATCACCAATGACCTTCTCACAAACCCCACTCAAGTGAACTCAAAAATTACCAGATATAAGGAGATGGCCCAAACCTTTGCCCCGTCCTTAATAAGCTCTTGTTCCTCTTTCTTTTCCATGCTCTGTCTGTTATGCTTCCTTTTATCACATCCTGCATCCCTTCCCATTGTCTGTGTGTGCCTAGATCACAGCTTAAGACCTAAAGTCCACTTAACATTCTCCCAGTATCAAAGTACACTATCCTCACAGCATGTATCCAAAGAATAATTGGTGTCTGGGCAAGTATGCACGCCCATGGCCTATTGTTCTATTTGTCTTTGATAATGGGATTAAGCCAGGCTGTCTAGTTAATAAGTCAATTTATTTTAGGACAAGTCAGTTGCTCTGGACACATAGCCCTATAGCTTTGGGATTTTATTTTATCAAGACTTCTTTTCTTCAGGGCTTGCCTTTTCCATGGGGAAGCTCTTCATGAGAGTCAGAGGCTAGCATTGCAGGTACTTGAAGCAATGTGACATATGAATGTTTTGAGTCCTCCAAAAGATAAAACAGGAAACTCTAAGGAGGAGATTGCTTCTGTCTCTTTCTCTCACACTCTTTCTCTCTTTATACACACACACACACACACATACACACATGCAAGGACATGTACCTATATGTGAAAGTGATAGTTGCTCAGTTGTGTCCGACTCTGTGTGACCCCATGAACAACTGCCAGGCTCTTCTCTGTCCATGAGATTCTCCAAGCAAGAATACTGGAGTGGGTTGTCACACCCTTCTCCAGGGGATCTTCCTGACCCAGGGATCGAACTTGTGTCTGCTGCCTTGCAGGTGGATTCTTTACCATCTAAGCCACCTGAGAAGCCATATACATACCTATATATACACACATGCATAAACAGATATGTGTGTGTGTGTATATGCACACATACATACACACATATGTGTATATATATAATTTGCTTTAATATAATATAAAACTGTTTGAAAATGTACATATCCTTAGCCCATGTCATTCTACTTTGAGGAACTTATGCTAATGAAATAAGCATGGATATGTGGACAAAGATTCAAGTTGAAAGAATATTCATGTAAGCATTATTTAATTTTATTTAATTGAAAAATCCTAAATGTTCAGTAATATGGGGCACCATGTACAAATACAATGACACCATTAAAATGTTAAAATTTATTCCTGCATATTGTTTGGTGAAAAATACAGGTTACAGATTATACACAGTATGTAGTATGAGTGTGTGTGTGTGTGTGTGTGTGTGTGTGTGTATGTATATGATCAGACAGATATGCAGCATAATATTTGAGGTGGTTTTATCTGGGTGTTGGGGCTCTTGGAGACTGAGAGATAAAAAGTACGTCAATTGTTCTTATATAAGTTCCTTAGAATTTTCTATTATTAACATTCTGTTGCTTTATTTCATCTTTTTATAAATAATAGAAATAAAACCTTACTAATATCAATTCTCTATATTCTTCCCTCATCCCCGATCCTGAATGTTACAAAATAATAAATTCTTTACATATCTTTCTAATTACTGTGAATAGTATTTTTCTTTTTGTCTTCATTTTCTCATTTGTTACAATAAAAGAATATTGCTTTGGTTATGAGGGAAAGTTATTAAATTTTCTTCACTGATGCATTTACATTTTGATATAATTTGCAAGAGCATTGTATATAAATGATGTCTTCCTGGCATGAAATTACATGAAGTATAAACTGTATACATTAATCTACGTATATGTAAATATATCTTGCTAATTGACATTGTCACTTATAAACTCTGAGATCTTGGATAAGTTGCTTATTCTCTTTATCCTTCAGTTTCCTCATCTGAAATGGGGATAGCAACAGTTTTCACCTCATTGGGTTATAGTATGGATTGAATGAGAAAATACATGGATATAGGCTAGTGTCCAGAATACAAGGAATTTTCAATACAGTGTATACATTATTATTACCATCTTTACTAGTCTAAAAGGAATCTAATGGATTATATATATGGCAGTTTTAAAGCATGGCCAAAAATTCTTGGACCTTCTTCATATCACAGGAAACTGAGCTTCTCTCTCTTAATCTGGGTAGACTTCAGACTGCTTTAAACAACAGAATATGGTGAATATTATCCTACATGGGCTCTGAGGCTGGGTTTTAAAAGTCATCTAGTTCCACTAGTTTTTCTTGGAACACTGTGAGGCAAGTCTTAAGAACTTTGTAGAAAATTCAACTGTTTGAACACTCCTATGCTAGAGATACCACATAGGTGCAATATCAATGAGACATAATAAAATGGTCGTTGTTTTAAGTAACTTAATTTTAAACAGTGTGTTAGGCAGCAGTAGTAACTCATAGAGATTTTACTATTAGTACTAGGGTAACACCATAGCACTGAAAACCCCTTGTGTGTCTTTGCAGTCAGGCAGCAAATGGAAACCAAGAGGACATCGAGGAGACTGTTAGTGCGAACTGTGTTGTAGCTCCAGGAAGCTGTTAGTGATGGCTTAAAAGAAGCAAGGAAAATGTTCTTGGAAGCTGGAGGAAAGAAGAGATTTTGTATGCTGTAGCAGAAAGTTTAATAAAACAGAAAATGTACCTGAACTGATGCTTCTGGATAAAGAGGTTTCCATACAGAATATCGAAGATGTCAACTGGTTCCTTTTAGTTGCATATCATACAGTATAAACAGAGGTGAACTAAAGAAAGAGCTCTTCAGTTCTCAAGAAAAATTTAGAGGATTTAGAGCCAGGAGTTAGTAGATTCAACAATAAAACTATATCTCATCCCCCATCAATGTGAGGAGAAGATCCTCAAACTAAGAAAGGACCTGAAGATGAAGATCAAATCTAAGGAATATGGGCTCCAGGGGGGAAAAATGAAGCTAAGGATGTGATCAGAAAACTCTTTGTTAAGTCTTGAAAAAACTTGAGATGTGGCCTCATAAACTCTTTAAGACAGACAAGAGGCTTTCTAAGGATCCAGTTTCACAAAGAGTAAAACATATGAAGGCTTACTTTGAAGTAATATAGGACTTCCCTGGTAGCTCAGAAGGTAAAGAATCTACCTGCAATGCAGGACACCTAGGTTGGATCCTCAGGTCGGGAAGATCCCCTGGATAAGGGAAAGGCTACCCACCACAGTATTCTTGCCTGGAGAATTCCATGGACAGAGGAGCCTGGTGGGCTACAGTCCATGGGGTTGCAAAGAATTGGACATGACTGAGTAGCTAACACTTTCACTGAAATAATATGGGGGTATGTCTTTAATGGAATGGGTCATAAATTAATGCATATAAAGTTTTTCAATTTTTTAAAAAATAATTATGCCAGCTTGGACTGAAAGGGGCTGAGAAAATATAAAATTAAAAGAGAGCCTTGGATACAAAACATTTATAAGGAAGGCTGAGGAAACTACTTAGTTGCCAACATAGATGACTTTTAAAAAAATTAATTTATAACAATAACCCTGTGTACGAGACAGCAAAAGAGACACTTATGTATAGAATAGTCTTATGGACTCTGTGAGAGAGGGAGAGGGTGGGAAGATTTGGGAGAATGGCATTGAAACATGTAAAATATCATGTATGAAGCGAGTTGCCAGTCCAGGTTCGATGCACGATACTGGATGCTTGGGGCTGGTGCACTGAGATGACCCAGAGGGATGGAATGGGGAGGGAGGAGGGAGGAGGGTTCAGGATGGGGAACACATGTATACCTGTGGCGGATTCATTTTGATATTTGGCAAAACTAATACAGTTATGTAAAGTTTAAAAATAAAATAAAATTAAAAAAAAATTAATTTATTTATTTTAATTGGAGGCTAATTACTTTATAATATTGTAGTGGTTTTTGCATACATTTACATGAATCAGCCAGGAAGACCCAAGAGACTAGAGAATAGAGTCAAGATCCAGAGAGTAAAACTGGACCCTAATAAAGATACCGTATGGGAATTCTGGATTTCAGGATTGCCTTGAACTTAGACGTGCTGCTATGTGCTTCCTGTCTCCCTCTTTAAATGGAAGTATCTATTCTAATTATGTTGTACCCATCTGTTGTATGTTGGATGGAATATAACTGGTTTCATTTTATAGGTTTTCACATTCAAAACCTATCTAAGGAACTGAATCCAGGAAGCCTCATCTTCACCTGGACTTGATTAAGATCCTGGACAAAGTCCTGGACTTTAAACCTGAGCTTGATGCTCAGATTATATATTTGATATAATATATATTATATATTTGCAAATATATATTATATATATTTGCATGTGTGAGAAATATAATTTTTAGTGAAAGAGTGCATTGTGGCTATTTTAAATAAATGATTCCAACTTCTGTGACATTTCTCATATGGAGAGGAATAATGTGTACCTCTCCTCTTGAATCAGGTTGGCTTACAACTTTAAATATGTGCCTGTGATGCTAGATCTTAAGGGGCAATGTAGCTTTCTTTATTTCTTTTTTTTGAAGCAGGATACTCAGTCTGGGGGAAGGTTGCTGCCATGTAAGGAGTTCCACCACCCCTAGACCACATTGCTGAAGCTTCCGTATGTCAGTTGCTCTGGTTGTCAGTCTCAGCTAGGCTTAGCCTCTAGACTTTGAGAAAATTCATGATGAGTAAGTGAAGTCATCTTGGTTCTTCAAGACTACATAGTTCCAGCTGACTACCACTAAGTGATCCCAGTTGATCCACATGGAGCTACAAATAACTCAGCTTTGTCCTGATAGAATTTTTGATCTAAAGAATTCATGATGTATAATAAAATTCACACTATTTCATGCCAATAAGTTTTGGGATACTTGGTTATGCAGAAATAGTAACCTAAACATGTAGTTTTAGTATTATCTGTAAAATAGAAAATATCTTCATATATAAGAGAAAGAAAAAGTGATATCCAGGATGCCTCCATTGTTCACTTTAAAATGACTCCTCCTGTGGCTAACAGTCATTGACATTCTTGATGTCAACAATAGATATTCTTTGATGCCTGTAGTGTTACATGGGAGCCAGAAGTCTTTACAGGAATAGACTGCCCATGACATACTTTTGGGCTGTAATATGGGATACCAAGAAATGTTTCTAACTTCAAGATATCTTCTAGCCACCCTATGTTAGTGACTAAAACTCCTTTTATCTAAGTCATTGCTTCATATATAATATCCCCTGTCTAGGTGGACTGGAACAATGAAGAAACTGCTGCAGATGGGATGCACTGTGCTGTACTTAGTTGCTCAGTCATGTCCAACTCTTTGCAACTCCATGGACTATAGTCTGCCAGTCTCCTCTTGGATGGGGATTCTCCAGGCAAGAATACTGGAGTGGATGGCCATGCCCTCCTCCAGGGGATCTTCCCAACCCAGGGATCAAACCCAGATTTCCCTCCTTGCAGGCGGATACTTTATTGTCTGAGCCACCAGGGAAGACTGCAGATGGGATGGGGACCTATTCTTAACTACTGGTAACCCATAGCAGATACCTTTTAGATACTTTCCTATTGGAAAGCAGAGAGAAAGGCTATGGAGAAGGAGGTATAAAATAGGAAGGTTTATGAATGAGAGGAGAGAGAGGTCCCATACCTGTGATCCGTCCTTAGTTACTCAGTTGTGTCCAACTCTTTGCGACCCTGTAGACTGTAGCCTGCAAGGCTCCTCTGTCTGTGGGGATTCTCCAGGCAAGAATACTGGAGTGGGTTGCCATACTTTCCTCCAGGGGATCTTCCCAACCTTGGGATTGAACCCAGGTCTCTCTCATTGCAGGCAGATGCTTTACCACCTGAGTCACCAGGGAAGCCCCTATACTTGGGAAGGAGAGAGAGTAATTGATAAAGACAGCTCTAGGTGGGTTTCTACAGAGGTGAGTCATAGCAGTTGGGAACAACCTGAGAATACTAGGTATCTATGGATGAGTTTGCAAAAAGCAAGGTTAAGTTATGCATCCTTACATCTCAAGGACTAACCCTACACAGACTTCTTTTGTGGATACTCTCAATTGGTAAATGGAGTCTTTGTATATGTGTGTGTGTATGTATGCATCTGTGTGTGCCTGTAAATAGATATTTATATAGAGAGGGGGGAGGTGAGGGAGAAAACATTTGAGTTTGGGTGCTTATTACCCTAATAATAGTATTTACTCACATCTGTATACTGCTTCCCAGTTTATGAAGCATATTTACATGCTGGGAAAGAGCAAAATAATAATACAGTCCCTGACCCAGATAATCATGATGGTGTGATCACTGACCTAGAGCCAGACATCCTGTGATGTGAAGTCAAGTGGGCCTTAGGAAGCATTACTATGAACAAAGCTAATGGAGGTGATGGAATTCCAGTTGAGCTATTTCAAATCCTGAAAGATGATGTTGTGAAAGTGCTGCACTCAATATGTCAGCAAATTTGGAAAACTCAGCAGTGGCCACAGGACTTGAAAAGGTCAGTTTTCATTCCAATCCCAAAGAAAGGCAATGCCAAAGAATGCTCAAACTACCGCACAATTGCACTCATCTCACACGCTAGGAAAGTAATGCTCAAAATTCTCCAAGCCAGGCTTCAGCAGTACGTGAACCGTGAACTTCCATATGGTCAAGCTGGTTTTAGAAAAGGCAGAGGAACCAGAGATCCAATTGCCAACATCTGCTGGATCATTGAAAGAGCAAGAGAGTTCCAGAAAAACATCTTTTTCTGCTTTATTGACTATGCCAAAGCCTTTGACTGTGTGGATCACAATAAACTGTGGAAAATTCTGAAAGAGATGGGAATACCAGACCACCTGACCTGCCTCTTGAGAAACCTGTATGCATGTCAGGAAGCAACAGTTAGAACTGGACATGGAACAACAGACTGGTTCCAAATAGGAAAAGGAGTACGTCAAGGCTGTATATTGTCACCCTGCTTATTTAACTTCTATACAGAGTACATCATGAGAAATGCTGGGCTGGATGAAGCACAAGCTGGAATCAAGATTGCTGGGAGAAATATCAATAACCTCAGATATGCAGATGACACCACCCTTATGGTAGAAAGTGAAGAGGAACTGAAGAGCCTCTTGATGAAAGTGAAAGTGGAGAGTGAAAAAGTTGGCTTAAAGCTCAACATTCAGAAAATGAAGATCATGGCATCTGGTCCCATCACTTCATGGGAAATAGATGGGGAAACAGTGAAAACAGTGTCAGACTATATTTTTGGGGGCTCCAAAATCACTGCAGATGGTGACTGCAGCCATGAAATTAAAAGACACTTACTCCTTGTAAGGAAGGTTATGACCAACCTAGACAGCATATTCAAAAGCAGACACATTACTTTGCCAACAAAGGTCCATCTAGTCAAGGCTATGGTTTTTCCAGCGGTCATGTATGGATGTGAGATTTGGACTATAAAGAAAGCTGAGTGCCGAAGAACTGATGCTTTTGAACTGTGATGTTGGAGAAGATTCTTGAGAGTCCTTGGACTGCAAGGGGATCCAACCAGTCCATCCTAAAGGAGATCAGTCCTGGGTGTTCACTGGGAGGACTGATGCTGAAGCTGAAACTCCAATACTTTGGCCACCTTATGCGAAGAGCTGACTCATTGGAAAAGACCCTGATGTTGGGAAAGATTGAGGGCAGGAGGAGAAGGGGACTACAGAGGATCAGATGGTTGGATGGCATCACCGACTCAATGGACATGGCTTTGGGTAGACTCCAGGAGTTGGTTATGGACTGGGAGGCCCAGTGTGCATGGTTCATGGGGTCTCAAGGAGTCAGACACGACTGAGTGACTGAACTGAACTGAACTTACATTTTTACATGGGTGAACACACTTTTAAAAAGATGAAATAACTTGCCCCAAATCACAAACTAGGTTACATTGGAAAAATTATTCTCAAATTCCATGACTCTTGACTATTTCTATGACACTGCCGTTAGGAGTCAAAGTTGCATCTTCTTTGTATATGTCAATTTACATTGATATAGAGTGCATACAAAGTGAAATACTCTGTTTGCAGGTACTGCTAATGCATTTTTTTCTCCTTGCTAATTGAAACTGAAATGCTCACAATACATCATTATAACAACCTGCAAACAATTGTCCAGATTGAATTTGGAGCCTGGAATGCACATCTTTAAGTATTGTATGGATCTTGAAAGACTTTCAATTATACCAGGAATTCAGTTTTAATTTTTGATGGAATTACATATGTCAGAAGACATAAGATTTAGGGTATAGATCAAATGCAGTTAAAGTAAGGTAATTATGAAAAATAGAACTCTGGTTTTAAGGCTGCCATGGTACGTGCATACAGATAACATTGGTAAAGGCTTCAAAGCAAAATGAATTTCCAGGGATGAAACCATTGGATGACTCAGTCCAGCATCAGAACCCAGTTTTGGATCACATGGAGAGAGAAGCAATATGGAAGGGCAGCAGAATATATTGTTGTTTAGTCCCTCATTTGTGTCCAACTCTTTGTGATCCCATGGACTATATCCCACCAGACTCCTCTGTCCATGGGACTTTCCAGGCAAGAATACTGGAGTGGGTAACAATTTCCTTCTCCAGGGGATCTTCCCAACCCAGGGATTGAACCTGCATCCCCTGCATTGGGAGGCAGATACTTTGCCACTGAGCTACCAGGGAAGCCCAGTGGGATATCTGCTGCCCTGTAATTCAAGAATCCTGATTTTTAAGTCCTTTTTATTTTGACTGGCTATGTGGTTTGGACAAGAGATTCATTGAGTTTCAGTTGCCAGCAAAGTGGAGATTTATTTTTTTTTTTTAGATTTTTTTAAATTTTATTTTATTTTTAAACTTTACATAATTGTATTAGTCTTGCCAAATATAAAAATGAATCCACCACAGGTATTTTTTTACCTCTCTGAAGGCAGGCAGCTAGAGCAGATGCTCTCCTGAGATCTGTTCCCATTTTAAGGTCTTGCATTGTAATCTTTCCTCTTTGGTTTCCCTTTCCCTTCTATGGATCTTTCATTCATGAATTTATCTAAACCCTTTGTAACTGATTTATACTTTGAAGCTTCATGGCAATGGGTTCCCCGAAGCTCTGATTCCACTTTCTGTAAAACCCACACTTTCAAGTACCATAAGAATGTGGAGTCAGATTAGTACTCCAGTTCTTGGTCCAATCTGCTCAGTTTTTTTGGTGACACAAAGTCTCAGGCTGATTTGAAACACCAGAAATGCAAAAGAAGAGCTGTGGGCAAAGGGGGAAATAATTTAAGCCCCATCTTCATTTCTTTCCTAAATCACTTGCATTTAAAATTGATGAAGAATTTTCTTCATAAATTTAAAATTGACTCCTCCAATCCTTTGCTTAATAAAAATTAATTTCATTTCATTTTTGTCAGACAGCTTACATTTCTTAGGGCTGTATATTTGCTTTAATTTTTAGTTACATTATAAATTTTTGCAATCATCAGAAAATAACCAATAGTGGTATTATATAACATGAAAGTGTTAACCTAAGTCACAGTGGAGAAAGGTACTGTTTGAGTCAAGTATAGTCATTATCCAAGAAAATGGAAGTTGTTTGCAGCAAACATTAATTATAAGAACAATCATCTGAGCAACATCACCTATTTGAGGGACAGTCAATAACTCTGAATCTCATGCCAGTATTGTTTTACAACCCAAATTATATTTGTTTTGATTCAGAAGACAATGTGGGTTTTTTTTTTGCCACTTTGTTTATTTTTTAATTGAAGAATAATTGCTTTACAGAATTTTGTTGTTTTCTGTCAAACATTACAAGAATCAGCCATAGGTACAAACTTGAGTTATTACTTTTAATTACATTTTCTTTCATATTTTAGTAAGTCAGGACAATGAATAACTCTAATGGATCTTCCAGTATATTCCTATAGCTAGCATCAAGTCACCTCAAATCTTAGGTGGGGTTTTCAAACTGGAATTGTACTTCATAATTTATTTTATATGAAGCAACCATCAACCCATATTTATTCTTTCATTTATTCAGCAAATATTTTTAAACAATTTGCTTTGGGACAGACACTGTGCTAAACACTGGGGATATCATGGTGATCAAGACAGATCCTGTTCCTGTCCTCATGGGATTTAATGTCTATCAAGAAGACAGTCACAGAACAAGTAATTACAAGTGTTTGTAGTATTGCTAAGGGCAATTCAAGATGAGCTTTAAATCCATGCTCTGGCTACACATTACCAGTTGTGTGCTGAGTTGAGATTCCTTCTCAGGACCTCACTTTCATGTTTCTAATTTCACTGTTCTAAAACACTGTCTCACACAATTGTTGTGATAATATAATGAGATATTTGATAGAAAAGTATAATGTGAAGTGGCCCATACATGTTAGTGCTGCCAGTATTATTCTTTACATGCATCAGTCAGTAGGCATACTTAGGCCATTTAGATTCAGAATCCTCTCACTTGTTCCTTCATTCCTATCCCTGGTCACCAATTGCCACCTTCCTTTATTCCTAATGCCTTCTACTCACTGCCCACACTGACCTTGGCCCCTCCTCAAAGGTCTCTTTGGCTAGATTAGGTATGTGAGTTTCCAAGCATTAATAGTTCTATTCTTCTTAGGATACTCCATGAGTGGCTACCCCTAACACATTACTCATGTCTTTTCTTAATTCATTTATTCTGTTAGCATAGTAGGTAATGATACTTTTTCAAGGATATGGCATTGCCATTCTTTCCACTAGTATACTTGACCCCAAGCCTAGTTTCTCTCAGCATCTTAATGCTGGTTAAAGTTCTTTTAATACAGACTCTAAACTTAAAGAGCATTTATATTACCTTCATGGAAAATAGCAACTTACAGAAGACTGAACATTCTAATGGAAGTGGACCTGAAATAAGGTCAGGGTTATTTGAAAGCACAGTGAAAGGACTATTATGAGAATTTGCTTCTGTCTAAACATATCACTGGGGCTTCCCTCTTGGCTCAAATGGTAAAGAATCTGCCTACAATGCAGGAGAACCACGTTTGATCCCTTGGTTTGATAGATACGCTGGAGAAGGGAATGGCTACTCACTCCAGTATTCTTGCCTGGAGAATCCCATGGTCAGAGGAGACTGGTGGGCTACAATCCATGGGATTACAAAGAATTTGACATGACTGAAGTGACTTACACTTTCACTCTTCACTTCCAAACATATCACCATCATTTATTTTGCCAGTGTGTGATTCCCTGTTAGAACTAAAGCATTGAAATTACAAATTCATAAAAAAAATATTTTTTAGAGAAGGTGTGTTTGAGATAGGGTTTCATAGATAAGCAAAATAGATTGGTTTAATGAGAAAATGTTTTTCAAGGTGGAGTGATTTAGTGAAAATGGAAATCTAAGAAAGGTTAGGTAGGCAGTGTCATGTGGGATGTTCTGAGGTTGAAGCAGTGCCAGAGAAGCACAGTGTAATAATAATAATAATAATAATAATAAAAGCTTGACTGAGAGTTGGGAAATCTGACTTCTACCCCTGTCACTGATTGTGATTAGCTTTGACACCTTGTGCCATTATCCTCTTTGGTTTTCAGATTTCTAATTTGAAAAAAAAAACATATGGGGAAGTTGTGGTTGGATTAAAGAATCCCTTCTGAAACAAGTAAAACAAATAGAAGGCTATTAACATAATCTAATAATGCTACAAAGACTAGATGCATAATGGTGGTAGTGGAAATGAGGCAGAAAGGGCAAATTGGAGAAAGAACTATATTTTCGGTCTTATTGTTTAGATTCAATGACTATGTATAATACATGGGTTAGAGGGAGGACTCAAAGCTGTCTTCAAAGTGTCAGTTTCAAATGACTGGGTGAATTAGACTGACAATAACAGAGATGATGGAAGAGAGAAAGAATTATGTGAGTGTAGAGGATCAGCTGCCAGTGAAATGGGAGGAGATTCAAGATTATATGATACTCTGTTGGGATGTTAACGTTTACAGAAGAAGGGAGAGGGCAACCATGCCCATATTATTGCAATCTGAAAAGAGGTTTGAAAAAAGTATTTGGTGTTTAGAAGATGAGTTCACCTAAGCGAAGATGAATGAGATAAAAAATAGGCAAATGTGTACATGTACATGTACCAAACACATTTCCTTCTCCATGATATGCCGTATTATCTCTGAAGAAATGGAAAAAAACTCAAAACACATGTTGGAGGCCTTTCATTGTGTACATACACTGGTTGGGAAAGAGTAGACTGTAAACTAAATATTAAGGAGTTGTCAACACATTTAAGGTTAAAAATTGTGAAGCAAAGTGGAGGGCCCTGTGATCCCCCAGTCTTATTTCTAGACACTTTTTGGTTCAAATGAGATCGTATTTCATGGTCAGTGAGAAAGTCTACTTTTTACTTCTCTTGATTTTTTGGTTTTTCTATACACACAGGCATCTAAGAATCCGTTTAGTAATTATCTACCTTTTCTCTCTTCCTTTCTCCCTGTCATGCTTAATTTCACAATCATTTTCCTGCAAATGAGGTTGGATAGAGCAGAGATATGTTGTACATCATCTGTCATAACATATCGAAAGGAACTCACAATTGTGTACAGATTGTATAACACCTTTAGATGAATCTTATTTCCTTCCCTTGGATGGTGCTAATAGAATATGAAAGCAAAACATGATTCTATAAGATGATTATTATGGTATTGTATAAAGGCTTGGAGACACTCAAATGATTTGGAATTAAAAACAAATGTGTTCTCTGAGAAGTCCATATTATTGTCACAGAGATGAAAACCTATTTATTTTATCCGCTAGGGTCCCATGATATTTACCCTCTTGTCTCTTCTTCTTTATCCAGAGACTTCTCAAAATCTCTCCAAAAATAATTGCAGTGCAAGTGAATAAAGATATCTTATCTAGTGCAAATACTAGAAAAAGTTGGTTTTCCTCTCAGATAAAAATAGTCTTGTTATCTATTTACACTGTGTCTTGAGTGTTGGTAACACGTGTGAAAAGTGTAGCATACCCAGACTAGGAAACCATTGTTAAAGTCTTTTTGTGGAAGGGATGTCAGTTAACTTGTCTCTCACTCGGTACCAGAACCTTGACTGCAATTGTCAGGTGGGTGTGACCATCCCAGGTAACAAAATGTCACAGGTTTAACACATAACTTGAAGAGACAACTAAAAGTCTAGCTGAACTAAACAAACACAGTGTGATGACAATTTTCAAAACGGTTAGGTATCTGTGATATAGTATTCTGTAAATGATAAGTTGTGCTCAGATATGAATATCTAATTTCCATGTACAAGGAATTTTTAAGGCTTTAGCCAATTGAAGGTACAGACATTTCTGTCTTCTTATCAGATCCACATTTCTTTAATTTTGGAGTTGTCCAAGTCCTTCTGATGCTTGTCAGAGTGCCTGGAGCTGTTTTTGCCCTGTGCTGCACTGCCCTGGGGGTGCTCTATATCAAGGCTCTTTATTTTAGCCTCTGATGAAGCACTTGCTCCAAAATCATTTTCATTTCAGAGTACTTATCAGTTTTATTTCTAAAGAACCATGGAATCTCTCTGAAATGTCTCCCATGTATTGTATATTGCATTGGGGATGATTTCTTATATGTTTCTTTGGCCCTTTGGCTTTCTATTTCTCTACTATGAATATTTTGTGTTTTCTGGGAAGATGTCTCTGTCCATACTGTGAAGATGGAAAGTTCTAGATTCTTCACTTACTGTGTTGGAGAAACTGACTTCCAGACTGCATCTAAGTTGTAATGGTCGAAGCTTGGATGCCATAGCATTTTTTATTTAACACTATTAAACATTTCTCCCTCATTATGGCAATTTAGGATTTTATTGTTTTATATCCATTGTTAGGTACACTATGCTTGGTCTCAGTGAAACTTAAAATCAGGCACGACTTCTGCTTTCATGAACCAAAACTCCAAATGGACAAATTTTGAGCTGAAGGAAATAAGACACTGTAAGAGGTAAGACTTTTTCTATTTACATTTTTTTCAGTGTGGTGGCACTTGCAATTGAAAAGGGAACCCTCTTGCACTGATGGTGGGAATGCAAATTGATACAGCCACTGTGTAGGACAGTATGGAGATTCCTTTCAAAACTAGGACTAAAACTACCATGCTGCTGCTGCTGCTGCTCAGTCGCTTCAGTCGTGTCTGACTCTGTGCGACCCCAGAGATGGAAGCCCACCAGGCTCCCCCGTCCTTGGGATTCTCCAGGCAAGAACACTGGAGTGGGTTGCCATTTCCTTCTCCAGTGAATGAAAGTGAAAAGTGAAAGGGAAGTCACTCAGTCATGTCCGACTCTTAGCGACCCCATGGACTACAGCCCACCAGGCTCCTCCATCCATGGGATTTTCCAGGCAAGAGTACTGGAGTAGGGTGCCATTGCCTTCTCTGAAAACTACCATATTACCCAGCAATTCCACTACTGGGCATATACCCTGAGGAAACCATAATTGAAAAAGACACGTGTACCCCAATTGCAACACAATTTACAATAGCTAGGACATGGAAGCAACCTAGATATCCATCAACAAATGAATGGATAAAATATTTGTAGTACATATACACAATGGAATATTAGTCAGCTATAAAAAGGAATGCATTTAAGTCAGTTCTAATGAGGTGGACAGACGTAGAGGTGGACAAACATAAAGCCTATTATACACAGTAAAGTAACTCAGAAAGAGGAAGACACATATCGTATTAATGCATATATATATACACAGACAAATATATATGGAATCTAGAAAGATGGTACTGATGAATCTATTTACAGAGCAGTAATGAAGGGAAGGTGACTTCCCTGATGGCTCAGATAGTAAAGTGTCTGCTTACAATGCGGGAGACCCGGGTTTAATCCCTGGGCCGGAAGATCTGGAGAAGGAAATGGCAACCCACTCTGGTATTCTTGCCTGGAAAATCCCATGGACGTAAGAGCCTGGTAGGTTACAGTCCATGGGGTTGCAAAGAGTCAGACACGACTGAGTGACTTCACTTCCACTTTCAATGGAGATTCAGACATAAGACAACAAGACTTTTGAACACAATGAGGGAGAGAGAAGGTGGGATGGTTTGAGAGAGTAGCACTGAAACATATATATCACCATATGTAAAGTAGACAGCCAGCAGGAATTTGCTGTATGACAGAGGGAGCCCAAAGCCAGTGCTCTGTGACAACCTAGAGGGGTAGGATGCAGAGGGAGGTGGGAGGGAGGTCTGAGAAGGAGGGGAGATATGTATACCTATGACTAATTCATGTAGATATATGGCAGAAGCCATCACAATAGTGCAAAGTAATTATCCTCCAGTTAAAAAGTAAAATTAAATTTAAAAATTTTTGCAAATTTCTTGTTTTAGTGCTACACTGCTGCTGCTGCTAAGTCACTTGTCAAAGGGTGAAGTCTAGCTTAGAGAATGGCTCCATCACTAGATGAAGATATTTGCATGGAAAATCACATTAAAACTTTAAACAACCAAAGTCCAGGAGAGGAGACGGGGTGGAGAGGTGCTGTATCAGAATATCCAAGGGGAAATATGTAATTTGAAAACAATGATATATAATTTCTTTTGAATTTAAAATAATATGTTAAAGAAGTGCATGGAATTGTTTTTATGCAAACACAGAATGTATTAAAAGCTATCAAAGCACTGAGCATAAAAAAAAAAACAAAGTCCAATTAAGTACACTCCTTAATTAACTGGGATAAGTGATGCTTCAGGTTTAGGAGAAAATGATAGATAACTAGAAAATAATTCCATGTCAAGCAACCAGTGAATGAATTATTTATTCATTCATTAACTTAGCAGTCAGTCAGTTCAGTTCAGTTGCTCAGTCGTGTTCAACTCTTTGTGACCCCATGGACTGCAGCATGCCAGGCTTCCCTGTCCATCACCAACTCCTGGACCTTGCTCAAACTCATGTCCATTGAGTAAGTGATGCCATCCAACCATCTCATCTTCTGTCATCCCCTTCTCCTCCTGCCCTCAATCTTTCTCAGCATCAGGGTCTTTTCCAATGAGTCAGCTCTTTGCATCAGGTGGCCAAAGTATTGGAGTTTCAGCATCAGCATCAGTCCTTCCAAGTAATATTCAGGGCTGATTTCCTTTAGGATAGGCTGGTTTGATCTTGCAGTCTAAGGGACTCTCAACATAGCAGTAGGCACTGGTTATACTGACAAAGGACACAGTCTTCACATTCAAATTAGAAATAGAGAAAGGAATGATTGCAATGAAATGTTCTAAGTATGGACCTCAGCACGGAATAGTATGGGATACATAGGACAGATAACTAAGGGGCTCTTGGGGAAGGAGTCCTGAGGTGGTGGAGTATGAAGTTCATTTTGAAGAATTAAGAGAAGTAGCTTCCCTGGTAGCTCAGCTGGTAAAGAATCCATCTGCAGTGCGGGAGACCTAGGTTTGATTCCTGGGTAGAGAAGTTCCCCTGGAGAAAGGATAGGCTACCCACTCTAGTATTCTTGGGCTTCCCTTGTGGCTCAGATGGTAAAGAATCTGCCTGCAGTGTAGGAGACCTGTGTTTGATCCCTGGATTGGGAAGATCCCCTGGAGGAGGGCATGGCACTCCAGTATTCTTGCTTGGAGAATCCTCGTGGACAGAGGAGCCTGGTGGGCTATAGTTCATGGGATCACAAAGAGTCAGACATGACTCAGTGACAAAGCACAACAAAGGTAGGCCAAATGAAGTGGTGGAAAAAGGGCACAGGGCATTCTTGGGCAAAGGATAAAAATGAGAGAAGAAAGCATATATTAAAAACTTCCAGAAGTTCAGTATGACCGCAGCACACAGAAAGACACAGGCTGTGACAGAAGTGGAAGTTGGACCAGTAGGCAGAAGCAGATCATTAAGAATGATCTTAATCATCAGGTTAACACATTTAGAATGTCTCCTGAAGACATGGGGAAGTTACTGAAGACTTTTCAGATACAAGGAGTCATGGCTGTATTTGCAGTTTAGAGATACTTCTGGTGCAATGTGGAGGCTGAATTTAAGACAAGAAGAAAGAAGAATAGTTGGGTATTGTATTAGACCAGGTGAGAAATGAGGAAGTAGTAATAGAATGAATGGGGGCAAATATCCTAAAAAACAAGAAAGATTTACAAGGTTGAGTGGGCAAGATTTGATGTACCAACTGAGATGTAGAAAATAAGAGATCTAGAAGAATAGGACATAATGATGCTGATAAAATCACTTTTGTACATGAAAAAAATACCTGGAGGTAAAAATTCTGTTTTCCAGGTGCTTGGACTTCTTTGGCCAATGGTGTAGAGTATGCCAATCCAAAGATCCTGTACCAGTCTCATTTAGTAAAGAGAGACACAAGTATCCTCACTAGACAAGATTGATTGAAGAAAAGCTCACATTAAGCTTCAGTTACACAGGAATTTAATTAGCTGGAACCCACCATTCCTTTAAAATCTCTCTTATTGAAGCTTTATTGTGTTTCTTAGATGATAAATCTATTCTGGAGTTGTCTGTTATATGATATCACTGTAACTTTGGCCCTTTCATTATTTTGAAAATGCATCATGTTTCCCTAATCACTGCCAAGGAGACAGGGAGCAGTCCTCCACTCTACAGTTGATCAAGTTCTCTTTAGTCTGATATTTGCATTCTCTGATACCCTCAGAGTGGATCTGTTATTTTTTTCCTTGACTCTTGACTCATATTCATTATTGATTTTTCTTGAAGGATACCAAAGCAATTACTGCTTACCTCTTTCTTCATCCTCTATGAAAGGATCTCAAATGCCTTCTTAGGGCCCTCCAAAATCAAGAGTTATTTATGCCAATCACACAACTCAACATTTTTTTCTTAGCTTTT
Organism: Bubalus bubalis; assembly: GCF_019923935.1. Taxonomy (NCBI): domain Eukaryota; kingdom Metazoa; phylum Chordata; class Mammalia; order Artiodactyla; family Bovidae; genus Bubalus; species Bubalus bubalis. Next base: position 136,073,139 of record NC_059181.1, on the reverse strand, counting down.
CATGAGAAAAGTTTAAAGTGCCTCCTGATTAAGGTACTTGAGAGAGTGATTGTTGCTCTGAATCAAGTTCTATACTTTCCTCTTCTTTCCTTAGAGCTTCCTTCACCTTCCATGAAGCAACATGGGGCACAGCCTCAAGTTAACAAAATGCTGAGGAATGAGGTGTTCAGATTGCTGGTATTTCCTAGTTATTGTCTAAAAACTAGTGGAAACACCTTTGATTCTTTTGTTTTTACTGACAGTCTCTTTTAAAGTATCTAAATCTACATTGTTTCCCATTGTACCTGTGCTAGTGAATCAAACTGAATTGACCTTTGATGTTTCCTCTGATAAATGGTCTTTTTAGGACTGCTGCCGTTATTCTGAACTTTATCGATCATTGTCAGTTAAAGATTAAAAGAACATGGCAGCATGGTCAAACAGAGGTGGATTTGACTTGTGATTCAGTCATTTACTAGCTGTGTGACCTTAGCTACATCATTTATTTTTTCTGAGTTCCTTCTTTTCCTCATCTGTAAAAGTCATACACATTCTGCTTTCTTCTTGGTCTTGGTGTGGGTTTCAAATCAGGAAAGTATATTTTTTTTTCCAGTTTCCACAAACTAACACAGGTAACTTGGTTGCCTGTATTATGAAATATGGGCATATAGCTTAGAAAATATGGGAGAAAAAAGTGAAGATTGTTACTGCTAGTCTCTAAAAGATCCAGTGAATATTGTCTGATGATTTGGCAGAATTTATATGTTAAAGAAAGATATTTACAGAAAGTTCATCTTTTAAAATATAAATTTATTTATTTTAATTGGAGGCTAATTACTTTACAATATTGTATTGGTTTTGCCATACATTAACATGAATCCACCACGGGTGTACACGTGTTCCCAATCCTGAATCCCCCCTCCAGCCTCCCTCCCCATACCATCCCTCTGGGTCATCCAGTGCACCAGCCCCAAGCATCCTGTATCATGCATCAAATCTGGACTGGCAATTCGTTTCATATATGATATTATACATGTTTCTTTTTTAATTAATTTATTTTTTAATATAAATTTATTTATTTTAATTGGAGACTAGTTACTTTACAATATTGTATTGGTTTTGCCATACATCAACATGAATCCACCACGGGTGTACACGGGTTCCCCATCCTGAACCCCCCTCCCACGTCCCTCTCCGTACCATCCCTCTGGGTCATCCCAGTGCACCAGCCCCATGATACCATCCTGTATCATTCATTGAACCTGGACTGGCGATTCGTTTCATATATGATATTATACATGTTTCAATGCCATTCTCCCAAATTATCCCACCCTCTCCCTCTCCCACAGAGTCCAAAAGACTGTTCTATACATCTGTGTCTCTTTTGCTGTCTTGCATACAAGGTTATTGTTACCATCTTTCTAAATTCCATATATATGCGTTAGTATACTGTATTGGTGTTTTTCTTTCTGACTTACTTCACTCTGTATAATAGCAGTTTCATCCACCTCATTAGAACTGATTCAAATGTATTCATTTTAATGGCTGAGTAATACTCCATTGTGTATATGTACCACAGCTTTCTTATCTATTGTCTGCTGATGGACATCTAGGGGGCTTCCATGTCCTGGCTATTATAAACAGTGTTGCGATGAACATTGGGGTACACGTGTCTCTTTCAATTCTGGTTTCCTTGGTGTGTATGCCCAGCAGTGGTATTGCTGAGTCATATGGCAGTTCTATTTCCAGTTTTTTAAGGAATCTCCACACTGTTCTCCATAGTGGCTATACTATTTTGGATTCCCACCAACAGTGTAAGAGGGTTCCCTTTTGTCCACACCCTCTCCAGCATTTATTGCTTGTAGACTTTTGGATAGCAGCTTTCTGACTGGTGTGAAATGGTACCTCATTGTGGTTTTGATTTGCATTTCTCTGATAATGAGTGATGTTGAGCATCCTTTCATGTGTTTGTTAGCCATCTGTATGTCTTCTTTGGAGAAATGTCTGTTTAGTTCTTTGGCCCATTTTTGATTGGGTCATTTATTTTTCTGGAATTGAGCTGCAGGTGTTTCTTGTATATTTTTGAGATTAATTATTTGACAGTTGCTTCATTTGCTATTATTTTCTCCCATTCTGAAGGCTGTCTTGTCACCTTGCTTAGAGTTTCCTTTCTTGTGCAGAAGCTTTTAATTTTAATTAGGTCCCATTTGTTTATTTTTGCTTTTATTTCCAATATTTTGGGAGGTGGGTCATAGAGGATCCTGCTATGATTTATGTCAGAGAGTGTTTTGCCTATGTTCTCCTCTAGGAGTTTTATAGTTTCTGGTCTTACGTTTAGATCTTTAATCTATTTTGAGTTTATTTTGTGTATGGTGTTAGAAAGTGTTCTGGTTTCATTCTTTTACAAGTGGTTGACCAGTCTTTCCAGCACCACTTGTTAAAGATATTGTCTTTTCTCCATTGTATATTCGGGCTTCCTTTGTGAAAGATAAGTTGTCCATAGGTGCGTGGGTTTATCTCTGGGCTTTCTATTTTGTTCCATTGATCTATATTTCTGTCTTTGTGCCAGTACCATACTGTCTTGATGACTGTAGCTTTGTAGTACAGCCTTAAGTCAGGCAGGGTGATTCTTCCAATTTCATTCTTCTTTCTCAAGATTGCTTTGGTGATTCACGGTTTTTTGTATTTCCATACAAATTGTGAAATTATTTGTTCTAGCTCTGTGAAAAATACCGTTGGTAGCTTGATAGGGATTGCATTGAATCTAGAGATTGCTTTGGGTAGTATACTCATTTTCACTATATTGATTCTTCCGATCCATGAACATGGTATATTTCTCCATCTATTAGTGTCCTCTTTGATTTCTTTCACCAGTGTTTTATAGTTTTCTATATATAGGTCTTTTGTTTCTTTAGGTAAATATATTCCTAAGTATTTTATTCTTTTAGTTGCAATGGTGAATGGAATTGTTTACTTAATTTCTCTTTCTATTTTTCATTATTAGTGTATAGGAATGCAAGGGATTTCTGTGTGTTGATTTTATATCCTGCAACTTTACTATATTCATTGATTAGCTCTAGTAATTTCGTGGTGGAGTCTTCAGGGTTTTCTATGTAGAGGATCATATCATCTGCAAACAGTGAGAGTTTTACTTCTTCTTTTCCAATTTGGATTCCTTTATTTCTTTTTCTGCTCTGATTACTGTGGCCAAAACTTCCAGAACTATGTTGAATAGTAATGGTAAAAGTGGGCACCCTTGTCTTGTTCCTGACTTTAGGGGAAATGCTTTCAATTTCTCACCATTGAGGATAATGTTTGCTGTGGGTTTGTCATATATAGCTTTTATTATGTTGAGGTATGTTCCTTCTATTCCTGCTTTCTGGAGATGTTTTTATCATAAATGGATGTTGAATTTTGTCAAAGGCTTTCTCTGCATTTGTTGAAATAATCATATGACTTTTATTTTTCCATTTGTTAATGTGGTGTATTACATTGATTGATTTGTGGATATTGAAGAATCCTTGCATCCCTGAGATAAAGCCCACTTGGTCATGATATATGATCTTTTTAATGTGTTGTTGGATTCTGATTGCTAGAATTTTGTTAAGGATTTTTGCATCTATGTTCATCAGTGATATTGGCCTGTAGTTTTCTTTTTTTGTGGCATCTTTGTCTGGTTTTGGTATTAGGGTGATGGTGGCCTCATAGAATGAGTTTGGAAGTTTACCTTCCTCTGCAATTCTCTGGAAAAGTTTGAGTAGGATAGGTGTTAGCTCTTCTCTAAATTTTTCGTGGAATTCAGCTGTGAAGCCATCTGGACCTGGGTTTTTGTTTGCTGGAAGATTTCTGGTTATAGTTTCAATTTCCGTGCTTGTGATGGGTCTGTTAAGATTTTCAATTTCTTTCTGGTTCAGTTTTGGAAAGTTGTACTTTTCTAAGAATTTGTCCATTTCTTCCAATTTGTCTATTTTATTGGCATATAGTTGCTGATAGTAGTCTCTTATGATCCTTTGCATTTCTGTGTTGTCTGTTGTGATCGCTCCATTTTCATTTCTAATTTTATTGATTTGATTTTTCTCCCTTTGTTTCTTGATGAGTCTGGCTAATGGTTTGTCAATTTTATTTATCCTCTCAAAGAACCAGCTTTTGGCTTGTTGATTTTTGCTATGGTCTCTTTTTGTTTCTTTTGCATTTATTTCTGCCCTTCTACTAACCCTGGGATTCTTCATTTCTTCCTTCTAGTTGCTTTAGGTGTAGAGTTAGGTTATTTATTTGACTTTTTTCTTGTTTCTTGAGATATCCCTGTAGTGTTATGAACCTCCCCTTAGCACTGCTTTTATAGTGTCCCATAGGTTTTGGGTTGTTATGTTTTCATTTTCATTCATTTCTATGCATATTTTGATTTCTTTTTTGATTTCTTCTTTGATTTGTTGGTTATTCAGCAGTGTGTTGTTCAGCCTCCATATGTTGGAATTTTTAATAGTTTTTCTCCTGTAATTGAGATCTAATCTTACTGCATTGTGGTCAGAAAAGATGCTTGGAATGATTTCAAATTTTTGAATTCACCAAGGCTATATTTATGGCCCAGGATGTGATCTATCCTGGAGAAGGTTCTGTGTGCACTTGAGAAGAAGGTGAAATTCATTGTTTTGGGGTGAAATGTCCTATAGATATCAATTAGGTCTAACTGGTCTATTGTATCATTTAAAGTTTGTGTTTCCTTGTTAATTTTCTGTTTATTTGATCTATCCATAGGTGTGAGTGGGGTATTAAAGTCTCCCACTATTATTGTGTTAATGTTAATTTCCCCTTTCATACTTGTTAGCATTTGTCTTACATATTGCAGTGCTCCTATGTTGGGTGCATATATATTTATAATTGTTAATCTTCTTCTTGGATTGATCCTTTGATCATTATGTAGTGTCCTTCTTTGTCTCTTTTCACAGCCTTTGTTTTAAAGTCTATTTTATATGATATGAGTATTGCTCCTCCTGCTTTCTTTTGGTCTCTATTTGCATGGAATATCTTTTTCCAGCCCTTCACTTTCAGTCTCTATGTGTCCCTTGTTGGAGGTGGGTTTCTTGTAGACAACATATGTAGGGGTCTTGTTTTTGTATCCATTCAGACAGTCTTTGTCTTTTGGTTTGGGCATTCAACCCATTTATGTTTAAGGTAATTATTGATAGATATGATCCTGTTGTCATTTATTTTATTGTTTTGGGTTTGAGTTTATACACCCTTTTTGTTTTTCCTGTCTATAGAAGATCCTTTAGCATTTGTTGGAGAGCTGGTTTGGTGGTGCTGAATTCTCTCAGCTTTTGCTTGTCTGTAAAGCTTTTGATTACTCCTTTATATTTGAAGGAGATCCTTGATGGATACAGTAATCTGGGCTGTGGATTATTTTCTTTCATCACTTTAAGTATGCCCTGCCATTCCCTCCTGGCCTGAAGAGTTTCTATTGAAAGATCAGCTGTTATCCTTATGGGAATCCTTGTGTGTTATTTGTTGTTTTTCCCTTGCTACTTTTAATATTTGTTTTTCGTGTTTGACCTTGTTAATTTGATTAATATGTGTCTTGGGATAGAGTGCCTGATGAACTATGGAATGAGGTTCGTGACATTGTACAGGAGACAGGGATCAAGACTATCCCCATGGAAAACAAATGCAAAAAAGCAAAATGGCTGTCTGGGGAGGCCTTACAAATAGCTGTGAAAAGAAGAGAAGCAAAAGCAAAGGAGAAAAGGAAAGATATAAGCATCTGAATGCAGAGTTCCAAAGAGTAGCAAGAAGAGATAAGAAAGCCTTCCTCAGTGATCAATGCAAAGAAATAGAGGAAAACAACAGAATGGGAAAGACTAGAGATCTCGTCAAGAAAATTAGAGATACCAAAGGAACATTTCATGCAAAGATGGGCTCGATAAAGGACAGAAATGGTATGGACCTAACAGAAGCAGAAGATATTAAGAAGAGATGGCAAGAATACACAGAAGACCTGTACAAAAAAGATCTTGTCGACCCAGATAATCATGATGGTGTGATCACTGACCTAGAGCCAGACATCCTAGAATGTGAAGTCAAGTGGGCCTTAGAAAGCATCACTATGAACAAAGCTAGTGGAGGTGATGGAATTCCAGTTGAGCTATTTCAAATCTTGAAAGATGATGCTGTGAAAGTGCTGCACTCAATATGCCAGCAAATTTGGAAACCTCAGCAGTGGCCACAGGACTGGAAAAGGTCAGTTTTCATTCCAATCCCAAAGAAAGGCAATGCCAAAGAATGCTCAAACTACCACACAATTGCACTCATCTCACACGCTAGGAAAGTAATGCTCAAAATTCTCCAAGCCATGCTTCAGCAATACATGAACCGTGAACTTACAGATGTTCAAGCTGGTTTTAGAAAAGGCAGAGGAGCCAGAGATCAAATTGCCAACATCTGCTGGATCATACAAAAAGCAAGAGAGTTCCAGAAAAACGTCTATTTCTGCTTTATTGACTATGCCAAAGCCTTTGACTGTATGGATCACAATAAACTGTGGAAAATTCTGAAAGAGATGGGAATACCAGACCACCTGACCTGCCTCTTGAGAAATCTGTATGCAGGTTAGAACTGGACATGGAACAACAGACATGGTTCCAAATAGGAAAAGGAGTACGTCAAGGCTGTATATTGTCACCCTGCTTATTTAATTTCTATGCAGAGTATATCATGAGAAACGCTGGACTGGAGGAAACACAAGCTGGAATCAAGATTGCTGGGAGAAATATCAATAACCTCAGATATGCAGATGACACCACCCTTATGGCAGAAAGTGAAGAAGAACTGAAAAGCCTCTTGATGAAAGTGAAAGTGGAGAGTGAAAAAGTTGGCTTAAAGCTCAATATTCAGAAAATGAAGATCATGTCATCCGGTCCCATCACTTCATGGGAAATAAGTGGGAAAACAGTGGAAACAGTCTCAGACTTCATTTTTCTGGGCTCCAAAATCACTGCAGATGGTGACTGCAGCCATGAAATTAAAAGATGCTTCCTCCTTGGAAGGAAATTTATGACCAACCTAGATAGCATATTGAAAAGCAGAGATATTACTTTGCCAACAAAGGTCTGTCTAGTCAAGGCTATGGTTTTTCCTGTGGTCATGTATGGATGTGAGAGTTGGATTGTGAAGAAAGCTAAGTGCCGAAGAAGTGATGCCTTTGAACTGTAGTGTTGGAGAAGTCTTGAGAGTCCTTTGGACTGCAAGGAGATCCAACCAGTCCATTCTGAAGGAGATCAGCACTGGGATTTCTTTGGAAGGAATGATGCTAAAGCTGAAACTCCAGTACTTTGGCCACCTCATGCGAAGAGTTGACTCATTGGAAAAGACTCTGATGCTGGGAGGGATTGGGGGCAGGAGGTAAAGGGGACGACAGAGGATGAGATGGCTGGATGGCATCTCTGACTCGATTGACATGAGTCTGGGTGAACTCCGGGAGTTGGTGATGGACAGGGAGGCCTGGCGTGCTGTGATTCATGGGTTCGCAAAGAGTCGGACACGACTGAGTGACTGAACTGACTTACTGACTGACTGGGATGTTTTGCCTTGGGTTTATCCTGTTTGGGACTCTCTGGATTTCTTGGACTTGGGTGATTATTTCCTTTCCCATTTTAGTGATGTTTTCAACTATTATCTCCTCAACTATTTTCTCATGGTCTTTCTTTTTGTCTTCTTCTTCTGGGACTCCTATGATTCAAATGTTGGGGCATTTAATATTGTCCCTGAGGTCTCTGAGATTGTCCTCATTTCTTTTAATTCGTTTTTCTTTTTTCCTCTCTGATTCATTTATTTCTACCATTCCATCTTCTACTTCACTAATCCTATCTTCTGTCTCTGTTATTCTACTATTTGTTCCCTCCAGAGTGTTTTTGATATCATTTATTGCATTATTTATTATATATTGAATCTTTTTTATTTCTTCTAGGTCCTTGTTAAACCTTTCTTGCATCTTCTCAATCCTTGTCTCCAGGCTATTTATCTGTGATTTCATTTTGTTTTCAAGATTTTGGATCATTTTCACTATCGTTTTTTGGAATTCTTTATTATTTTATTGTTTTGGGAACAAAACAATAAACAAAATTCTTTATCTAATATTTTATTTTTTTGTAGATTCCCTATCTCTTCTTCTTTTGTTTGGTTTGGTGGGCATTTATCCTGTTCCTTTACCTGCTGGGTATTCCTGTGTCTCTTCATCTTGTTTATATTGCTGTGTTTGGGGTGGCCTTTCTGTATTCTGGCAGTTTGTGGAGTTCTCTTTATTGTGGAGTTTCCTTGCTGTGGGTGGGGTTTTACCAGTGGCTTGTCAAGGTTTCCTGGTTAGGGAAGCTTGTGTTGGTGTTCTGGTGTGTGGAGCTGGATTTCTTCTCTCTGGAGTGCAATTAAATGTCCAGTAATAAGTTATGAGATGTCAGTGGGTTTGGAGTGACTTTGGGCAGCCTGTATATTGAAGTTCAGGGCTATGTTCCTGTGTTGCTGGAGAATTTACGTGGTATGTCTTGTTCTGGAACTTGTTGGCCCTTCGGTGGTGCTTGGTTTCAGTGTAAATATGGAGGCGTTTGATGAGCTCCTGTCAATTAATGTTCCCTGGAGTCAGGAGTTCTCTGGTGTTCTCAGGATTTGGACTTAAGCCTCCTGCTTCTGGTTTTCAGTCTTATTTTTACAGTAGCCTCAAGACTTCTCCATCTATACAGCACCATTGATAAAATATCTCCTTTCAAAGACAATGGGCTGCTTTTCTGGGTGCCTGATGTCCTCTGCTGGCATTCAGAAGTTGTTTTGTGGAATTTACTCAGCGTTCAAATGTTCTTTTGATGAATTTGTGGGGGAGAAAGTGGTCTCCCCATCCTATTCTTCTGCCATCTTAGCTAAAGTTCTTTTTTTGAAAACAGAAACATGAGTGCTAACATTTATTGGCACTTAGTAAATGCCAAACACTGCTTTCTTTCGATGAAATGCTTTAGATGAATATATCTTTTGCTGGTCACAAGAGTGAGCTAGGTATTTTTATTAGGGCAGTTTTTACAGAAGAGTAGACTTGTGTCAGTTCACCCAGACACAAAATAGAAGAGAGAATTTAAATTTCAACCTGATCAAAGAAAGTATGATTTTAGCCACAATGTGGTTGGACTTCATAATCTTGATATAGATTTGTTTTATTTCAACTGTCAATTTATCCTACACCTACATTGCAGCATAACAGTCTAAGTTAATTGGGATACTAGTTTTTACTGTGTGGAGGGGAAGAGATAGACAAGTTCCAGCAGCTGTGCAATGTAGTGTGAGTGATGGTTCCTAAATTTTAGAAATTACCTTTTCCCTGATTTCTGTGTCCACTATAGGAGTAGATTTAACAAAGTCCAGAACAGATACTTGGAGAGAGAATACTTGAAACCACTTTTGCTCCCTGGACTTTTAAAATCCTAGAAGGAAAGGCAAACGTGCCTAGCAAAGAGGCTGGCACATAGTTTGTATCCAGTGAATATTTTCTTTTTGTCTCTTATTTCTCAGTGGAGATTTCATCTACCCTGAACCTCCATTGACTGTGGATAGCTGTATAATTAAGCCACTCAGCAGAAACAAGCATAAAATGAGATTCAAATATAGTTTGTGTCTACCAAGCACTTCTTAAAGTTTCTGTATACAAGAGGATTTATATTTAATCCATTGTCAAGCATGACCAAGATACAAAAAAATATCTGATTGTTGAATGTTTAGGAAATATAAGGTGTATCACATTGAAACTGAATATAGCTTAACTTATTTTACATAAAGTGACTTAGATTAAGATAACTGGATGGAATCTTGAGTGTTTAGGAAGAGTCCCCCTACTCTTTGAGGCAACATGTGCCTAAACTGTACAAAATCTCTTTGTAATTACATGACAGTTAAAACAAGTTGGAAAGGGATTATACCAGTCTTCTTATTAAAACATTTCCACACATTCCTGCCTTTACCATTAGGGTGCATGTGGGCTGAGTTATTTCAGTTGTTTCCCACTCTTTATGACCCTATGGACTGTAGCCCACCAGTCTCTGTCCATGGGATTCTTAAGGCAAGAATGCTGGAGTGGGTGGCCATGCCCTCCTCCAGGTGGTCTTCCTGACCTAGGGACCGAACTCAAATCTCCTACATTGGCAGGCATGTTCTTTATTGCTAGCACCACTTGGGAAGCCCTTTTGATTTTTAAATGTAGTCACAAATCAGAATCACCTAGAACAGCACTTTTTAAACTTTTTGCATCTATGATCCCCCCAAATTATGAAAACTCCTAATTTTTTACCCATTACATAATTACCTAAATAACACAGTTTCATGAAAATTTCTTTTCTAAGTTCAGCTCAGTTCAGTCGCTCAGTAGTGTCCGACTCTTTGAGACCCCATGGAGTATAGCACACCAGGCCTCCCTGTCTATCACCAACTCCATCTCCTGGAGTTTACTCAAGCTCATGTCCATTGAGTTGGTGATGCCATCCAACCATCTCATCCTCTATTGTCCCTTTCTCCTCCTGCCTTCAATCTTTCCCAGCATCAGGGTCTTTGCAGATGAGTCAGTTCTTCACATCAGGTGGCCACAGTATTGGAGCTTCAGTTTCAGCATCAGACCTTCCAATGAATATTCAGGACTGATTTCCTCTAGGATGGACTGGTTGGATCTCCTTGCAGTCCAAGGGAGTCTCAACAGTCTTCTCCAATACCACAGCTCAAAAGCATCAATTCTTTGGCACTCAGATTTCTTTATAGTCCAACTCTCACATCCGTACATTACTATTGGACAAACCATAGCTTTGACTAGATGGACCTTGGTTAGCAAAGTAATGTCTTTTTTTTAATATGCTGTTTAGGTTCTTTTCTAAAAAATAGTAAAATAATGGATTTCTTTTATATTTTTTGTAATTCTCTTTAATATCTGATATAACAGAAGGCAACTGTGCAATCATATCTTTTTCTGCATTCTATCTGTTGCAATATGTTGTAGATGATTGTGGACATTTTTTCTTGATACTATCCCAAAATTCAATGCGTGGTAGTTTTTTTAAAGGTTTGTTACAGCATTCCATTGTAAACCATATTAATGAACTTTTCTTACTATGTTTTATCAACATCCATTAGTTCATTTTGCACTCTGAATAGGTATTTTACTCATCATGATTTTATAATATCATTTATTGGTTATTTATAAATTTTTAATTCAGGTTTATTTATTCTATCCAAAAGGTTGCATTGATAGTTCTTTGTGTGTATTAATTTTCCATCTTCCATCTCCCATATCCACTTCTTGAACTTTTGTTTTCTTGATTTTGAACTCTGTCTTTCTTTGCTAGGTTGTGAAAGTTAAAATTGGACAGACATACTGTCCTTTTTGGAGAAGACAATGGCACCCCAGTCCAGTACTCTTGCCTGGAAAATCCCATGGATGGAGGAGCCCTGTGGGCTGCAGTCCATGGGTTCGCTAAGGGTCGGACACGACTGAGCGACTGCACTTTCATTTTTCACTTTCATGCATTGGAGAATGAAATGGCAACCCACTCCAGTGTTCTTGCCTGGAGAATCCCTGGGATGGGGAGTCCGGTGGGCTGCCGTCTATGGGGTTGCACAGAGTCAGACACGACTGAAGTGACTTAGCAGCAGCAGCAGCTATCCTTTTAGGCTCTGGCCATGTTAAGAAGTCCCTACTGTGTTTTCATATCTTAAAACAATCAAACTGTTCTTCCCCTTAGCTATTCCTTCTCACCTATAGCTTTCTAGACGTCTCTCTGCCTTTGGAATTCTGACCATGGCTGAGTTGCCTGGGGAAAGTCAAAGAATATAAATGAGTCTTGCCCTAGACTTTTGTAGTTGAACAGCCTGGGCTCTTTTCCTTAGGGATGAAACACTGAGGTATTCTGTCAAAGAGGAAAAGAGTAAGCATGAGTTGGAGAGAAAGGTTGAAAGTGAGTATGAGCATCCCTTATGTAACTGGCCTACTTCTGTTCCCTTTCCTAACAATGAAATATATAAAACTGGAATTCAGCCACTCCTTTGATCTGTCTTCATCTTTCTCTCTTCAGATATCGTGAAATTGGCAGCCTGGCTTCAGAGCTTTTTTTGAACTTGAGAGATTTCAAGCCCCGGCTGAGTAATCCTTGATGCCCCATTGTCTTGTCTTGCTAAAATGTACAAGTAAGTTGCAGAGTGCAACCCTTTAGGCTTAAAATCTTCCCAGGTGAGATTAGACTGCATTGGTCTTGTTTGCGTTTTTGGTTTGGCCTGTTCACCTCAACCTTTAAGTCATTTTTTTTTTGATTTTGTGGGGCTAGGTTTTAGGACTGCTAATACAATTATGGATCACTATTAGTTTCCAAAACATTTGGGTCGTGCTAAGCAAAATTTGCTATTCTAAATGCTCAAGCTGACAGTATGACACATCAGCCAAACAAGCTTTCAATTGTAAAGTTGCTTTGGTTTAAATCTTGCCTCAGGGTCACAATTTGTATGATAGTGGTGTTGGCATAATTTCACTGAAAATAACTTGATGTATGATAAAATTCATTTTTAGAAAAAGCTGGCTTCATCATAGTTGAAAACATTACAGGGAATATAATTTTCATGTTCAAAGGTTTTTAGGTAATGGGTGTGTGACGCTGAAACATTTAGCACTTTATTTTTGAAGTCTCACTTTTAAATCTAAATATTCTTGTCATATTTACTGACCCAAATCCATGCAGAGCTATGCATATATGTAGAGAGTTGTTTAAATTTTAAAGATCAAGCCATGGTGCATGCAAGAAATTTACAGCAAATAAAAGCTCCTGATTATACTTCTATTCCTAAAACTAATTATATATTTGTGCAACTAATACTTTCAGACTTTATCAGGCATTAGCAAATACATATGTTTGTGGAGTTTACCCTCTCTGATATGAAATTCATATCCATTTGTGACACAGCAAACACTTTTTAAAATTAATTACTCGTATCAAGTCCGGATCTTTCTTACTTAAACTTAGCAGCAACAACAATAAAACAACATTTAGCAACAGAAGAATCAACCATAATACATGCATTTGCAATTTTTTATTCTATGCAATAGAATTTAAACTGAGTTATATTTTTGTCCATGACATCCACTGATTTATATGTGACAGGATAATTAATTATGATATTAATTTCTATATTATTCTCACTGAGGGGGATATTTTTTTCTTCCCCATCCTTAAAAATAGTCAGAACTCTTTGGTTTTTGCCATGGTAGAAGTGACAGTAGAGGATGGTTAAATTTTAATTCACTGAAGCGGGTAGTTTTCAGAAATGCAGCAGGTGATTTCCTTCCAGACCCTTTAATTTTCAAAAACATAGTTTCCTGGAAAGACTGTTTATGAGGACAAGTTCCAAGATATGGAAGGAGGGGAACAAGGCCATCTGGAGAGTGGAGCTTTTGTGTACAGTTTTCCTAATTCTGGTAGAGATCTTTAAGTTTTCCAGGAACTGAGGAAAAAAAATTTACTTGCTCACAGGTCTCTAGATGAGTAATTACTACATAATGACTCTAGAAGCTTGACCATATGTATAGTGGACTTGAGACCAATGGTGAGGATACTTGTGAGTGAATCTTTGGTCAGTTAAGCAGACTATTTATTATAGGAGGCAATCTCAATCCATCACAGCCGAATGACTAAATTAACTTAGATGGTCTCCTTGACAGCAGAATTATGTTGCCTAAAATACAACTTAAATGATGATAACTATGATATAGTTATATAACTCTGAATTTCAAGTTACTGACTAAGCCTGGGATTCTGTTAGAATCCTATGAGGGTTGAGGGGCATACCCCCAAAATGACTAACATTAAGTTTAGTAGACCATTTGGACAGATTATATAATTTGGAAACATAATGAATTCCTTAAATCCAAATATTGTCGAATAAAGTCATATGTGTAACAAATACATTTATACAACCAGTAATCAATGAGTAGTATTTTTCTTATTAGACTTCTGATTTTCCCAATTCACATTTAGCTCACTTTTTTTTAAAGTATAACACTAGTTATAGTTACATGAAATCCTGCTACTGAAGAAAAAGTACTCCTGGCCCATTTGAAATAATTTGATTGAATTTTCACTTGTTTTTATTTTCTGACCACCTATTAGAATGACATAACTAGACAGGTTAAAGTACTTGTAAAAGATTGGTCAGTGTTGGGAGGATTGAATCTTGTACATAAAATACTGATTTTGATTCAGGTTATTTGGAGAATTGAATGACAGAAATCTGGACTTGAAAGAAAACAGAGGTATACATTATATCTCAGTGTTGTCTAAAGGTACACTTATTCAGAAATTCCCTGAGAGCATAAAGTGTGTTTTATGCTTGTTTCTTTCCTCAGTGACTTACAGGATTGGTTACTATATATTATAAAAATTGTAGTGTGTGTAGATCGCAAACTGACTACCTGAAAAACCTATTTAAGCTTAGTGGAAAATTGCCCAGTTTATGACATTGATATAGGAAACTTCAAGGAAAAGATCTCGCAGCTAATCTAGTTTATTATCATTTTTTGGACCGCTACTTGCCTTCCATATAATAAACCCCAAATTGAAGGCTTTAAGCATCTGTATTTCTATCTCTATACCATGTAGTAAGTGGTAAACCAGGGACTATACATAAATACATGCATACACATATACAAACGCATCTCCAAATCAGAGAAAAGGTGGAGGAGGACCATGAGCCGTCATACTTCTTTGCCCATATTCGGTAACAAAAGACTCATTCAGGAAAACATCAAATACATTTTTTACCCTTTTCTGTCTCTCTTCTTCTTCTGGGATGCTTATAACGTGAATGTAAGTGCCCTGGATGTTGTTTCAGTGGTCCCTGAACTCTCCTCATTCATTCATTTTTTTGCTATTTTGATTGGGTGATTTTCATTATTCTATCTTTCATGTCATTTACACATTCTTTTATATCACCTAATCTTCTGTTCCTTCTAGTGTGCTTTTTATTTCAGTTATTGTGCTATTAAGTTCTGTGTTTTTTTTTAATCTTTTTTTAGTTCTTATTAAAATTCTCAGTGTGTCCACCTATTATTTCCCCAAATTCTGTTAGCATTATTACTAATGCTTTGAACACTTTATTTGGTCACTTATTTGTTTGTTTCATCAGTTATTTTATTCCTTTTGTTTTTGTCATTTCATTTGAAACAAATTCCTCTCTCTTATTTTGTTTTACATTCTATATCTCTTTGAAATTAGATGAAGCAGTTACCTATCTTTCTTGAAGGTTGTCCTTGTGAGAGAGTGCTCCTGTGCAGATTGCTTGTCCCAGATCACTTTTGTCCATGAACTAGATATGAAGTGAGCATTGATCATGTCTTCCCTGGGGTGTGTTAAGAGATATCACCTTGATCAGAAATGGGACTGGAGATGGAGAAACTAGGGCCCAGCAAGGTGTGAGCTAGGGCTTTGCCTCTGCTCAGTGACTGACATTGCCCTAGTAGAGACTGGGGTGAGTCTATGGTGCTGAAGCAGAACCTGTGAGGTACAAACTAGTTCCATTCTGTCCAAGTGTGTGCTGCCCCTCTCCAAGCACTTCTGTCTTTGCCCATTGCTGAGTAAGAAGTGCCAGATTGGCACCCATTGCGGCTAGGGCATATAATGGGGTGGTCCCTGCATGCCAGTCAGGCTTCCAGGCTTCTCCTGATCTGCTAATTCAACAGGAACCAGTAATGGCAGTCCCTGCTGCTTTCAGATGCAGGGCCATGTCTGAGCTTGTTCCATCCCCCACAATGCACACTTCCCTCATCACCAATGGCACCCAGCCTGGTATGGAGGTACACCAGAGCCAGAGTTACTAGAGCAGGTTTGCATATTGTGATGGAGCTGCAGTGGTTGCTGTAAACAAGCCAGTGTTCCAGGCTGTTTCAGTCAGCTTCCTCTGCCTTGTTTTGGATACAAGAAGTAGGTGCATGCTCTTCACAAGTGGTTTCTCCCAGCATGCGTACAAGTTCCACTGTCTTTAAACCAGTCAAAGGAACTCATCTGCTCATTGTCAGATCCCACAGCTGGGGTACCCAATATGTGACTCCCCATGGTGGGTAGGTCTCTGAGACCATATAATCCCTCTCTTCTTTTTGTCTCCTCCCAAGGGTACACATCCCAACCCAATTACTTTTCTTCCCTTCTCTGTGTGGATCTTTCTTTATAGCTTTGGTTTTACAAAAATCCTTTTCCAACCTCCAATAGCTCAGCATTCTCCTACTTTGCCATCTTCTTCTCCTCCCTTATGGGGAGGTTGTATTTAGTCTTTTTAGGCATTGGAAAACCACCAGAGTTTCTTGAGGTGGAGAGATCGAATAATCTTGTAATGGTTTACATAATAGATTGGAACATAAAAGTGATAGAAACATGGGGAGACTATTGAAAAGGTACTATTAAATTTAGTTTAAAAAATTTTTGACACTATCATTTACAATTTATAATACTGGATAGAAGTGCATGCCCATGTTACACTGCTCAAATGTTTATCCCTCTTGATTTCAAGTTTTAAATATTTTTTTCTCATACAACTACTTGAATTTGTGACTTGTGTGTCAAAACACTGTAACTGTTGAGAAACAAAGGAAAACATGCTATAATAATATAATTACTCATTTTTAAAGAGTACATAATCTAAAATGTGCCTCATTAATAATAGAACAGAGAAAAAAATTCCCTTGTGGTCTAATCTAAATTTTAAAAAGCAGCAATTTATTTCATAGAATAAATTAATTTAGTGCTATAGATAGACTGACTAAAGTTGATTTCAGATTGAAAAATGGATTCGATAGAATGACACTGCCAGATATTAGGAATGAAATTTTGCATTTGGATTTAGGTTGTGTCAGATATGCTTGGAATTTGGCATTAGAAGTTCAGCGTTCTAAACCCAGTTTCATTGCTAATGTATTGTGTTGTTACTACATAGTAATCACAAGAGTAAGTTAAGATCTCAAAGGCATTGGTTTTACCATTTAGAAAAAAATATTAAGGAGTAAACTGTAATATCCCAGATGACAGGGTGATGATTCATTTGGCTTTTGCATGTTGTTTATTTGGGCCACTTGTATCCCCAATGCATACCTAGAAGGGGTACATAAATACTTTCTGGATGAATAAATAAAAATGAAAAATTAGCATAATTCAGTGCTGTACCCTCAAAACTTAGTATAGTGTATGGTACCTGACAGAAGAATGAATCAACTACAAATTTCTTTGAATAAAATCAGCAACTTAGTACATTTTAAACAAATGTGTATAAGATTATATCTCATTTATGGGAAATGGAACTTTATAATGAGATTAATATATATAATAAAAATTTATCATTTTTGGATATTTAGTAGCAATAGGATACCATGCTAACTGGTCACCATACTTTAGGGGACACATATAAGAGCTCCTGAAATTTCGCTGGCTACCCAGCTGTTATAATTGTCCTCTGTGGCATGGTTTCTGAAGCCCTGTTGAGATCTGTGTATTTGAACTTGTTGACAAGGGGCTTTTTAAATTCAGAGCTATACAACTACAATGATTTCCAAGATCACTTGTATGAGTAAGAAATGGAGTGATAGTTGTCTCTAAGTACAAATCCCCTGAATTTTAGGTGCATTCTGGGGCATCATGTGTTTTATAGCAAATCAAAACCAAGGTATACTACATGAGAAAGGTCTATTAGGCAAAGTACCCACAACAATCTATGCTAAGACACAAATATTCCAGGAAATTTATATCAATGATGATGATGATGATGGATTGAGGTAGGACTAAGAGGAGCTACCATTTATAGAATGCCTGTGATGTGTTCAGTGCTGTTATATGTCTTGCATTTAATAGCTATAATGCCCTGTGAGGTGGTGGTAATTATTAAAATCAGTATTGTAAATGAGGACACTTAACTGCAAATATGTTTCACAAGTTGACCAAGGTCTTATAGATAGTAAGTGGCATGCTGGGATGTAAAACCAGGCAGTCTGGCTTTACACTCTTAACCCTCTTCTAAACTGCTTCCCAAACAAGTGTTTTTCAGACATAATTTCCTTGAAATAATAAATGATTACCATTTTACATAGAATGCCAAAGTTTCTGGTTTTTCAAATTCTCTATCTCAGGGATCCAGAATCTACCTGAAATCTTTCTTTTATGTGTTTCTAAAGTAGCTATGCAATTATTTCATTTACCACCATTGCTTCCTTGAGGCCATTCCTGGAATCATTGCTTCTTATTTTGCTGTAAATGTTGTTAGGAAAGTATTCTCAAAGCTGAGGAAATTTTCAGTCTACTTGATCTGTTTAATCATTGTAGTTTTTACTTTAAGCCAGTGAAATAAAACCTTAAACAACCTGTTGTGTATCTGTTTGTATTAGACATTTTGTATGAAATTCATCATTAGTAGTTCATTAGAAATATTTTTACTTTCTAATATT
The DNA here is from genome assembly GCF_019923935.1 of Bubalus bubalis. Taxonomy (NCBI): domain Eukaryota; kingdom Metazoa; phylum Chordata; class Mammalia; order Artiodactyla; family Bovidae; genus Bubalus; species Bubalus bubalis. The sequence goes on along the minus strand of NC_059181.1, from coordinate 136,054,682 downwards.
ATATAATAAAAAATGTGTTGCTTTTTAAAAGACTAATTTGATTATGTCTGGATGCAAATTGTCTTCCAAAGAAGCACTTAATTTTTGCAATGAAAAAATTAAAATACTTGATATATATTTGTGCCTTGCAGGCATATTTTGGCACATATATCTCCTTAAAAGAGGGAGAAATTTTCAAATTCTCTATAGTTCTCCACTTGGCAAAGTATAGTACATACAAACTTTTGCTTGTTTTTGCCTCTTAGGGAGCAGTGTTTTGCTTTGGATGTGAGCTTTAGTCAATGATGTTGCAGTGAGATAGAAAGCAGGTAGACAGAGAGCTTGGATCCTTCACAACACTATGGTGGTGTGTGCTAGCTCGTCGTGTCTGACTTTTTGTGTCCCCATGGACTGTAGCCTGCCAGACTCCTCTGTCCATGAGATTCTCCAGGCAAGAATACTGGAGTGGTTTGCCATTTCCTCCTACAGGGGAATCTTCCCAATCTGTGGGTCAAACCCACATCTCCTGTATTAGTATTAGGTTTTGTGAGCCATATGACCTCTACTACAACTACTCAACTGTGACATTATAGCATGAAAGCAGTGATGGATCAGTTCAGATAAGTTCAGTTTAGTCACTCAGTCGTGTCCGACTTTTTGCGATGCCATGAATCACAGCACGCCAGGCCTCCCTGTCCATCACCAACTCCCGGAGTTCACTCAAACTCACGTCCATCGAGTTGGTGATGCCATCCAGCCATCTCATCCTCTGTCATCCCCTTTACCTCCTGCCCCCAATCCCTCCCAGCATCAGAGTCTTTTCCAATGAGTCAACGCTTCGCATGAGGTGGCCAAAGTACTGGAGTTTCAGCTTTAGCATCATTCCTTCCAAAGAACACCTAGGGCTGATTTCCTTTAGAATGGACTGACTGGATCTCTGTGCAGTCCAAGGGACTCTCAAGAGTCTTCTCCAACACCACAGTTCAAAAGCATCAATTCTTCGGCACTCAGCTGTTTTCACAGTCCAACTCTCACATCCATACATGACCACAGGAAAAACCATAGCCTTGACTAGACGGACCTTTGTTGGCAAAGTAATGTCTGCTTTTCAATATGCTATCTAGGTTGGTCATAACTTTTCTTCCAAGGAGTAAGCATCTTTTAATTTCAAGGCTGCAATCACCATCTTCAGTGATTTTGGAGCCCCAAAAAATAAAGTCTAACACTATTTCCAATGTTTCCCATCTATTTCCCATGAAGTGATGGGACCAAATGCCATGATCTTAGTTTTCTGAATGTTGAGCTTTAAGCCAACTTTTTCACTCTCCTCTTTCACTTTCATCAAGAGGCTTTTTAGTTCCTCTTTACTTTCTGCCATAAAGGTGGTATCATCTGCATATCTGAGGTTATTGATATTTCTCCCGGCAATCTTGATTCCAACTTGTGCTTCTTCCAGCCCAGTGTTTCTCATGATGTACTCTGCATAGAAGTTAAATAAGCAGGGTGACAATATACAGCCTTGACGTACTCCTTTTCCTATTTGGAACTAGTCTGTTGTTCCATGTCCAGTTCTAATTGTTGCTTCCTGACCTGCATATAGGTTTCTCAAGAGGCAGGTCAGGTGGTCTGGTATTCCCATCTCTTTCAGAATTTCCCACAGTTTATTGTGATCCACACAGTCAAAGGCTTTGGCATAGTCAATAAAGCAGAAATAGATGTTTTTTTTTTTTTTTGGAACTCTCTTGCTTTTTCAATGATCCAGCAGATGATGGCAATTTCATCTCTGGTTCCTCTGCAGTGATGGATAGTACATGTAATTTTTGCTTGTCATGAAATATCCAGTGTTTATTTTTTCAAACATTTGATAATATAAAAAACATTCTTAGAGGGCAGACCATATGTAGATTGCAGGCCAAATTTGGCCCATGGGTTACAGTTTGCCATCCCCTGGGATATATTAGATGTACTTTTACTATAAACTTTTCATCTCATCTCATCTCTGGTGCTTGTTATCCCTTCCCATAAAATGGCACCAAATCTTGTCTCAAAACTGAAGGTACAAATCATTGGATGACCTATATGTACTTTCTAAATAATCTAATCAAACCCTAATTTCAAGAGATGGCATTGGTAATAGACTTTTCATAATAGAAGCTGGTAAAATAAGGAGTTTGAATTAGATAATTGGAGACTACACGATTCTGGGTATCTTTTCTAGCGCATACGTCCATCACAAGCCCAGCAACTGGAGATCATGGATTACCCTATGAAGGCTATTCTTTTGGAAAAAACACTTTAGACAGCTAAAACTGTCTTATCACAGATCTTGGGTAAGCTTGCTCAGTCCATCCCCTTCTAAATTGTGATCTTGTGTGTGTGTGTGTGTGTGCAATCACACACACTTGTGCACAAGCACATGTGTGATGTGAAGAGATAAGTTTTGTCTGACTGGTGCATCAATTCTTTTTTTTTTATTTATTTTTAATTTTAATTGAAAGATAATTGATTTACAATATTGTATTGGTTTCTGCCATACATCAGCATGAATCACCCTTAAGTATACATATATCCACTCCCTCTTGAACCTCCCTCACACCTCCCACTCGATTGCACCCCTCTAGGTTGTCACAGAGCACTGGTTTGAGCTCCCTGCGTCATACAGCAAATTGCCACAAATATCTATTTTACATATGGTAATATGTAAGTGTTTCCATGATGCTACTCTCTCCATTTATCCCACCCTCTCCTTCCCTGCCCTGTATCCATAAGTCTGTTCTCTGTGTCTGTGTATCCATTGCTGTCCTGCAAATAGGTTCATCAGTGCCATCTTTCTAGATTCCATATATATGCATTAAAATACAATATTTGTTTTTCTCTTTCTGACTTACTTCACTTTGTATAATCGGCTCTAGTTTTGCCCACCTCATTAGAACTGACTCAAATGTTTTCCTTTTTATAGCTGAGTAATATTACATCGTGTAATATATCACAAATTCTTTATTCATTCATCTGTTGATGGGCATCTATATTGCTTCCATGTCCTAGGTATTATATATAATGCTGCAATGAACATTGGGTTACATGTGTCTTTTTCAGTTATGATTTCCTCAGCTACAGAGGATGGGATGGTTGGATGTCACCACTGACTCACTGGACATGATTTGAACAAACTCTGGAAGATAGTAAAAGACATGGAAACTTGGTATGTTGCAGCCCATGGGGTTGCAAAGAGTTGGACATGACTTAGTGACTGAACAACAACAGAATGTATGTCCAGTAGTGGGATTGCTGGGTCATATAGTAGTTTTGGGCTTCCCAGGTGGCACTAGTGGTACAGAACCCATCTGCCAATGCAGAAGACATAAGAGAACCAAGTTTGCTCCCTGGGTCAGGAAGATCCCCTGGAGGAGGGAATGGCAACCCACTCCAGTGTTCTTGCCTGGAGAATTCCATGGACAGAGGAGCCTGGTAGGCTACAGTCCATGGGGTTGCAAAGAGTCAGACAAGACTGAAGCGACTTAGCATGCATGGTAGTTTTATTCCTAGTTTGTTAAGGAATCTCTATACTGTTCTCCACAGTGGCTCTATCAATTTGCATTCTCACCAGCAGTGTAAGAGAGTTCCCCTTTCTCCACAACCTTTCCAGCATTTATTGTTTGTAGACTTTTTGATGATGGCCATTCTGAATGGAGTGAGATGATACCTCATCATAGCTTTGATTTGCATTTCGGGATTGGGGGCAGGAGGTAAAGGGGATGACAGAGGATGAGATGGCTGGATGGCATCACTGACTCGATGGACACGAGTCTGAGTGAACTCTGGGAGTTGGTGATGGACAGGGAGGCCTGGTGTTCTGCGATTCATGGGATCACAAAGAGTCGGACACGACTGAGCGACTAAAGTGAACTGAATAATGAGTGATGTTAAACATCTTTTCATGTGTTTACTAGCCATCTGTATGTCTTCTTTGGAGAAATATCTATTTAGGCCTTCTGCCCACTTTTTGATTGGATTATTTGTTCTTCTGGTATTGAGTTGCATGAGCTGATTGATTAATCCTTTGTCAATTGTTTCATTTGCTATTATTTTCTCCCATTCTGAGGGTTGTCCTTTCACCTTGTTTATAGTTTTCTTTGCTGTGCAAAAGCTTTTAAGTTTAATTAGGTCCCATTTGTTCCTTTTTGTTTTTTACTTCCATTACTCTAGGAGGTGGGTCATAGAGGATCTTGCTGTGATTTATGTCATAGAGTGTTCTGCCTATGTTTTCCCCTAAGAGTGTTATAATTTCTGGTCTTACATTTAAGTCTTAATCCATTTTGAGTTTCTCTTTGTATATGGTGTTAGGAAGTGTTCTAACTTCATTCTTTTACATGTAGCTGTCCAGTTTTCCCAGCACCACTTATTGAAGAGACTATTTTCTCCATTGTATATTGTTGCCTCTTTTGGCAAAGGTAAGGTGCCCTTAGGTGCTTGGGCTTATCTCTGGGCTTTCTATCATGTTCTATTGGTCTGTATTTCTGTTTTTGTGCCAGTACCATACTGTCTTGATGACTGCAGCTTTGTAGAATACTCTGAAGTCAGGACGGTGGATTCTTCCAGCCCCATTCTTCTTTCTCAAGATTGTTTTGTCTATTTGGGGTCTTTTGTGTTTCCATATAAATTGTGAAATTTTTTCTTCTAGTTCTGTGGAAAATGCCATTGATAATTTGATAGGGCTCGCACTGGATCTTTAGACTACTTCTGGCAATATAGTCATTTTCACAATATTGATTCTTCCAACCCAGGAACATAGAATATCTCTTCATCTGTTTGAGTCATCTTTTATTTCTTTCATCAGTGTCCTATAGTTTTCTATATACAGCTCTTTGCTCTCCTTAGGTAGTTTTATTCCTAGGTATTTATTTCTTTTTGTTGTAATGGTAAATGGCATTGATTCCTTAATTTCTCTTTCTGATTTTTCATTTTTAGTGTATAGGAGTGCAAGTGATTTCTGTGTATTGATTTTGTATCCTGTGACTTTGCTAAATTCATTGATTAGCTCTATTAATTTTCTGATGGTAACTTTCTGGTTTTCTACATATGGTATCATGTCATCTGCAGTGAGAGTTTTACTTCTTTTTTTCAATCTAGATTGCTTTTATTTCTTTTTATTCTCTGATTGCCATGCCTAGGACTTCCAAAACTACCTTAAATTATAGTGGCAAGAGTGGGCCAATGATTCTTATATTCAATCTTAATCTCTCTCTCATTTGATCCCTCTCTTCATCTTCTTTCATCCCTAATCCAACTGCCTTGTGAAGACTTGAAGACATCTCTTTAGGGCATGCAGATTCATGGAAGTGCTGAGCTCCCTTATGGAAGATTGGTCTATACTTGTCAGCATGAGCTCTAAGGATTGGAATTGTTCCCAGGGCGCAGTAATAGTCAATTTTGTGATTATGTGGCACAGCTTCTGGGCATCTTATAGTTGGAAGAGGTCCTTTGGGAAAGAAATATCAAGCTCCATGGTAAAGTCAGAGTTCGTGTGAGCCTTTCTTCACTTTATATAGAGGAGTCACTGATTTTAATTGTTTCTCATTTTGTCCAGTACAGAACCTGAACCCTCTGGATTTGCTGATCATTATGTAGGGTATTTCTCCTGGGTGACCCTGTACAGTCCCATGATGCTGAGCTATGTAATATAGGTATACATGTCATAAGATAGAAATTTGATATTTGATTTTTGGGGTAATTCATTATCAGAGAACAGTGGAACTAGAATTCTATAGTTCAGATCTTAAGTATGAGGTGTGTATTTATTTAACCTATGTATGCCCTTTTTCCACATCAATAAAATTGGTATAACAATACTGTTAATAAGATCATAATAACAGCACCTACCTTATAAGATTTTCATGAACTTTAAGTGAGTTAATATTTGTAAAGGTGTTAGAATAGTGCCAAACTTAAACTAAGACCTCTGTAAGTGTTGCCTTTTATTCTTTCTCTGACTATATAAGTTGTGTCATGGCCTGATCAAAATGAAGCTCTGAGGTTTTTACCTGCTCAGAAGGTACAGTTGACAGACTAAATAGCACTGGCCTAGGAGCCACGATACCCTGGTTTGAGGCCTGGCTCTGTCATTTGTAACACGTATGGCTTTGGAAAAAGGAGCCCTGATATGATGGTTAGGAAGATGAGTTGACACCAGACCATACATAATGATGAATCTGATAAGCAAGTTTAGTAGAAGAGAAGGTCTAGAAGAATAAGGAGGGGAAATTATGAAAGCATCATTCTTAGCCCAAGATAAAGCAACAAGCATCATCTTGGCATATAACACCAGTATCCTTTGGCATTAGAGACATCTGTCTTTACATCTCAACTCCAGTAATTTTTGGCTGAGTGATATTTTGGATAAATCACTTATCCTTTCGTCTTGGTAGAACAGATCATAAATAGTGTGTGGTCATAGAATTGTTGACAGAATAAGAGGAATTAATGCTTATAAAACAATTAGAACAAACAGTGCTTTCACATAATAAAGTTTCAATAAATCCTAACTATTATCATTATCATTATTATCACCTTTGGGGCTTAAATATAAGATTCCTGAGGCCCAAGTGAATTGACTTTCCCAAGGTCACAGAGGTAATTAATAACTAGAATACAGATCTGACATCTAAGTCACTGTTCTTTCTGTGACTGCAAACTTCCTTTTAACTTCCTGTATAAATGAAATTTGGTGATTTTTGTGTTATATGCAGAATATCCAGGAGAATCAGGGCCTGTTCTTTTTTCTTCTAAAAGGAAGTGAAAGAAAGTAAAGTCGTTCAGTCATGTCCGACTCTTTACGACCCCATGGACTGTAGCCTACTAGGCTCCTCCATCCATGGATTTTCCAGGCAAGAGTACTGGAGTGGGTCACCATTTCTTTCTGTTTTGAAAGGGTGTTCTTTTTTTTTTTTTTTTTGGAGTGAGAAGTTCAGTCCTACTCTTTCATGCCTATTGGACAGGGTGGGGGACTCCTCTGCTCCTCTGCCTCTGCTGCCTAATGACTTATCCATATATGTGAATTACCATTGGATCCATGCTCAGTAATCCTCATGAGACTTGATGCTACCTGAACCATCACTGAAGAACCCCTGGAAGATTGTTGCTCAATGGTTACATCCTTCCTCATGTACTTCTTCCTCTACCAATCTCCCCCAGACCAAATGTTTTAAGCTACAAAGAATAAAGTCAAAGTTTCTAAATAGAAGTTTCTTGTGCCAAACAAGGGTAGATCTATCTAGGTTTTGGTCTCCGAAGAAGAGGATCTCTCTAGTTATCTTCCTTTCCATACCACATAGTCCCTTCTTTCTTGTCACTTAGATTTTTATTCTGCTCTTCTCCTTCACAAAACCCTGCCTTCTTCACAGGAGGACAGAGTTTTATCTTATAGTTCTTTACTGTATTTTGCAAAAGTGAAACTTCCACATTTTGGCCAAATGATCAATGTATTTCTCTTCTGCTTTAGAGTGTAGGAGGCACTGCTTCTAGTATAGTCGTATCACTTAGAATCCAGTTCAGTTTTCTTAACATGGAGAACTGGGGCTTATTTCCTCACTAGAGGCCCTGGGGATTAAGCATCAGAGATCATTTAATCTGTTGTACCTAAAAGTGATCTTTTTCTTAGCACAGGTTTTCCCTGGCTCTTAACAACAACAACAGTCTGCCATTATTAGGTCAAGAAGCATTTGCCTCTTTTCCAAGTCTGTCTTGAATTACAAGACCCACCTTCTCATCCTAAGTATTTGTTAAGATTAAGGTCACTCAAACTATAAGAATAAAATTTCCTCTGCCAATAAAAGATTTTGTTGTTCAGTCACTCAGTCATGTCTGACTCTTTGCAACCCCATGGACTGCAAAATGCCAGGCTTCCCTGTCATTTACTGTCTCTCGCAGTTTGCTCAAACTCATGTCCATTGAGTTGGTGATGCCATCCAAGCATCTCATCCTCTGTCATCCCTCTCTCCTCCTGCCTTCAGTCTTTCCCAGGATCAGGGTCTTTCCCAATGAGTTGGCTCTTCACATCAGGTGGTCAAAGTATTGGAATTTCAGCTTCAGCATCAGTCCTTCCAATGAATATTCAGGGTTGATTTCCTTTAGGATTGACTGGTTTGATCTCCTTGCTGTCCAAGGGACTCTTTAGGTAGGAATTTCTGGAATATTTACAGATTGATGTCAATAATATGGCCACTTAAATCATCCCAGACCATGTGCTATGAGGCATTTTGATACAGTACTATATAAGTTTATTGAAAGATTATAGACTTAATCTGAATAATTTGTCTTTTTATGGCTAGTGGATTAATCAGACCAGGTCTACACTAGGAAAATGATGAACTGAGTTAACCATCTGGACCATCCAAGTAAATACATTTCAATTACTTCCATTTCCTGAACCTTTCAGGTGAAAACCTACTTGGGGTTGAAGTATTTGGATATATCTTCAGTTTAACATTTCTTTCTGACAATGGAGCCCTTAAGGCTTAGACCAGTGAGCATTGCTTCTCTCTCAGGCATAATGGATAAAGTACTTATGGGGCTAGACACCATTTTGCTTTATCAAGCTTCCTTGGAATGCCATATTTGAATTTCTCATTGGTGAAATGCATTATTCTTTGGAAAATAAAAAAAATGAATTTCATAATGATGATGGATTCACAGAAAATGATATGGGGAAGTAAAACCATTCTGTTCTTTGGGTAGGACTGGAGGACACTGTTAGAGCCTTACTATCACTAGGCATGGATTGATTTGCTTGTTCTCTATTTTATTAGTTGAAATGAACTGACTAATGTATTAGAGGCAGAGCCTTTTGCAGGCCATATGATTAAACTGATCGGGTGTGCTTTGAGCTCTGTGTTCCTCTTTCCATTGTTTTACACTTCCTAGTCCCTTCCTTGACATCCAGCAGTATTTCACTTGGTTGCATTGTGACCCTTTTCACATCTGCCTCTGCAACTCCTCCTTGTAGCGCCTGCTTGTTCCTGAATGTACTTGAGGTAAGACTGTTGATGACCTGTAAACACCAATGTAACAAGTTTTCTTAAAACTACATTTACACTATCCTTCATTCATGGGAGTGAGTCAAGTAGGCTTTCTAGTCATGATAGAGCTAGTAGGAGCAAAACTTGAGGTCTGGAGATCTTTCCAGTACCCAATGAACTCATCGCACAGAGGTGACTGCCTAGCCTACCTATGAGTAAGAAGGAATGTAGACATAGGCTATGTTTACTGTATAGCAAAACAGAAGAAACCAAAAGCATCTGGTGAGATGTATGGATATATATTTTACCATTCTATTTTACTATCCTTGGTTTTTTGAGTTTGACCTTATATTTGTACAACCACATTTAAATCTGAACTAGAAGGAAGACCTTTGCCATTATAGTCTAGGCAGCAGCTCTTCTGAAACTTAAATGCACTTTGAATCACCAGAAGGAATCTTGTTAAAATGCAGATTTTGACTCATTATGGGATGGGGCCTGAAATTATGCATTTCTAATGAGCTCCCAAGTGATGCAGATGCTGCTTGTTCTGTGGGCCAAACTGAAGATCTTGGTGGTGGTTTAGTCACTCAATGGTGTCTGACTCTTTGCAGCCCCATGGACTGTAGCCCGTCAGGCTTCTCTGTCCATGGAATTCTCCTAGCTAGAATACTGGAGTGGGCTGCCATTTCATTCTCTATGGAATCTTCCCTACCCAGGGATTGAACTCAGGTCTCCTGCATTGCAGGAGGATTCTTTACTGACTGAGTCACTAGGGAAGCCTGTTGAACAGCTTAAGTTTTCTTTTTATAGGAGGTGTTCTCAACCTGCATTACCACGGAGTCTAAGAGTCTATGTAGTTGCCTCAGGGACTAACTCAGAGGGCTGAATGGATAACCAAAGACATGAAAACTATAGATAATACTTCTTTCATTTAAAAATATATATATATATACTGTCTTTTTATATGTTTAGTATAATGGAATCCTGCATAAGATTTGATTAGAAAGGTAATAGAGTTTGGTTTCTAAGAATACAAACAAAGAGAAATAACATTAAAACACCGATCTCAAGTATTTCACAAGGTAAAGACCTTCATTGGGCCAATGTATAAGAATAAAATCTCCTCCTAAGATGAAACATCTAGGTAGATATCTTTCGGATATTTGAATACCAGAGTTAGTATTCCCTGATTAAGCTCCAAATTTCCATGTGGGCCTATGCAAATGAAAAATTACATTTTGCAAAATGCAATGGCTGGTGGCTCAGTCGGTACAGAATCTGCCTGCAATGCAGGAGGCCCGGGTTCAGTCCCTGGGTCGGGAAGATCCCCTGGAGAAGGAAATGGGAACACATGCCAGTATTCTTGCCTGGAGAACTCCATGGACAGAGAAGCCTGGCAGGCTACAGTCCAGGGAGTCACAAAGAGCAACTAAAATTTCACTTGCATGGCTTTACTAGCCAATTTGATGTTGGAAGGGAAAGAAGATAGAATTAGCTGTCAGGAGATCTTTCTTTCAGCTATTGCTCTATACTAAATGTAGGTGGTCTAGAACTCAGTATCACCTCTGTATGTATGTCTTCTCTTTGGTAAAGGAAAGAAATGGGACTTCCCCAGTGGTCTAGAGGTTAAAACTCTGCCTTTCAATGCAGGGGGCACAGGTTCAATCCCTGTTTGGGAAAATCAGGTCCCACATGCCATGGAGTGCAGCCAAATTTTTTCTTTAAAAAATAGGAAGGAAATGATCTCTAGCCTAACAAAATTGTTGGAATATGGAATAATATGATAGGTAGATGGTTACGGGACAAGGTCAGGAGCAGGGAGAGCTGCTAGGATACTACTGCTCTAATCCAGGGGAGAAAGGATGATGGCTTGGCTAGTGTGGTAGAGGAAGAGGTGGTATGAGGTGATATTTTGTTATTTCCAAGACAAAGCTGGGAGGATTTGTCAGTGAACTAGATGTGGGGTGTCAGAGGGAGAGGTCATTTAATTGGTCAGGGTATTTTGACACCAAAAAGTAAAGAAAAATAAAAGAAATCCCTATCAGGAAATTAGGCACACAAAATTGAAGACTTGCTCACATCGATATAAAAAGCTGGATTTGTTTCTCAGGAAACAGGAAATATTCATTGTGGGCAGAGGCATAGAGATACTCCTTGGCTTACACGGTCTATTGCCAGACCCACATTGCTTTCTATTTTCATGTTTCTCTTCCCAACCTGAAGCTGGCTTTCTAGAAAAAGAGCAAAACCTTTAATGAGGGAACCACTAGACCTCATGGAAATTTGATAAGTTGTTACTCCAGAAAGAAGATTTACTTCTTTGGTACATTTGGGGAAATAGTTAAAATAAACTAGACTGAGTTTTCTGAGAAATGCAATTGTGTCTTTCCTTCTCAGCTTTGTCAGTACTCTGCATCCAATTACCTACTCAGTGTATCTTTGAGGCTTTTGAATTCTGGTGACCAAAGTCGGTGAAGGCTGTTTCTCCTTTCAGGTGTACTTCATTTTGTGTAGCTATTTTGTTGCTAAGTGCTGGGTTATGGGGAAAGACTGTCTTTATCTTATTTATAAGTCAATTCTTATTTTCACCATCTTTCTGTATTTCAAAAAACATTTACTGAACTCCTGCTAAGTGATGAGTACTTTGCTAAAAGCTGAAGATTCAAAGAGAGGTAAGACACATGTTTGCCTGTAGGAAATATACAATCTAGTCTAGTGTATGACATAATAAATGGGCACCTATAATATGGTGGTAGATCCTTTTTAAAAGATATACATAGGGTAGTATGGTAACATAGAGGGATACCTAATCCAGACTGGAGGTTCAGAGATAGCTCCACTGAGGTAGGAACTTATAAACTGGGTTTTAATCGAGCAGTGGGAATTAGCCAGGTAAAGAAGGAATGGGAAGAGAAGATTATTGTTCCAGGCAAGCAGTGCTCCATGTGCAATAGCATGATGGCATAAGAAATTGGCATGCTCACAGAACAATAAATAGTTGAGTGTGGCTGGGTAGGGTTAAGAATGCCTGTGTAGTGTAACAGAGTATGAGGCTTGAGAGGAAAGCAAAAGCTAGATAGTGAATGGTTTTATCTGTCAATTTTGGAATTTATCAATAATAGCTAGTATTTATTTCAGCTTACTATGAGTAGTGAGTTACTTGTATACTTATTTTATATATATTTAATCCTCACAAATACACAACACAATAGTATTATAGCTATTTTACAGATGTAGAAACTGAAGCTCAGAGAAATTACATAACTGCCCAAGATCATTAAGTGACAGATCTGGGATTTAAATATAATTTATTCTAGAGCTCTTGCTTTTTACCTATACACTTCATTGTGTCCATTTAACCTGAAAGCCATGAAGAACCTATGATGGGTTAAAGATATTCGTCAATTGTTTGATGCTTCCTCCCACTGAGAGGTCAAGTTTATGCCTTCTTCTCTTGAATCTCAACTAACTCTGTGACTGCCTTAAATATGATGGTGTGTCAGTTACCAAGCTTAGACCAGGAGAGTGGCAGCTTCCACTTGTGTCTTGGAACACTGTCTCTGGAAACCTTGAGCCACGATCCTTAAGGTCTGACTACTTTGAATTTGCTATGCCAAAGAGTCCACATATAGGTGCTTTGGTGAATGAAAAGTGAAAGTGTTAGTTGCTCAGTCATTTCCGAATCTTCATGACCCCATGGATTGTAGCCCATCAGGCTCCTCTGTCCATGGAATTTTCCAGGCAAGAATACTGAATTGGGTAGCCATTCCCTTCTCCAGGGTCTCTTCCGGATCCCAGGGGATCAAACCCAGGTCTCCTGCATTGCAGGCAGATTCTTTACCATTTGAGCCACCAGGGAAGCTCCCCCAGGCGATTTCAACCTTCTAATTATTATACCAAGGCACCAAATGTATTAATGAAGCTACTTTATGATGTACAAAGTCTATCTGATGACCACCACTGAATGACCTTAGTTGACAACACTTATTTGGAGCAGAGGAATCACCCAGCCTAGCCACATCTGAGTTCCTGATTCACAATATCATGAGATATGACATACTTGTTGTTGCTTTAAAGCCAGAAAATTTTGACATAATTTTGACATGGTTTGTTGTGAAGCAATACATAGAGCTAAGCCATTGAAGGGTTTTAAGCAGGTCAGATAGAAGTTAAATTCACAAGGAAAGTCCCCTACTTGATGAAACACTGAAATAACTGTTTGTCCTATCTAAAATGCCTGGCACATAGTAGTCACTCAATGAATGAATGAACAAACCCAATATGTGTAGTGACAATTTATATATTTATACTTTATGTGTGTGTATGTTTATGATAAATGGGGTACCCTGTAGAGGTTGCTGGGCTGACAAACTAATAATCATTGGCCTGAAAAGACCTAATTCTCCATCATCAGTTGGGGCTGGTCCTTTTTTACTGATCTCATTCGCAGGAAATTTGACAAGAAGGATTCTTTTTTAAGCTGTTTTAGTCCCCAACCATCTCACTCTTTGGAGTTCAAATTACCCTCCCCCTTCCCTCCGGTCCTTGATGCATGTTTTTGTTGGACTGTTCTCGCTATTTGTTTCCAACTGCCGGTTAGAGCAGAGAGAATCACAGAATTGAGAAAAATGAAGTACTTCCCTGAGTGCACAAGTTATTTTCAACAAAGTGTCAGTTTTAGCAGGTGGAGTAAACTATAAAATGCAACATCTGAGTATTTGGTGAATATTTAAATCTCTGAAAGCCCATTGCAACTTATAAGAGCCATGAGGGCATACCTGGTTGGATCACCCTCTCAATATTTTCCCCCACAAAAACTCCTAATACAGATTTATAACCACTATCAGAATATGCATTTTAAAATACCTCCATGCATATTAATGAACCATTTAAATATAGTTTAAAATGTTAAGAGTTTGGTTTTACAATACAGAAAATTTTATTTGGAGTAGAATTCTAGAACTTCTACATTTTAGAGGGAATACAAAGGTTTAAGTGGTGTATTTAATGTCTGCTTGTATTGAAATCTTTCATGTTGAATTGTCTTTATACAATAACTTTCATTTCAGAAAGAGACCTCACCCCTTTTTGCCCAAAGGACAGCTTTTTTCTCTCTATTCTGCCCCACTCCCTCCCTTCTTCCTTCCCTTTCCCCTTTCTTCTTCTCCTCTCTGTCTCCATCAAGACAGATCAGTCTCAGAAGAATGAAGATTTATACCCTATATCAATCATTCACTTTTCACTAGCTCAAAGGCCCATCTTTGCTGGGAGAGCTTTCATCCTTTCCAGAAGCTGAAACAAAGCGAGTAATGTCGCTCTACTTTCTGAGATGAAAGTAAAGCAATTTTATCTAAAGTGCCAAGAAGAAATGGGTACAAATGAACAGAAGCTTGACTTTTGCTTATAGTTATAGCCCAGGCAGTGAGGCAGATCCACATTCCCTCTGCCATAGAAAAGGAAGAGAATTTGTAGAGGGAAGAGCAGAGACATTTGAAAAGTTTATTGAAAATAAATTGCAGGATTAACCACGTCTGAATCATTAGAGCAGCAGCTAGAATGTTTCTGTCAAACCTGCTCTTTTGGTTACCTGATCCCTAACTGATTCAGTGGGATCCTTTGTGGAGAACAGGATAGACACTGGTTTAAGAGTAAGAGATTTTGGAGTAAGTCTGGCCTGGCTGTACACTTGACTCAGAGGCACTAGATGGCATGTGACCCTGGACAACTCACTTTAGTATTCTGGGCTCCAGTTTCTAATCTATAAAATGAGGATAATAGTATGACTCACCTCATAATATTATCATGAGGAGTCACAGAAATGTTATCACTTGGTGGACTTCTATCTATCATCACAAAGTCATGGCAGCTTAATTAATTCAAAATAGGTTCACTTTCACTCTTGGTGGCCTGGCGGTTGAGGTCTGCTACCCAGATGATCCATATTGGATTGCACCGTCATTTTTTCTTTTTAGCGACAGGGATGAGCTTTGCCTTGAGTTGATTGACCTGCAAATATTGAGGCACTCCAACATGAGAGGCACAATGCAGAGCTACATCAGGCTGATAAACAACTACAAACATTTTCACATTTAGCAATCTTAGGTTTTGCCAAAGTTGAATTATACCCTATTTTTCCCACTGAAGTCCAAAATAGGAACATTGTTATAGCAGATGAACTGACCTCATTCATTTTTGTTTTAGTTTGTTTTTTCCTCTCACAGAGGCAATCCAATTTAGCTGCTTCAGAATACACTTATAAACATAATTGTCTAATTTAGTCACACTTAAAATTTTGCATTTAGTTGTACAGATGGAATTGAACAATTTTAGCAATTTTATATATAGTACAGGTTTCTATATCTCTCATATATGCACATTTGTGTCTATATATGTGTGTTTTTGTTTATGGCTAAGTTGTGTACAACTCTTTTGTGACCCCATGAACTATAGCCGACCAGGCTCCTCTGTCCATGGGATTTCCCAGCAAGAATATTGAAGTGGGTTGCCATTTCTAGTCCAGGGGATCTTCCTGACTCAGGGATCGAACCCATATTTCCTGCATTGGCAGGTGGATTCTTTACCTCTGAACCACCAGAGAAGCCCTCTATATATGAGTGTATATAAATATAATTTTTCCCAGCCATAATTACAAGGTTTTCACAGTCTTACCTTTGTAAGAAAACAAGAATTTCTAAGCAGTGTTAAGGTACTCTTATATGGAAATTGAAAAATATGATTTTAGAAACAAGATGTACAAATACATCTTCTAAGTGTCTCTATTACAGAAGTAGAAAATAAGCTTATATATGCTACTTAAAAGAGAAAATCATTGCCCTAGAAATGTTTTAATCTTTCAGTGTATACATCTAATATTTACACCCGAGGCTAGTTTTCATTGTATCAGTCAATCTTGACCTTCAGTTCAGGCCTGAACTTTTCCATTCTTTTGATCTCATTTGAAAAATACCAAGAGAAAAGCAAGTCCTCAGGGAAGAGGAAGACAATGTATGTGCAAAGAGCTATCTCTTTGTAGAGATAGTGCAAGGAGAAGTGTCTGTGTAACATATCACTACTGTTCAAGCCCATCAATTCAAAACAAGCATTTTGAAAACTTGCCAAGATGACTCCAATGATTCATACGACTGGATACATGGAGAAAGAAAACAATTAGGTAACTTTAGACACCTGAGTGCTACAGCCTGCTTGTATTGATATGGGCTCAGTCCTTTGCTAACAGTTGGAATTAAGCTACATCTTTAAAAAAAAAAATTGCTTCTTTGCTCACAGTTTTGCTGCTCCATCCAGAGGGCTTCTGAAGAGGGAAGAAAACAAGTCAGAATATTGTTGGGAAATTCACAAAATACTCCATTTGCTTAGGAATTAGATTTTATGACCTGTTTAATCTTTACAAAAATACGATTCTGAATTCCGAGATTATTCTGCTTTCCTTAGGATTTTCCAATATTCTTGCCTGGAAAATCCCATGGACAGAGGAGCCTGGCGGGCTACACCCCATGGGGTCACAAAGAGTTGGACATGACTGAGTGACTAACACACACTAGGATCTTTAATTTGACAAAAAACAAAGTATGAACTTTTGGCTTGACTAGTGTTGCCTTGACCAGTTGGGTTGCTTAATAGATTTAGGCTCTGGAAAATGATGTTATGCAGTCAAGAGTTTGTAAAGGATTAATTGCTCTGAATTCCATAATGACAAACCGTTCAATTTGTCACTGGGTGAGTAAAGAGTATGAAACTAGGGTAGCTATGTAGGGTATCCCACTTTTCTTTGGAGATAGTGCATTTCAAGTCAGGATAAAATAAAATCATAGACTGGGAAAAACTGGTCATGGCTCTCTGAGATGTCACATACAAGTAAAGAGGGCTGTGTACATCAGTAAATGTTGATGGATATGTTTAAGCAGAACAATAATGAGCCACTGCTGGTGAAGCTGAAGTTGCCCAGGAGACATCTTGCATAGACTTGGTTGGTAATTTCCTACGAAGAAATATATGCATATGTGTGTGTGTGTGTGTATCTTGCACCCATCTATATTTGAAGCTGTTTGGAATGTTATATCAAGCAATAAACCCTTATGTTTTCTTAGAATATCTTTATTTTCTCCTGCATTACATTGCCACCTAAGAGGCCAAACAGGAAAACTATGTTTTTCAGAATAAACTCCACCAAAATTAATTAACTTAGTCTTACCTCACCATAACTGTGTTTCCAATTTTATGTAGGTGCTAACAAAAAGAAGTCTTAGTTCATATTCCAGAATATCTTAGAGAATAATTAAA
This sequence comes from Bubalus bubalis, assembly GCF_019923935.1. Classification (NCBI taxonomy): domain Eukaryota; kingdom Metazoa; phylum Chordata; class Mammalia; order Artiodactyla; family Bovidae; genus Bubalus; species Bubalus bubalis. Next base: position 136,037,385 of record NC_059181.1, on the reverse strand, counting down.
ATATTACCAGGCTATAATCTCCTTAAGAGCATAAACCAAGTCTTACTCATATCTTTGTCTTCAGTGCCTAAACAGTGGACTGAAGCAAAATAGGTGCTTACTAAATGGATGTTGCATAAATGAATAAATGGAGGGAGAAGATGTAGGTATGTCCTACTATGAACAGTAGACCATTGAGATTTAGGTACTAGAATACACAAGAAAAAAGGATAAGGAATATGAACCTATTTATTAAGTTTAAAGATCATTGTAGCAACATATGACTCTAAATTTCGTTATTGATACATTCCTAGAATTTATCAGACTGAGTTACTGAATTCATCTGGTATTCTCATTGAACAACAACAGAAAAAATCAGCTTCTGGCTGATTTTTGTTTTCTTAGTAAAGCAGTATGAAGTGATCAGATTGCCTGGAAAAAAATCATTTTCTTTCTCTCCTCTCATTTTCTTCTTTCCTTTCAGCGTATGATCAAGAAGGGACACAGGAACATGAAAAGAGCTCACAGACCCTGATTTATTGAGAGAGCATGCCTGGAGTTCATTTGGTTTCCTCCGATCTCATGAAACCAACTCTGTTTCCATTGTACTTCTGGCAAAGAATAGTATTTGGGGACTTGGCTTTTTGTTCTTTCCTGGCCTCTTCCCAACACCTTTCTAAAAAACTCAACCTCACAGCAAGACATAGGCTTAGCCAGCACAGAGTACCTGATCCCTCATGACAAGCTTCCAAAAGTCATTGGCTGGGCCAGCATGTTTAGCTTTCCCACTTACTGGTAATCTGTACTATCTTCTGGGATCACTCATTTTGAATTTAAGGCATCCAAGAAGAAACTGAACAAATTCATACAAAATCAAGTGTAGGAGAAAAATCATTCCTGGGTGCTCCTTTCCTCTCTACCATGGTTTCAACAGCTCTCTCTCAAGGTTTCTACCCAGACCAAAGATGCAGCTCCTTTGTTTCCAGGCAGGCTTAAAAGACTCTGACCCTAGACAAGCGCTTGGCTACCACTATAAACAAACAGGCTTAATATTTCCCATCATCATTGTGATCACCCAAAGCATTAGTTTACTGCCTTTTCATCCACAGCAATAAAAAAGGTGAGGAAAAAGCCACAGTCATAGGGTTTGGTCTTCTATGGGCCCAATTGCTTTTTCTTTTAATTCTTAGCTGCAATCTAAGCTCTTTCCAAATTCCTTACATTTGGAGACATATGTCACATAGTATGTCTCACAATTATGATGCTAAGATCAAGAGTCTTAGGCTTATCCTCACCATGTAGCCTATCCTCACTAAGACAGAAAGAACACATCTCTATAAATGAAGAATGGCACACCTTCACCTCCAAAAGAGCTTCAAAGAAAGGAGATAGACACTAAGCTTTACTGAGTACCTGCTTTGTACCAAGCTCTGTCCTAGATCCTTTTGCCTCTTACTTCCTCCCCCCAAACCTATATTTTACATATTATCTCTATTTTACAAGAAAACTGGGGGTTAGAGAAGTTATAAGGAGTTATAAGCAAGTAAGTTCATTCTACAAGTTACTGAGGAAGTCAGAAGAAAGTTACAAAATTTGAGTAAGAGTGGATCCTTATCATTTTTAACTAAAGAATTATGAATAGTCAAGGAAAATAGTAGCTATGCTTGGTGCGTGGTAAAAAAGAGAGGACACTTCTCATCCTGTGTCTTTATTGTATAGATACACACATAAACCTATTTTAATGGAAACTAGGAGGTTAAATTCAGACAAACTGGTTACCATCACTCAAAAAATATACCAGCACCTACTATGCACACCACAGATAAGAGAAAGGTATGGTTCCTGCCCTGGCAGGAATAGTCTATTTCCTGATGATGCGGGAGGATGAATTAAAATACAAATAACTGTGGGAGGCCAAACGAGTGGTGCCCTTCATGGATGACAACCTTGTCATGGCAAAGGGGCTTGCATAATTTAGTGAAGCTATGAGCCATGCTATGCAGGGCCACCTAAGACAGACAAGTCACATTGGAGAGTTCTGATAAAACATGGTCCACTGGAGGAGGGAATGGCAAACTACTCCAGTATTCTTGCCTCAAGAACCCCATGTACAATATGCTAAGGCAGATAGCTATAACACTGGAAGATGAACACCCCGGGTCAGAAGGTGTCAAATATTGTACTGGGGAAGAGCAGAGAAATAGCTTAGAAAATAATGAAGAGGCTGGGCCAAAGTGAAAACCATGACACTAAGTTGTGGATGTGTCTGGTGGTGAAAGTAAAGTCCAGTGCTGTAAAGAACAATATTACATAGGAACATGGAATGTTAAGTCCATGAATCAAGGTAAATTGGATGTGGTCAAGCAGGAGATGGCAAGAGTGAACATTGATATCTTAGGAATCAGTGGATGAAAATGGAAGGGAATAAGCAGATTTAATTCAAGTGACCATTATCTCTACTATTGTGGGCAAGAATCCCTTAGAAGAAATAGAGTAGCTGTCATAGTCCATAAGAGTCTGAAATGCAGTACTTGGGTCAATGTCAAAAATGACTGAATGGCTTGGTTCATTTCCAAGGCAAACCATTCAACATCACAGTAATCCAAGTCTGTACCCCAGCTACTAATGTTGAAGAAACTGAAGTTGAATGGTTCTATGAAGACCTTCTAGAACTAACATCAAAAAAGATGTCATTTTCATCATAGGGGACTGGAATGCAAAAGTAGGATGTCAAGAGATACCTGAAATAACAGGCAAGTTTAGCCTTAGAGTACAAAATGAAGCAAGGCAAAAGCTAATAGAGTTTTGTCAAGAGAACACACTGGTCATAGCAAACACCTTCTTCCAACTCTACACATGGACATCACCAGATGGTCAATACTAAAATCAGAGTGACTGCATTCTTTGCATGTATTCAAACCGTGTCCTTTAGTATGATAAGATGTTCACCAGCTATCTCTGATCATTCCTTTTTTTTAAATTTTATTTTATTTTTAAACTTTACAATATTGTATTGGTTTTGCCAAATATCGAAATGAATCCGCCACAGGTATACATGTGTTCCCCATCCTGAACCCTCCTCCCTCCTCCCTCCCCATACCATCCCTCTGGGTCGTCCCAGTGCACTAGCCCCAAGCATCCAGTATCGTGCATCGAACCTGGACTGGCGACTCGTTTCATATATGATCATTCCTTTTTATGTTAGTGCTTATGTATATATGTACATGTACGGCAGGCTTCCCTGGTGGCTCAGTGGTAAAGAATCTGCCTGCAAAGCGGGCGACCAGTTTCAGTCCCTGGGTTGGGAAGATCCTCTGGAGAAGGGAATGGCTACCCACTCCAGTATTGTGGCCTGGAGAATTCCATGGACTGTATAGTCCATGGGGTCGCAAAGAGCCAGACATGACTGAGTGACTTCCACTATGTACATTTATTGTTCAAGGTGATGTGTGTGTCTCTTGGTGTTCTTTTACTGGTTTTATTTGACCATGCTTTTTCATTTCATTGAGATTTTAAAGTACTTGGGTTTAAAGGGAACATTTTCTACTTTTCCTGAGTGCCTTAGTAAAATTAAAGAAGGAAGAGGGAGGGAGGAACTGCTAAATCACAATGTGCCAACCAAAGCAGGAGTGGGCATGGGGGAGAGGCGGTGTTAAAAGGCACATTTACTTGAAGCTGTGAGGTAATTTTAACACATTTGCCTCGCTTTTTATCTGGGACTGAGTTCAACTAAACTGATTTGCCTTCTTTCTGGAGATGATTACCAGGTATGGGCTCAAGGCTCTTAATATCCATTAGGAAGTATAAAATAGAGCAGAGAGCAAATCATCTCTCTCTAGGGTTAAAGTTCAAATCTGCTTATTAATGTTGATGTTTTGACCCCTTTAACTTTCTGGACTCTGCATTTTGTCTGGTTACCTAGCCATTTATGACCTGCTTGCTCCTCTCCATCTTAGCCAAACCCCCTGAAGATAACACATTCCTTGCCTCCCTAGATCTATGGGTCTCTCATTTGCTTGATGGAAAATACAGTGCTGGTACCTCCTGACCAGCTACATCTTTTTATCACCTGTACCTCAAATATCAGAAACTGATATGGTCAATTGCACATGTGGAGCTTTATCCATGTAAAGGCAGATTAAATACCAGTTTGGGAATTACCAATGTAGATTGGGGGTGGTAACCTGATAATAATATTTACTTTATAAAATTGATAAGACTATTAAAACAGTAGGGCTTCCATGGTGATGATACCTTTAGCTTAGGCACCAAGATAATAGCTATACTTTGTCTTTGAGATCCTGGACTAGTCCCCAAGGTGATAGGTTACATGTATGGTGAATGGTGCTGCCAGATTCATTGTCTCTGAAGGAGATTTAATTCTGGGACCAAAGACAGTGTCAGTCTCTCAGAGCTTTGTGTAGTAGAAATTTTATTACAGTGATAGTGACAGAAAAAGCTTCTGACATAGACGTCAGAAGGGGGTAGAAAGATCACCCACCTTACTAGTTTAAGCAGAGCATTATATATGTTTCTGCTAGCTGCTGAGAATGGAATGCCTCAAGGCTATGAAAATTGTGCCCAGACCCTTTCCCATAGGATACATCCTGGGATGACATCAGCATGAGATAAGCCAGAAGGAACGAGTTAACCCAGAGCTCAAGGCTGTGGAAGTTTTACCCAAACCTTCTCCCATAGCATACATTCTGAAGTCAAATAAGGCATGTCCTTGAACAAGAGATACTGCTGCCTACAAGGCTTATGTGTCTAAGAAATGTGAAAACAAAAGAATGTTCACTTCCTCCTTAAAGGGGCCTTAGGCTTGGACTCTGTATCAACCTGCCTAAGTTAATTCTCTCTTTGCTCAGTGGTAAAGAATCTGCCTGCCAATGCAAGAGACCTGGCTTTGATCCCTGATCCAAGGAGATCCCATATGCCACAGAGCAACTTGGCCTGTGTCCCACAAGTATTGAAACCGTGCTCTAGACTCTAGAAGCCCCAACTAGTGAGCCCACGTGTCACAGGCCCTATAGCCCATGCTCTGCAACAAGAGAAGCCACCACAATGAGAAGCCCGCCCACAGCAACTTAGAGTAGCCCCTCTACTTGCAGTAACTAGAGTAAAGCCTGTGTAGCAATGAAGACCCAGCAGAGCCAAACATTAATAAATAAAATTAATATTTTAAAAAAGAGTAACTCTATACACGGGGTTTCCGACATGACAATAAACAGGATAAATGATATTTTATTTTATTTTTTGTATTTTTTCTAATTCCTTTATCTGTTCTTGCCTAAGATTAGAAACATTGTAAAGTAGTCTGATAGTGACACACACACACACATACTTACTTACTTACTACTTTGAAAATCCATTCCCTTCCCCACATTTGTATAACTAAAAGCTGCTGTAATGATCAGAGATAAAAGGTCAGTACATTGATCCTTAAACATCAGTGGAGATATAGACAGACCATTTGATAAATTGCCTCTTATATCATTTAGGTTGTGTGCTTATTGGCTAATACTGTAGTTAGTTTTCACAAAGGTAGCATCAAAAGCATAATGACTGACTATAGTAGTTCATAGTTTTCGCTTTTCATCAATTATTCAGTGAAATCTCATCTTAGTAATATGGGACAAATGAATGGAGTGCCTTTGAAACAGATGAGCCTACAACATGACAAATCCTGTAGATCAGAGCTGATGTTCCAAGAAGCCGTTTTGGAAATTCAGTGGTGATTTTTCATATTGAAAATTGGGCAAAGAGGTAGCACAATGGCTGGCCAAAATAGAGCTTTCCATCTGTAACTTATGACTATTGTCATTTAAATGGTCTATATATTACACTAACCTGTTACAGGCCCATGGCATCTAATGCAAAGAAGATGTCATGCAAATAATTTACAGCCTATTGTATGGGTGATGAAGTGCCTTGTGTGTACACTCTTTCCAACTTGTAGATTGAATCAGAGGCTCTCAGAGCCAAGGTTTCCATTCACACAGTTACTGATACAGACCAAGATTTTTCAGTTAGTTGGGTGAATTTCATATTCCCATCAGAACAGTGATGAAGATGATATTTTGGTCCATTTGATCCATTTGGAATAGTCTTAGCTTTGTGACTGTATTTATTAATCTTGCTAACCCCTTTTTTCCCTGTCTTGAATGTTCAAAGAAAAAATTATTTCAGTTGATGTGACTTTAGCAAAATATTAAGGCAGAAATCCTTTCAAGATTCTGTCTATGCAAAACAAACAAACAAACAAGATGTGACTTGCCCAAGTGCCCTCCTTCCTGTCAAGTTCAGGGTATATTTCTGATCGAAATGTGCAGGGACAGCTTTACAGTAGAGCAGAATGGTCATTCCCCTGGGTCATCCCTCACACCATCTCAACCTCCTTTTACACCCCAGAGTTCTACTATTCACAAATTTTTCAAAACCACCTTTAATTTTTTATAATTCTAATGTGCACCGTATGTTCATTCCCTTTTATATAAACTTAGAAAAAGCATCTAGATATTTTGGGGACTTAACAAGTAGTTTTATTTTACAAGGAAGACCTATAGGCAGCTCCTTCTGGAACTTTTGGATTCAATTCATGTAGAAATCTGCCAATTAGCTGTGATTTTGATCAGTGTGGACAGCTTACCCAGATAGTTCATCAAAATCGAGGTTACCCTTTGCAGTTACTGAGTAAAAGTGTATTGAGGAATGATTGTGAAGCATATAGCCTAGGGCTTAGTTCATCCTAGGGACAGAAATAAAAGAGATGGAGAGAAAAAGAATGCACGTGGGGTGCTCATTTTTATTGGGGCAGATATTTGTGCACTCAGGCAATATCACCAGAGAGTTAAGGGTAATCAAGTGTAACAGTCAGAAAGAGCAACAATGAATACAACTTATGAAGCTATGGTGGAGAATCAGATAGGTGGAAAATAATTCTCATAAGCTATTAACATGGAGATTCCTATAGAAGGCCCTGCCTGGAATCTGTGCTCTGGCATCTGCTGCCCTTATTTACATACATGACTAGGTGTCATGTATGTAAATACATGACTGTATTTACATTTACATGTATGTAAATACACAACTGAATTGTGACCATCGCAGAAAAAAGCCTCTGTTCAAATATATTTCTAAATTCTCATATTAATGTTCTTTCCTATACTGCATCTCAGTGTATCTATAAAAAGATATACCTGTTTCCCCACAGTGAGATAGTATAATCCTGATAGCTAATATCAAACTAAGTATCTTTTTATGAAAATGCATTTTTAAGAGTAAATTCCACTTTAGAGTCTACTGTCTCTTTCAGCAGTGACATGGCTTCTGTTGAGATATAGAAATATTATCTCTTCTTTGACTACATATGATGATTTTCTGGTTATATATGTCAAAGTGAGATGAAGCAGGTTCTATAGACTTAATTTGGGTTACAACAATCGAATGAGAGAGAAAGGTAAATGTGCAAAAGATAGGCTTTCTCTTGACCAGTGGTGCATGTTGGACTTAGGAAACTATGAAGGGACTTTTCTTCAGTCCAGGGTGTGATTAGCAAATTGGAGGTTTGGGGCAATGATAATAATATATTTAAATAAGATCATTCTTTACATTTATTCTTTTTTTTTAAATTAAAGTCTAGTTGATTTATAATATTATGGTAGTTTCAGGTGTCCAGGTTAGTGATTCAGTACTTTTGCAGATTACACTCCATTATAGGTTATTATAAGATCATGGCTCTAATTCCCTGTGCTATACAATATATCCTTGTTGTTTGCCTATTTTATACATAGTAGATTGTATCTGTTAATCCTATACACTTAATTTGTCCCTGTATCCTTTGTCACTCTCCTTTGGTAACCACAACTTTGTATTTTGTATCTTTGAGTCTATTTCTCTTTTGCTTGTATATTCATTTGTATTATGTTTTAAGATTCCATGTATAAGTGACATCATGCAGTATTTAACTTTCTTTTACTAAGCATAATATTCTCTAGGTTCATCCATACTGCTGCAAATAACAGGATTTCATTCTTTTCTATGGCTGAGAAATATTCCATTGTGTATGTCTGTGTTTGTGTCTATTACAATGTGTGTATGTATGTACACATACCACACCATAATCCAGTCATCTGTTGATGGACGCTTGGTTTGCTTCCATGTTTTGGCTCTTGTAAATAGCGCTGCTGTGAACATTGTTCTGAACATATCTTTTTGAAGTTGTGTTTTCATTTCTTTCAGATATATACAGTTCAGTTCAGTTCAGTTGCTTAGTCATGTCCGACTCTCTGTGACCCCATGAACTGCAGCATGCCAGGCCTCCATGTCCATCACCACAGAGTCCACCCAAACCCATTGAGTCAGTAATGCCATCCATCCATCTCATCCTCTGTCGTTCCCTTCTCCTCCTGCCCTCAATCTTTCCCAGCATCACGGTCTTTTCAAATGAGTCAGCTCTTTGCATCAGGTGGCCAAAGTATTGGAGTTTCAGCTTCAATATCAGACCTACCAATGAACACCCAGGACTGATCTCCTTTAGGATGGACTGGTTGGATCTCCTTGCAGTCCAAGGGACTCTCAAGAGTCTTCTCCAATGCCACAGTTTAAAAGCTCCTTGCAGTCCAAGGGACTCTCAAGAGTCTTCTCCAATGCCACAGTTTAAAAGCAGCAATTCTTCGGCGCTCAGCTTTCTTCACAGTCCAACTCTCACATCCATACATGACCACTGGAAAAACCATAGCCTTGACTAGACGGACCTTTGTTGGCAAAGTAATGCCTCTGCTTTTTAATATGCTGTCTAGGTTGGTCATAACTTTCCTTCCAAGGAGTAAGTGTCTTTTAATTTCATGGCTGCAATCACCATCTGCAGTGATTTTCTGTATTGCAAAGGCTGAATCTTGCAGTACTCATATTTTTAGTTTTCTAAGGAAGCTTTATACTGTTTTCAATAGTGGCTGCACCAAATAATATTTCTATTGACAGTGTACAAGTTTTCTTTTTTTTTCCATTTTTTAAAAATTTTATTTTATTTAACTTTACAATATTGTATTGATTTTGCCATATATCAAAATTAATCTGCCACAGGTATACATGTGTTCCCCATCCTGAATCCTCCTCCCTCCTCCCTCCCCATACCATCCCTCTGGGTCGTCCCAGTGCACCAGCCCCAAGCATCCAGTATTGTGCATCGAACCTGGACTGGCGACTCGTTTCATATATGATATTATACATGTTTCAATGCCATTCTCCCAAATCATCCCACCCTCTCCCTCTCCCACAGAATCCAAAAGACTGTTCTATACATCTGTGTCTCTTTTGCTGTCTCGTACACAGGGTTATTGTTACCATCTTTCTAAATTCCATATATATGCGTTAGTATACTGTATTGGTGTTTTTCTTTCTGGCTTACTTCACTCTGTATATCCTCTCCAACTTTTTGTTATTTGTAGACTTTTTGATGATTACCATTCTGATAGGTGTGAGGTAATACCTTATTATGATTTTGATTTGTATTTCTCTAATAATTAGTGCTATAAGCATCTTTTCATGTGCCCTTTGGCCACCTATGTGTCTTTTTTGGAAATATATCTATTTAGGTCTTCTGCCCATTTTTTGACTGAGTTTTTTTTTTTTTTTTATATTGAGATGTATGAAGTGGATGTGTGTATTAGATATTAATCCCTTGTTGGTTTCATTATTTGAAACATTTTCTGCATATCCATAGGTTATCTTTTAATTTTTCTGATGGTCTCCTTTGCTGTGCTAAAGCTTTTTAGTTTAATTCAGTCCCATATGTTTATTTTTCCATTTATTTCTTTTGCCTACTTCTTTTAGATGGTAAGTTAAATTGTTTGAGGCTTTTTCTGTTTCTTGAAGAAGACCTGCATTGCTATAAACTACCCTCTTAGAATTGCTTTTGCTGCATTCTGTAGATTTTGGAAAGTTATGTTTCCATTTTTATTTGTCTCAAAGTATATTCTGATTTCCTCTTTGATTTCTTCATTGACTCCTTTGTTTTTTAGTAGCATGTTGTTTAATCCCTATGTCTTCGTTTCACTGTTGTGGTGGGAAACATACTTGATATAATTTCTATCCTCTTAATATTTGTTTAGACCTATTTTGTGAATTAGTATGTGGTCCATTCTAGAGGATGTTACATGGGCACTTGAAAATAATGTGTCATTTGTTGTTTTGATATGAAATTTCATGTAAAAATCTATGAAGTCCAGTTGTTCTATTGTGCAATTTAAAATTACAGGTGCATTATTGAGTTCATATCAATATGATTTGTTCAGTGATATCTGCAGATTGTCAAAGTCTCCTAATGTTATTGTATTACTGTCAATTTTTCCTTTTATGTTGTAGTATTTGCTTTATGCATTTAGGTACTCCTGTATTGGGTTTGTATATATTAAGTGTAATATCCTCTTCTTTTATTGAACCCTTTATCATTATATAATGCCCTTCTTTATCTTTTGTTGCGGTTTTTCTTTTAAAGTCTATTTGCCGGACATGAGTATTGCTACCCTGCTTTCTTGTCACATTTATTTGCACAGAATATCTTTTTCCTTATCCTCATATTCAGTCTGTTTGTATCTTTAGTTTTGTTGTGAGTCTCTTGCAAGTAGTATAGTAAAAAAACGTGTTTTCTGATCTAATCAGCTACCCTATTTCTTTTTATTGGAGCATTTATTCCATTGATATTTAAAGCAATTATTGATATGTATTTATTGTCATTTTATTACTTGTTTTCCAATTGTTTTGCTTTAGTTTTCTGTTCATTTCTTCCTTTTGTTTCTCCCACGGTGTTTGATGATTTATTTTTTTTTAGTAGTATGCTTGGTTTTCTTTCTTTTTGTTTTGTTTTTTTGTGTGTGTGTGTGTATCTTTAGCTTTTGATTTGTGGTTACTATAGATTTCATATATCTTGACCCGTAAGTATATTAAATTGATTTTAACTGGTAGTCATTTAAGTTCAAAGACATTCTAATAAACTTAGATTGTTTATTCCTCTCCCACAGGGTTTTTTTTTTTTTGATGTTATATTTTATATCTTTGTGCCTATCCCTTTACTTTTTTAATAGTTATAATTGCTTTTATATATATGTATTTTTGTCTTTTAATCTTCATACTAGCCTGGTTAAGTGACCTTTAATCTTTACTATATATCTGTCTTTTCTATTGGGATTTTTCCTTCCCTACAGATTTTTACTTATTTTCCATTTAGATAAGACCCTTCAACATTACTTTTAGAATAGGTTTAATATTGCTGAATTTTTTGGTTTTTACTTGTCTGAGAAGTTCTTATTTCTCCTTCTATTCTAAGTGATAATCATGCTGGGTAGAGTATCCTAGGTAGCAGGATTTTCGCTCTTAGCCCTTTGAATAGATCATGCCAATTCATTCTGACCCACAGAGTTTCTGCTGAGAAATCATCCGATAGCCTTATTGGGGTTCCCTTGCATATGACTTTTTATTTTAACTTTCTGCTTTTAGAATTCTTTCTTTGCATTTAATTCTTGGTAGTCTAATTATGATATATCTTGGTGTGGGTCTTTTCTGGTTCATAGTTTTTGGGACCCTCTGTAATTCTTATAGCTGGATATGTTTCCCTGTTGAGATTTGGTAAGTTTTCAGCCATAATTAAATACATTTTTTTATACTCTTCGCTTTTTTTTTCTCCTTCTGGAACTGTATAGTGCAAATGTTGGCATGTTTGATGTTATCTCTGAAATTTCTTTATGTTGCACTTTTTAATTTACATTTGTCTTTCTATCTGCTTTTCTGATTAGATGATTTTCATTATTCTAACTTCCAGATCACTTATGTAATCTTCTTTGTCATTTAGTCTGCTATTCATTGCTTCTAGAGTGTGTTTTACCTCAGATAGTAAATTATCTTTTTTAATTGGGTCTTCTTTATATTTTCTAGTTCCTTATTAACATGATTTGTGTTTATGTTGATTATCTTCCCTAATTCTGTTAAGTAAGGAACTTAAAGTGCTGCACTCAATATGTCAGCAAATATGGAAAACTAAGCAGTGGCCACAGGACTGGAAAAAGTCAATTTTCATTCCAATCCCAAAGAAGGGCAATGCCAAAGAATGTTCAAACTACTGCACAATTGCACTCATTTGACATGTTACCAAAGTAATGCTCAAAATTCTCCAAGCCAGGCTTTAACGGTACGTGAGCTGAGAACTTCCAGATGTTCAAGCTGGATTTAGAAAAGGCAGAGGAACCAGAGATCAAATTGCCAACAAATGTTGGATCATCAAAAAAGCAAAAGAATTTCAGAAAAACATTTACTTCTGTTTCATTGACTACACCAAACACTTTGACTGTGTGGATCACAACAATGTGGAAAATTCTTCAAGAGATGGGAATACCAGACCATCTTACCTGCCTCCTGTGAAACCTGTATGCAGGTCAAGAAGCAACAGTTAGAACCAGACATGGAACACTGGACGAGTTCCAAATTGGCAAAGGAGTACATCAAGGCTGCATGTCGTCAGCCTGCTTATTTAACTTCTATGCAGAGTACATCTTGAGAAGTGCTGGTCTGGATGAAGCACAAGCTGGAATTAAGATTGCTGGGAGAAATATCAATAACCTCAGATATGCAGATGACACCACCCTTATGGCAGAAAATGAAGAGGAACTGAAAAGCCTCTTGATGAAAGTGAAAGAGGAGAGTGGAAATGCTGGCTCAAAACTCAACATTCAAAAAATGAAGATCATGCATTCAGTCTCATCACTTCATGGCAAATAGGTGGTGAAACAATGGAAGCAGTGACAGACTTTATTTTCTTGGTCTCCAAAATCACTGCAGATGGTGGCTGCAGCCACGAAAATTCAAAGACACTTACTCCTTGGAAGAAAAACAATGACAAACCTAGACAGCATATTAAAAAGGAGAGACATTACTTTGCCTACAAAAGTCTGTATAATCAAAGCTGTGGTTTTTAAATTATTCATGTATGGATGTGAGAGTTGGACCATAAAGAAGGCTGAACATGAAATAATAGATGCTTTTGAGCTGTGATGTTGGAGAAGATTCCTTAGTGTCCCTTGGATAGCAAGGAGATCAAACCAGTCAATCCTAAAGGAAATCAACTCTGAATATTTCATTGGAAAGACTGATGCTGAAGCGAAAGCAACAATAATTTGGCTACCTGATGCAAAGAGCCAACTCTTTAGAAAAGACCCTGATGCTGGGAAATATTGAATGCAGGAGAAGAAGGGAACAGAGGATGAGATTGTTGGATGGCATCATTGACTCAGTGGACATGAATTCGAGCAAGCTCTGGGAGATGGTGAAAGACAGGGAAGCCTAGCATGCTGCAGTCCATGGGGGTCACAGAGTCAGACAGGACTGAGCGACTGAACATCACAACAATTCTGTTAACTTTTATTAATAATGTTTTGAATTGTTTGTCTGGTATAATGCTTATTTCTGTTTCAGTATTTATTTTTTAGGGCTTTCTCTGTTTCTTTCAGTTGGGAGCAGTTCTTATGCCTTTCCATTTTGCTTAACTTTCTCTGTCTCTGTCAATTTAGGTGAAATAGTTACCTATTTTTGTCTTGAAGGTATAATTTTATGTGTGAGTATCTCTATGTTGACTGCATGTACCCAATGTCTTTGGTGGGAGGGCTGGATTTGATGTGAACACCAGTGACATCTATCCTCAGGATATGCTGTTAGGTATCACCTTGGTAGAGATTGTGTTTGCAATGGAAGAATAGAGCCTAGGCAGGATATGAGGTGGGACTTCCTCTCTACTCAGCGGCCATTTCTGCTCTGTCAGAGGGTGGAGTCTGTTACTATGTTGCTTGAGTGGAAACCCTGAGGGTTAGGCTTCAGCTAGCTCTGTTCCCTTTAAGTGTATGTTTTTCCTTCTCCCCTCACTGGGTCCTTTTCACCAAAGAAGTGGAGGGATGAGAAAAGTGGGACTTGGGCACTTAGTGTTCTAATGCTTTACTTGTATAAACACGGTGGCTCTGCTTAGATGCATCCTGTCATCGCATCTTTTCCTCTCTCATGTCTGCTCCAGATCTCATCCTAGCCTGGTATATTGAGTGAGCATGGCTGGAGTGTTCACAGGACTTCAGCTGGGGCATGCAGCTAGGTGACTGCAAGAATTCCAGCCACTTCGCTGCCCTCAGAAATGTTGACTATTCTTGCACAGCTGCTTGAGTAAGCACCAACAGTGGTTTGTACCACACTACCTGGGCTTTGCCTTGGACCCAAGGTCACCTCTGAGTACCTAAATCAAGTCTTTCCAAAGTCCTGGCCACCCTAGATCTATTGCCAGTCTGGAATATGGAGTGAGTTGGGTCAGGGTTTTCATTGCTTCGGATTGGGGAGAATGCTGAGCTGGCAGCTTCTAGGGCCAACCTCTTTCTGCCCTGCCTAGGGGCAAGCCAGCACCTGTATACTCCTCATGAGTAGATTCTAGGCTTTTCCAGCTTTTCATTCACTGCAATTCTCCAAGCCACCAAGGGGGCTTATCTGGGATGCCTGGTCTGTGGCTTAACCTGTACATTCCCCAAAGTTAGTGTCTACCTTGGTGATCTCTCTTTTCCTCTGACTCCCCTCACAGGGGTACAGGTCCCAGCCTGATCCTTTTCTCCCATCCTGCCCAATCACATGTGGATTTTTCTCATAGTCTGGTTGTAGAGGAGTCCTTTTCCCAGTTACCACTTAGTTTCCTGTGAACATTGTTCCATATGTAGATGTATTTTTTAAGAGTTCACTGGAGGAGGTGAGCTCCATGTCCTCTTACTCAACCATACTCCCTCCAATATTTTATATTCATTCTTTCAGCAATGTCATGATTTCCTGAAAATTATAATCTGAAAGTTTTTTTCTTGTTATTAGCCTGTAGCCTGCTCTTTACTCAGGGAAAAGAAAAACAAAATGTGTTTGCACTAGCTAAATATATTGTCTGAAACTGTTATGTCTAATATAGTTTATGTCACATATGGTACTCAGCCCAGTTCCAACACTATTTATATCATAAATAATATTAATTATAGGTATATAATTCATTGTTGTCTCATAGGATGAATAATAGACTGGAATTTAGGGAAACTACCTGTGCTGGTCTCAGTTGTAACTCCAAGTGGCTGTGTGAATGTATATTTATCACTTAACCTTCGTAGAGATCTGTTTTCTCACCTCTCAAATGGAAATATTTATCCAGATGAGTCATTTTCTAGGTACTTTGCTTATATATTTTTGTTTGTGTGTACATTTTCTCAGCGTAAATGTTGCCTCAAATAAAATCTTGTGTAGAACTCCCATATATAGAATAGATTAAAATAGAACTTGAAGCTACCTCAGTTTCATCAAACCATTCTGGACCATGTATCAACTCTTAGAGTACTTGTAACATTGTTTAAAATTCACTAGTTAGGATGTAAGATCATTCTGAATTTCCATGATTCTTATAGTTAAGCAATGTTGAGGCAATAGATCCAAATGAATCAATGAAGGTGAACCTTATCTTTATTCACAAGAATGGGAGAAACCATTGACTTATTTTGCAGTGCCTAACATAGGGAAGATTCATCCAAAGTATTTATTGTGGTAGACACAGCATCAGATGTGGTGCATTAATTGTTGCAGCCTTATTTTAAAAAATGATCAGAGCTCTGTGTTTAATCAGCTACATGCTGTGCTAAAAATGAATTTGTCCCGTTAAATTAAAAAAAAAAAAGAAGGGGCATCAAGAAATAAAGTATCACAGAGGAAGGCATCTGGAAAGGTTACTAAATTACTGGTGTAGGTGTAAGTGTATAATATGTGGTGGTGAAAATGTTTGAAGTTTTTACCGCAGTGAGTTTGTGGTGACCACATTACTTATAAGTGGCAGCAGCAGACATAAGTTATGCTGGTCTTCCCAAGGAAGTGGCGATACAAATTTTATAGCACCCCATACCATCATCACATATTTTCTTTAAGCCACTTATTTTCTTTGGATTTTGTCTTTTTTAATCCATCTCCATTTTTTCCTTCTGTATTTTGTTACTTAATGTAGAAATATGGCCTGTCTGGAATGGGTTGGGTCAAGAGCGTTTGAAAAGGACAGGGTGGAATCAGTTTTTGTTCCAGTTTGAAATGAATTCATTGGTGTGGGAAGCCCATAGTTTGTCAGCTGGTGGTTGTAAACAAGTATAAATTAGAAAAGATAAATGATAAAGCATAATTTATAAGAACAAATGGGAAAGGCTTTTGGAACACTGGAATGGGGATAAAGCTATTAAGTGGTGTTGATTGTTTTCACTAGGTCTGCTAGGTCAATGTGCTTGCTGTAGTTGGTGAATGTACACTGTCCACCTCTCTGACTTAAAAAGATATTTGCGTTTGTTTTTTATATGGAATTTTTATTGGAATATAAGATTCACTGAAGCAGGTATCATGTATGTGACTCACTATTGTATCTGTAGTGCCCAAATGACCACCTGGCATGTAATATTTTCTCAGTAGTATTTTGAATGAATGGATGGATGAATGTAATCCTTATATATAACAAAGAAATGTACAGTTTTAGCTTTTATCAGTGAGATTCTTGCTTTAATTTTTACAAAATACCTTCTCTCCACCATAAAACCTTACAAGTCATTAACTCAAGATACATACAGAAGGACAACTTGATTTGGGATGACCATGAAATGTATCAGAATGGAGCATTATGATACCTGGCAAGCAGACATGTCCATATGGCTAGACTAGATACTTGAAGATAAATCCAGTTTTCCATGATGAAATGAAATTTAGCTGAGTATCCTGATAAGATGATAAACAGTAGTGAGTTGCACTCTAGGAAGACCATTAGTATTAAAGGGGGTAATCTAGATCGGGAAAAGAAAGAAAAAAGTAACATCAACAACAGAAATGGAGAGCAAATAGTTTCTGTCCTAGAGTCATTACTAATTCATTAATTTTCAATTAAGTATTTATGAGTACTACTGTTTATACAGAATTATTTGTCTTCAGTAAAGACAGTGTCCCAAATTCTCTGGACATTTAATTTTTACCAGATTGAACTTTTGTATCTTTAGCTTTATCTGAATTTCTGATCCTAACCCATCACAGTCTCTGATGTTAAAGTTTAGTGCAATTTTTCTAACTTCTCTAAATCTTTTAAACTTTCATTCATCTGTTCAGTAAGTCAACAAAGAATTATTTAATCATGTAGTGTATATTACTGGGCACTCACACTATGTGATCAAAAAGATAAAGCTCCAACTGTACTAGAGCTTATAGGCCATTCTTTCCTATTCCCCTTATCCAGGCATGAAACACTGTTAAGAGTTTTTTATGGAAAAGTGCTTCTCTATGACTTCTCAACCATGCATTTGCAGCCACCCAGCATCAGTTGGCTTCCATCTTCTCACTATTCATTTTCATTGTTAACATACGCTAAGTCAACAGGGAAAGAAGGGTATGATGTTAATTCTATGAGTCAACTAGGTTCATCAAGGGGTGGCCAGATACTCAATCAAATATTATTCTAGATATTTCTATGAGTGTATTTTTACATGAGATTAACTTTTGAATTGTGAAAGTGAGTAAAGCAGGTTGTCTTCATCCCATCAGTCAAAGGCTTGAATAGAACAAAAAGGCTTACCTTCCTCTAGGTAAGTGAGAATTCTTCTAGCTTGATGGACTTCAAACTGGAATATTGGCTTCTTCCTGCCCTTGAATCAAAACTGAAACATCAGTGCTTCCTGGGTTTGGAGCTTGCTGACCTTTAGACTAGAATTGTTCCATTGGCTTTCCTGGTTTGTAGGCCTACAGAGTAAGACTGGGACTAAACCATCATCTCTTACTGGGTTGCCAGGAATTTACCTGTAGACCTCAGGATTTTCCCAGCTTCCACAATCACATGAACCAATTCCTTACAATAAATGTCTTTATATACAGATCCTGCTGCTTCTGTTTCTTCAGAGAATCCTGACTAAGACAAGGGATTCCTGGAGAGAAATACTACAAGTCCTCTCCCATAATCATACTTCTCAAGTCCAGTTTTCCTAAGTTAGCCTTGTTTAATGGTTTTTTGCAAAATATAAGAACATAAAGTCAATACTCTTGCTTTCCTAATTATACCCATTATCAGATTTTATTCACTTTTTTATGAAATTAAGATAATGATTTTACCCAACTAATCTAATTGCTTACTTGAACTAAGCGCACCTCTCTTCACATGCAAAATTTCTACCAAATTTTGGACCTCTAAATTAACCATTTTGAGACATTAAATTTATGGGTAATTTCAGATACTGAAGCAATTCAGTGAGGGAGATTCTTTTTGACCCCAATATCTTGCCAGTAGACCATACGAGTGGGACATTCACTGTTGACCACTAATACCACTAACCAATTTTGCATAGATATTGAACATGCCTCTAAATTATTGCACAAAGTAATATCACACATGTATATTTGTGTTTAAGACTATCTGCAGTTAAGACCATGAAATTTCAGTATTAGTAAAGTTCTGTCTCTCTTTCCTTTCTTCCTTCCTTTTTCCTCCCTCCCTCCTTCCTTCCTTCCTTTCTTTTGGTCTAGATAGTGACCAACTCATTTTTCATGCTATACTTTAGGCAGGAAGTGACAGGACTATCACACAGTGAAATCTTTAAAGTATCGCTTTTACAGTGTCTATTACAGTATATTTAAATGAGTTAATCAGAGGGATGGAATGGGGAGGGAGGAGGGAGGAGGGTTCAGGATGGGGAACACATGTATACCTGTGGCGGATTCATTTTGATATTTGGCAAAACTAATACAGTTATGTAAAGTTTAAAAATAAAATAAAATTAAAAAAAAATAAATGAGTTGATGAAAATGTGACTAATATCTAATGTGACTATTTAAAGCATGGTAAGATTGTCATATCTCCTTCCTGTCTCTTCTGCCCCCACCTGTCTACTTCCAAAGAAAGTATCTTTCCCTGGATCATGATGATTTAGGTAAAAATGATTATCATAAGAATGCATTAAACTGGCCACAAAAGTGATAATACCAGATAATTCTTCCAGGCTATTGCACATCCTATTTCTGCTTTTAATGATTAATATTTTTTCAAACCTTTATATAATTAATATTACTCAGTAGGTATGGAAATGTTCACAGCACATTCATTCAAAAGAATGAAATTTTTTAATGGCTAAAATATAAAACTTTAAACAAATGAGTTTTTCAGATGATACTGTTTTGTACATCAAAGTAGATACTTTGAAACTGTGCACATTCAAATTCTGACTACAGATATCATCTTTAATGGGTGCTTCACTAGCTACAGGGGTCTGGGAAAAATCATATTATTAATCAATATGCCTTAAGGACCTGAGAGCTTTCAGAGTTGGGTCAACCCAAGAGAAATGCTAAGAAGTAGATACTTTATTCTAATTATACCTGGTACAGGCTGAAAGTAAACCCATTTTGACAGGTATATCATTGTCAAATTGGTAGACCTCAGGTTTCTTACTAATTTGACACTATTACCAAACACTGCCTCACTGAATTCATGAAAAATGAGATAAAGGATGAAGGCAGAGAAAAGTAGGGCTTTGTGATCTCTACTTGCTATAAAGATTGCTATATTAAAAGAAAAAGAGGGTAAATGGAAACCAAACATGAGTTTGGTAAATAATGTAAATTGACTTTAACTTCATCCTTTTCCCTTATGGTCTTGATATCACATTATAATCCATGTTTCTTTCGTGGTTGTTGGTTGCCCAGTCATGTACAACTTTTCATGATCCCATGGACTGCAGCACGCCAGGCCTCCTTGTCCCTCACCATCTCCTGGAGTTTGCCCAAGTCCATGTTTCTGACAGCTAATATATTGTCTACATTGTTCAGGACTAGTTCAAGATATGGACAGATAGGAGATGCAGACATACAATATCAACGATTCCAGCTGGAAGTGTACCAGAGAGGAGGGAGCTAAAATTGACTGACTGGCTCAATTCAGTGGGAGGAAGGAGAGTAAGGGAGTGCTCCTTCACTGGGATTAAGCATGAATTCTGTGACATATTCTTCTTGGCTGGAATTAGAGCCACTCTAATAATGTTTGCTAGACAAAACATGTTATTAATGAGTGGATAGAAGCTCACAATCATTTGTTGTATTTCTCTAAGTTGTGTCTAACTCTTTGCAACCCAGTGGACTGCAGTACACCAGGCCTCCCTATCCGTCACTATCTCTCGGAGTTTGCTCAAGTTCATGTCTTGAACTGGTAATGCTATCCAACCATCTCATCCTCTGTCACCCCCTTCTCCTCCTGCCTTCAATCTTTCCCAGCATCAGGGTCTTTTCTAATGAGCCAGCTCTTTGCATCAGGTGGCCAAAGTATTGGAGCTTCAACTTCAGCATCAGTCCTTCCAATGAATATTCAGGGTTGATTTCCTTTAGGATTGACTGGTTTGATCTCCTTGCTGTCCTTGGGACTTGCAAGAGTCTTCTCCAGCACCACAGTCATAGTTAAGCTCTAACATGGAGTAATTGAGATATCCTAAAAAGTGGGTGGATCATACTGTCCAGGAAACACAAAGTATTAATAGTTGATAATCAGAGATTTCCCAAGGCAAAAAGGCAGCACGAAATCTGGCAGCAAGGACACTGCAGTCCCAAAATTTAGGACTTCAAGCAAGACTTTCCTTTTCTAAAGACAGGAAAATATAAGGCAAGGGCCAGTGCTTAGGTTGCCAAAACTACTAAGCTGGAGATAAAGTTTATAGGAGCAAGGCAGGAATGTATCGGGGATGGGGTTCTTGTGGCTAAGTGGCCTCAGTCAAGGGGAGTGTATAACATAAAAAAAAAAAGAAAGAAAGAGGATGCTTTGCATATGTTTCATGTTTATTACCAGTTTTCAGTTACTTAGTTAAATAACTTTTGAACAATGGGGTTTAAATTATGTATCAATTCCCTCAACGGGTGGTATAAGCCACATTTTTAAAAGTAGCATTTGACATCAGGGAGAATCCAATGAACAAGGTAGTCCTGGGTTAACTTACATAGTGGCTGCTCAGCAGCTTTTTGTTTTCCTCAGTTTGTCCCATATTTTGTCTGCTATCTAAATATATAAACACTGAATCCCAAAGAGTTTTAGCCTTTTGAGGGCTGCCTTAGACTGGGTTCTTCAGAAAGCAGCCTGATGTAAATTCTTTATTTGGGGGTACAATCTCACAGAGAAGGGATAAGTGAAAAGGTGAGGCAAGGAAGTAGGAAGAACCAGTGCAGGGATAGAACTGGTCACCACTTGATGTCAAGAGCTTGCTTGAGTCCATAGGACTGTCATCTGACAATCTGTATAAACAACTACTTCTCTTGACAGTAGATCCAGGGACTTAAAGGGGAATATAGCCCCCAGCACCCATTTCTGGTCCAAGTTAAGTGCATGGGGCCTTAGTTCTCCCCCCACACTTCGCAGTGGTTCTAAAAATGTCCCTGGTTTCTTATACCATGGCCAAAATCGTGATACCTCAGAAAAACAGGATAGGTGCTATCAGGTTTGCCCATATGAAGTAGGTCAGACCCCACCTGGAACAGATTGTCCTAATGGAGGTGGTGGTGGTTTAGTTGCTAATGCTCAGTCATATCTGACTCTTTTGGGACCCCATGGACAAGGCTCCTCTGTCCATGGCATTTCCCAGGCAAGACTACTGGAGTGGATAGCCATGCCCTTCTCCAGGGTATCTTCCTGATCCAAGGATTGAACCCACATCTTCTGCATTGACAGATGGATTTTTTACAACTGAGTCACCAGGGAAACCCATCCTGATGGTAGCTGGGGCTTTACCAAATGGCTAAACTTAGGAAATATCTGATATGTTAGTACAGAACAATTCTATTTTTCGGTTTCACTTTACTGAATTATTTCCCCATGCACTGAAGTTCAGTTACCTAATAAGTATATCTGTAGTACTGGTTAGGATTTTTTGGTGTAGTTACAAATAATGCAAACCTTGAGAGAGAGAGAAGATGAAGAGCTGACAGATGTCGGTAGTAATCTGTAGGATTCCCTTTCTCTACACTTTCTCTTTAACTTAGTCTCTATCTCCCTTGCCTTGTCATGACTCTCCCCTTCCCTCTTTTCTCCTATTCTCCCTTAATGATCAGTCATAGCAGCTTCTCTCATTGTTTTATTCCCAATTTTCCGAATGGATATTTACAATATTTTGATAAATTCATTTTTTCTATTAATTTTCATTGTATTTCTGTAGTTATTTATCCTCTTTTTGAATTGGTCTTCAAAGGATAGTGACTCTGTTTTGGCGCTAAGCCAGTCTCTAAAGGAGTTAATCTGTTAACTAACACATACACAGTTTAAAGAAGTTTCCTAAGAATGATTTTGTGAAGGTAAAAAATCATAAAGGTAGAAAATTTGTGGGCATGATAGTGCTAATTTTTTAGGACAATTCTTCTATGAAGTGTGAAAAATTTTGATAGTGATTTGGAGTTTTACTTTATAGCTTATTTTGTGTTTGCCTTATTTGACATCCAGATTTCTGCCTATTTACTTTCCACAGGGCTCTCTTTAGTTTTTTCTTTTTCCACTGCTTTGTTTCTCTTTATTTGTTCTCTCTCATTTCTCTTCTCTCAATGTCTACTTACATCTCCTCATTTCTTTTCTCTTTCTCTTGACCTCTTCTACTTATTTTCATCATCTTTATTTCCCACTTTTCCTCTCCCAGTTACTCTGTTCCCCACCTTTCAAAAAATTTACTTACTGCTTTTTTGATTTAGTATCTCTTGATTACTCAAGAGAGCTTAGGTTAGGATGAAATACATGTGTAATTTTCTGTACACAAGTTTGAATAAAAGCAAAAGAAAAAATTAAATTGGAATGGGATTGAATAACTTACATATATCATACAAAATTGCTGTCACTTGATATTTACAAAATAAATGACCACAATGTTTCTACCCTTCTGAGTTTTGTAAATCTTCATGTAAACTTGGAGACTGAGAGTTGTTTAGCTTCCTTGTTCCTAATAATAATTTTCCATATCCCCGTGTATGTGTGTGCACACACACATGCATGCATATTTGTGCATAGTAGATTTATTTTGTGACTGACTGAATGTAGTTCCATCACAAATGGATCACATACAGATTTGATAGCTTATTGCCAACTGAAACAAGATTCCCTTGTGATATTGCTTAGGGTCAAATATGAGTGGCTAAGCACACAGGTATGTTAAATCTTGCTACTTACTTTCCAAAGTTAGAAAACAGATTGATTTTCAGGTGATTTTGCCTTGGCCTATTTCAACCATTTCCATTGTAGAAAGCCTTCTTTGTTCTATTATATGATTGGATTGATGAAAGGAAATGTTCAGATTACATTTTGAAATGTTCAAAATGCCAGATGATTTATTTTTAAGAAACATTTTAATTGAAACACAGCATATAAACAGAAAAGTACAGAAAACATAAGTATAGAGCTCCATGAGTTTTCCAAAAGTAACAAGCACTCAGATTAAGAAGCAAGATATTTCTAGCACCCTAGAAGACCACTCATGCCCCAGCAAACTTCTTTCCCTCCACCCCAAGATAACCACGAGCTTGACTTTTTGAATTCTATTGTCATAGATAAGTTTTGCTTATTTTTGAACTTTATATAAATGGATCAATGCAATATATACTGTTTTTTTCAATGTTGTATGTGAGAGCCATCCACATTATAGTAGATAGCAACACTTTTTTATGTTATGTAGGAGCCTAATTGTATAATTGCTAAGCACCCCACTCCAGTACTCTTGCCTGGAAAATCCCACGGATGGAGGAGCCGGGTGGGCTGCAGTCCATGGGGTTGCTAAGAGTTGGACTCGACTGAGCGACTTCACTTTCACTTTTCACTTTCATGCATTGGAGGAGGAAATGGCAACCCACTCCAGTGTTCTTGCCTGGAGAGTCCCAGGGACGGGGGAGCCTGGCGGCTGCTGTCTATGGGGTCGCACAGAGTCAGACACGACTGAAGTGACTTAGCAGCAGAGAATGCCTACGTTCAACTTTCACAAATATTGCCAAAAATACTCCAAAGTGCTTGTGCCAATTTATATTCCCACAAGCAATATATGAGAGTTTCTAGTCACTCTATGTTCTTCCCAACATTTTGTATTTGAAATATTTTTTAAAATTACTTTTTAAAATTGATAATATATATAACATAATTTGCCATTTAAAAATGTAAATGTACAACTCAGTGGCATTAAATATAGTCACACTGTTTTGCAACCATCAGTATATCCATATCCAGAATATTTTCATCATCCCAAACTGAAACTCTGTACCTATCAAACTAAAACTCCACAGTCTCCTCTTTTACCAGCTCCCATTAACTGCTATCCTTTTTCTGTCTGAATAAATGTGACTATTCTACATACTTCAGATAAATGGAATTGTATATTTGTTCCTTTGAATCTGGCTTAATTCACTTAGCATAATGATTTAATAAATGTTCATCCATATGGTAGTTTGTATCAGAATTTCATTCCTTTATAAGGGTTCATTCCTTTTTAATATTCAATCACTGCATGTACCACATTTTGTTTATCCATTCATTTATCAATTGATCCTTGGGTTATTGCTATCTTTTGGGTATTGTGAATCATGCAGCTCTGAACATGGGTGTACAAATATGTGTTTGAATCCCTGCTTTCAATTCTTTTGGGTGTAGACCTAGAAGCAGGATTGCTGGGTCATATGGTAATTCTGTTTTTAATTATTTGAGATACCCCTGTAGCAGTTTTTTAGTTCCAGTCATTTTGGTATATATGTATAATGGTACTTCTTTATAATTTTAATTTGCCTTTCTTTCCTAACTAATAAATTTGAGGATTTTCATCTGTTTATTAGCCATTTGTATATTCACTTTTCTATTGGGTTGTCCACATTTTTCATACTGTTTTATAGGAGTTTTTATATATTTTGAATATAAGTCTATAATACAATAAAAGAACTACAAATCTCTTCACACATGATGGGTTGAATTTTCACCATCTTAATGATGGTTTTTATTAACAAATATTTTTAATGTTAATATAGTCCAGGTTATCAATATTTCTTTTATGCCTGCCTGGTTCTTTATGCTTTCTTTTTAAAATTTTGATATTGAAATATAGTTGATTTACAATGTTGCATTGTAGTTTCTGTTGTACTTGAGGTGTTGTGGACTGGACTGATCTGTTTCATTCTTCTTTCAGAGGAATTCTTTTGATCTGTTGATTGGGAGTGGTTCCTCTGCTTCATTTTACTTAGATTTCTCTGACTCTATGAGTTGAGGAGAAACAGTAATGTACTGTTCTCTTGGAGGACTGCCTTTATGCAGGAACATGCCTGTTTAGCCTGTGAGAGTCCAATATTTTTGGTGTGAGGGCTATTTTTAGTACAGATGTCTGCCATGTCTTTCCTCAGTGTGTGCTGGCCCTTATTCCCTTGACAGGGGGTGTAATTGTTATTGTCTTGACCACAGTTTGAACCAGATGTTGAAGGGGTCCTCCTCTTTGCTCTGTGCTTGTCAACAGTCTTGCCAATAATGGGGTCTGCTCCCTGGTTATTGGAGTAGAAACCCCCAGATTTGTCTCTGAGCTTTGGCATGATAAAGGCGAGACTGATGTGCTCACCCTGGCAGAGGAGCCACTGAATATTCCTCTGCTGGATTTCTCCACTGAAAAACATGCTATGTGCTGTTTCCTGTCTCCCAGTGTGCAAGTTCACAAAGCACACTTTTGTTGGCACTGCCCTCAGCCCCGCCTCAACCGTGGAAATGCAGGCAGTTGGCTAGTGTTTCCCTCAGGTGCTTTACTCACAAAGTCGCCAGCACAGATCAGTGGTTGCAGATCCACTGAAGTGAAGCACTGGGACCGCTGTAGTCATACGCCTGGACCCATGTGGGAATTCCAGCATCAGCTCAGACCCAGATCCTGCCTGCCTCCCTGCGCTCATGCAGCAAATCCTGTAGCTGCTAACTCTAGACCTGCCCCAGCCACTGCATTTACAAAGCTGCCTGAGGTGGTGTGAATCTTTGGATCTCACAGCCACTTAGACAGTCCATAGACTTCAGCTCAGCTTCCAAAATTGCCAAGTCCTGTGGCCCCTGGGGATTGGCTCAGGTTTCAACCCCTCTCCAAGTGTAAGCAACTTGAAGGGGCTTGTGAACTCCCAGAGCTTTATTGAGGTGGAGTTGAACCGATTATGAACCCACCTAGAATGATGTTGCTTAGGCAGGGCAGTGTCTCTCCCTTCACTCACCGAGGCTTCTGTGGAGGACCCAGGATCTGTTCTGTGTACAACATTAGCTGCAGCTCAGCTCACACTCCAGTCCCTTCAGGCCATTGATGCACAGCCAACCATGCTCCTCTCCCATGGCCTGCCTGCTGAAGTCCAGGTTTCAGCATCCAGCCCCTGGGATTACCAGCAGATGTGTTTTGGGCTGAGGAGTGTAGGGAGGTGGCCAGGACCATCTGTACTGGTCTCTGTCTGTTCTCCCTGCTGTAATCTGTCTGCTGCACCCTCCTCTGAGTCTCTGAAGCTCCCTTTCTGTCCTGGCTGATCTCCCAGCTAGTCAAGGGTGTTCCCAGAGTGAGTAAACCTTTCCTCTTTTTTTTTTTTTTTGTTTTAATAATCAATGGATCAGTTTATTGTTATAGGTAACTTACTCACAGGGTGGGATCAGGGGGCCCATGAACCAGAAGCATTCACAGCTGCCTCCAACACAGCTGAAGGATGATTGGGACAATTTCACAGTTAACCTAGGGTCTGGGGGGTACATGCTTGGAAACAGGAAGTGCATTCCTAAGTCAAGATTTATGAAGGGGCAGCTAGTCTTATGGGCACTGGGAATACCTCAGTGAAGGTCTTCATTATTATTTAAAGACTAATTGAGCCTAGAGGTAAACCTTTCCTCTTTCACAGCTCCCTCCCAGGGGCTCAGGTCCTATCTTTCCCTCTTCCTTTTTTTTTTTTTTTTAAACCTTTTGTCCTACTTGGTTACATGGTGATCTTTCTTGCCACTTTGGTTGTATGAGATCTTTCCCCAACATTCAGTATATTTTCTATAAGAATTGTTCTGTTTATAAATGTAATTTTGATTTATCTGTGGGAAGAGGTGCGCTTCCTGTCCTTCTATTCTGTTATTTTGATCTCCTCTTCCTATGCCTTGTGTTTAGAATATATTATTTGATACTTAAACTCATGTAGATACTGTTCTATGCTATACTTTAAAGGCTTTGTCATTTTACTTTTCAGATTTATATGCAGAATATATCTAAAATTTATTTTTTACAGTATGAGATTAAAGTCAATATTTCCTGTTTTCATGCATATGACCAATGGGCCTTTTCGACTTGTCAGGAAAGACTGTCATTTATCCAGCTTAATATGGTTCATCTTGCCTTTGATATAAAACAAATTCCTTTATATAGATCTGTTTCTGGGACTATTACTGTGATCTTTCTTTTTGTCTGCTGTAATACAAAACCCCTTGTCATAAATATGGTAGTTAAGTAGGTCTTAATATAAGTCTTCAGATTTTGTTTATCTTTTAAAGATTGTCTCAGTTATTCTTGATCATTTGCATCTATATGAAACTGTTAGAATCAACTTGCCAGTTTCTACAACTAAAACCCAGTTACCTTTGATTTGGATTGCATTAAAATTATAGCTTTATATATACACAGAATTTTCATATTTACAATATTAAATCTTCTAGTCT
Organism: Bubalus bubalis; assembly: GCF_019923935.1. NCBI lineage: Eukaryota > Metazoa > Chordata > Mammalia > Artiodactyla > Bovidae > Bubalus > Bubalus bubalis. The sequence goes on along the minus strand of NC_059181.1, from coordinate 136,009,673 downwards.
ATGATATGGTATATTCTTTCTTTTATTTAGGATTCTTTGATATGTCTCAGTATCTTACACATCATTACTGTTTTATATGCACTTGTTTTATTAGTCATTGAGAAAGATTAAAATTTTATTCTCTGTGGATTTATCTAATCTATCATTTTTGTTGTTCTGTACATTTTTCCTTTATATAAAGAATTAAGTGGTAATAATTTGGGGACTGTTACATCTTTTTATGCATAGAGCCCTTTATCATGATAAAATATCTATATTTTCAACATTGCTTTTGGCATGGCCTACAAATTATCTGAAAAATTATCTGTTTTGGTATTCAGAAAATTTCATTTACTTTTATTTCAAAAATATATTTTAACTAGCTATAGAGCCCTAGATTTGAAGTTTCATTGCATTATCTTGTCTTTTACTTCATTTCCTTTGGGAAGCCAAAGAATATTCAATGGAGAAAGGGTAGCTCTTTCAATAAATGGTGGTGCAAGAACTGGAAAGTCACATCAACAAGAGTGAAACTAAACCACTCTTACACCATACACAGAAATCAAATACAAATGGATTTTAGACTTGACTATAATACCTAAAACCATAAAAGTCCTAGAAGAAAACATAGATAGGAAACTTTTTGGCATCTATCTTAGCAATATCTTTCTGGATATGTCTCCTGAGATAAGGGATACAAAAAACAAAATTAAATGGACTATATTAAACTCAAAAACTTCTTCACAGTAAAGGAAATAATCAATAAAGCAACTGTCCAAATGGAAGAAGATATTTGAAATCATATATCTGCTGCTGCTGCTTCTAAGTTGCTTCAGTCATGTCCAACTCTGTGTGACCCCATAGACGGCAGCCCACCAGACTCCTCTGTCCCTGGGATTCTGCAGGCAAGAATACTGGAGTGGGTTGCCATTTCCTTCTCCGATGCATGAAAGTGAAAAGTGAAAGTGAAGTCGCTCAGTCGTGTCCAACTCTTTGCGACCTCATGGACTGTAGCCTATCAGGCTCCTCCATCCATGGGATTCTCCAGGCTAGAGTACTGGAGTGGGGTGCCATTTCCTTCTCCATCATCTAATAAGGAGTTAATATCTAAAAATACAAAGAAGTCATACAATACCAAAAAAAAAAAAGAAAACCTGATTTAAAAACTGGCAGAGAGCTGAACAGATATTTTCCAAAGAAGACAGATAGATGGCCAAAAGGCACATGAAAAGATACTCAGCATCAATAATTATTAGTGAAATGGAAATCAAAACCATAATCACAATTTATCTCATACCCATCAGAATGGCCAGAATGGCTATTATCAAAAAGAACACAAATAACACGTGTTGGTGAAGATGTGGAGAAAAGAGAACTCTTATAAGTTGTTGGTGGGAATGTAAATTAGTATAGTCACTACGGTAAACATATTGAGATACCTCAAAAAATAAAGAATGGAACTATCATATGATGTAACTGTTCCACTTCTGAGTATTTATCTGAAGAATACCAAAACGAAATAGATACATACACCCTTGTATGAATTTCAGTATTATTTATAACAGCCAAGATATAGAAGCAACCTAAGTGCCTGATGAATGGATGGATAGATAAGATGTTGTATGCACAAACAGAGATAGACAAGACAGAGAGATGTACAAACACACACACAGGAACAATTCTCAGCTATGAAAAATAAAATTTTGCCACTTTTGACAACATATGTGGACCTTCATAGTATTATGATAAATGAAATGTTAGATGGAGAAAGACAAATACTGTGTAATTTCACTCACACGTGATGTATAAAAATAAAGACCATGCCAAATACTGAGTGTAATGTGGTTACCGCAGGGATAGAAGTGTATAAGGAAAACAAAATGGGTAGAGGGAGTCAACTATATGTTGATGAATAGAAACTAAATTTTTATTGTGTAGCATACTTTAGTGTATATAGAAGTATAAATATAATACTCAACATATCAAACATATGTTTTAAGCAAATGTTACCTCAATAAATTAATCATTTGGCTATATTTGTGTGGGTCTATGTCTAGATTCTATTCTATTCCAATCATCAGTATGCATATTCCTTGCCAGGTCCATACTATCTTGATTATTACAGTGTACTTTTTAAAAATATTTTAGTATCAGAGTGAGTCCTCCAACTGTATTTTTCTTTTTCAAAACATCCATTGTTATTCTTATACCTTTGTTTTTCTAAATAAATTTTCAAGTCAGTTTTTCTCCATCTACAAAAATCTTGAAAGGATTTTCATTAAAAATGCATTAAGTATACAGGCCAATTTGTGGAAATTTGACATCTTGACTATATGGGCCATGTTTTCTTACATCTTGACATATCTAGTAGTTTTATTTACTGTGGTAGTGAATATTCTAAATGTTACATTGTTAAAAAAAATAAATAAATGTGACATTGTTGAATGTCTGAATTTTTTCATCCTCTCTGAATGATGTTGGATTTTGTTTTCAGAAAAGAGAAATAAGTTGCAAATGAATTTGATGCCCCAAAGCCTCTTTTTAATATTTTCCAAGGGAATTCTAAGTTAAGCTTTACTCCATGGAAGAGTTCAACTGTACTACAACGGAGTGATTTCTCTGAAACTTCCAGTGAATGTCGCTAGTATCAACAATGTCTCTCTGTTCTGGCTGGTTGGAACTTTTTCATCACTTATATGAACTCTAGATACTACTTAGTTTACATCTGTCTAGTGATTTTGTGTGCAGCCATATAAGGTTTTATGTTATGCATTTGAAAGTGATAGCTATATAAATATCTAGAGCTTTTATTCTGCATAGCTCTTGCTTTTCCAAAATTCTGCCTTAAAATTTCCAGCCTCTTCAGTATCTCTGAACTCTAAACTTGTCAACTCAACAAGGCCACTGAGGATTGTTTGGATTCTCTATATCTATACCTTCATTGTGGAAATTGCCTCCAGGTTGAAAGCTGAAGCTCTCATGGGGCTCACCTTTTTAGTTTCCCTTCCCTCAAGGATCCCAGTTCAATGCTAATTCATTGTCCAATGTGTGGATATACTTGGTCAAGTTTTCTAATTATTTATGGTGGGAAAGTGTGGTCCTTTTACTACAGTATAGCCAGAACAGATGTCACATAATAGTTTGCTGCTTAAAATTGTCATTGTATCTGAATTAATTGGGATAATTGCCAGCAATTCTCTTTCTGAATTTTCATTAGATTAAATACAAAGGTAATGCTCAGTTCACTTCAGTTCAGTCGCTCAGTCATGTCCGACTCTTTGCGACCCCATGAATCGCAGCACGCCAGGCCTCCCTGTCCATCACCAACTCCCGGAGTTCACTCAGACTCACGTCCATCGAGTCAGTGATGCCATCCAGCCATCTCATCCTCTGTTGTCCCCTTCTCCTCCTGCCCCCAATCCCTCCCAAAGGTAATGCTAGTAATATTATAATATTGATTTGACCAATGAAAATAAAATCTCCCAATTATAACTATAGACAACTTATCCCTTTGGGCTAATCTAGCACAGTTGCACCATTTTTGCTGTGTTCATATACAGTGTACAGTGACACATCCTTCCATTCCTTGGATATTCTCACTTAATTTGTCCAAATATTCTCAGTTCAGATAAGAAGACTTCCATAATTGTTTCTCAAACTTGAATATTTCCATCATCCCAAAAGTTAATTCAACAGCAGGACTCTTCCAGGGACTTCCTTGGTGGTCCCATGGTTAAGACTTCATCTTTCAATGTAAGTGGATCAGGTTCGATCACTGGTCAGGGAGCTAAACTCCCACATTACCTGGGGCCAAAAAACAAAAACATATGAAACAGAAGCAATATTGTAACAAATTCAATAAAGACTTTAAAAATGGTTCACATAAAAAAAATCTTAAAAAAAAGTGAGACTCTCCATGCTTAATTCATGTGGTACCATTCATATAGACTCCACTCATTATGGAGGTCTTTGGCATAAGACAAGCCATATGAACACTTTAAATGTTTAAGTGTCATGCAAGACAATGAGAAATTGAAGAACTATTCCAGTTCAAAGCAGACCAAAGAGACATGACAACTAAACCTAATCCATGATTTTAGTTTGGATACTTGATTAAAAAAAATTGAAATGAAGGAAAATATTGGCAATATTTGAGTATAGTGCTTATATTAAAATGACAGTGAAATTACAGAAATTAAAATATTAAGTGAAATTTTCTAAGTTTGATAATTTTTACTTTTTTGTATAAAAGAATACCCTTTTTTTAAAATTTTATTTTATTTTTATTTTTTTATTATTTTTTTTCTTTTTTTATTTTATTTTATTTTTTTTTAAACTTTACATAATTGTATTAGTTTTGCCAAATATCCTTTTTCTTGGGGGATATATGCTGTAGTGGAAGAGTAAATACATGTGTGAGCATGTGCAGACCAATGAGATGAAATGTTAATATTTGGTGAATCTAGGAAAACATTGGTAGAAATAAATTTATCATTAAAATTTTTATATCTTAGAACTTGTTTTAAATATAAAAATGCTGAAAGCAAACCAAATAAAACCAAACATAACACTCTTCTTGCAAAAGAAAATAGATCTATATGTCAGATTTGCTCTAGTATCTGATCAGTCCTTAGAACATTTTTTATATTTTTGGATCCTCATAGTATCTACTATCTTTATAACACAAGCTTGATTAGAGTATGTTTTTTCTTGTTTTCCAATGTGTGCATCTTATTTTTCACAATTGGATAGGCTACTATAGGATATGTTCTAGTTTCTGTCTGATTTATATATTCCCTTTGCAGTAAGGAAGGTTTTGAGCACAAAGAATTTAGTGAATAATTCTTGAATTTGGTAAGTTTGCATGAATTTTGTAGCTTGGCCAAATGATAGCTTTGTCTTTTGCAGTCTGGGAGTATCTATTATCATTTGTACTGAAGTTTTACTTCCTAAATGATTAAGACAGTCATTTATTCCTTCTCCTTTTTAAATGCTTCTAAGATTTGGAGAAACTCAAAGGGAGTTTTGCCAGGATGAAGAAGTATTCTAGAGCACATGAAGAGGTCACTATTTTTTTTTTTTTTATGTATAAAGTAGGTCATTCTCTCTGTACTTTCATCCCTAGGCCCAGTTAGAAATTCAAAAGTGGAACCTTACTGAGTTGTTCTAACTGAAAGAGCGTGAACAAAGCACTAAATATTAGTGAAGCTCAAAAAATTTCAGTAGAGGAACCTCTTTTATTTTTAACTGTCAAAGGACCTAGTAACATTTAACTAATGTTTTATTTTTATGGAATGTCTACCAAGAATATTGGAGGGGCGTTCAGAAGGGTTTCTTTGTATTGGGCTAGTTCAGAGCTGTAATCGATCTTAAAAATTCAGAGTAGCCATATTTGTTACTAGTACAGTACATACATTTCATCATCAAAGCCATACGCATTGGATCTGTCCTGGTAATTCAGACAAGTGTAAATAGTAATGGGATAAGTTAGCCTAAACTAAGGATGTGATTTCATTTTGATTAGGTGACTTTGTGTCCTGGGCTGTTTTGTATCCACTCATCCAAATAAGAGTAACAATTAATTATCCATGATGAATAGCCAGCTCTGCTAGCTTCTTGGAAAAAAATTATATATATTATATATAATGTATATATTTGACAAATTGATTTGTTTATATTTAAGATATATAATGTATTGTTTTGATATATGTATACATTGTAAAATAATTACCACAATCAAACTAATTAACATACCCATCATGTCTCATAGTTACCATATTTTTATGAACAGTCACCTTATCAAAAAGTAATCATCCCCTCAAAATTTATTTTAAATTGATTTGTAGCAGCAAACAAATATTAATACTGATATGGCACAAAAATTATTTATCTGTGTAGAATCTTGTTAGGAAAAGACATATTGCTTTATGAATACAGAACTTAAGCAAAGGGAGTTGTTAAGAGCTCTCACTTGCAATGAAAATATTCTCATATTTGTCTTCTTTATGAATATTTTGCTTCAAGAGGTGAGAATTTTTTTACAGCTATGTTATTTAAAGTATAGACCATGAATAATGTTACTTATTTTCAGAATTTAGAATGCTAGAAAGAGCTTTGGATCCACTGTAAACAAAAAATAAAGTTAGACTAGTTACTAAATCATAAATTTTCTTGAATCTATTAGAGAATAGAGGTTGAAGAACAACCAAACAGCCTGAAATCTAAGGAAATAAAGGATCTTCCAAGGGGACATAAGGTGCAAATACTGGATCACATCTGGAAGAGCACTGGATTAAAGAGAGGCTAGATGCCATATAAATAAATTTTAAAACCAGGTAATATGTTAAAGAGAATTCTAAGGACTGATATGGATGACAAGGTGAAAATATAGAACCCCGGGGATCCTGGACACAAACACAGTTTGAATACACCTGTAACCTTTATTCCATGAGTGCTCATTGTGAACTAGAGTTGGTAATATGAAAACGCCTCTGTCAGTGGTGTTGGGGAAAAAAATAAGGATTTATGGAAAATACTCGATAAATCCAAAGGAGAGAGAAATAGAAAACGGCAAAGAACTGAAGGAAGAGATAGTAGATCATAATCCAACAATATAAGTAATTATATCAAATGTAGATGGTCTAAACATAAAAATTAAAAGGCAGAGATTGTTATTTTGCTTATAAGAAATCCACCTCATGTATAAAGATATAAAATGTTATAAAGTAAAAGGGTAGAAAAAGACACACCATGTAAATAGAAAAGTTCAAATTTGATAGAAATTTTTGGCTGAAAATCAGCAAAATATAGAATAAAGGGACAATAAGACCGGGAGCTGACTGTGGCTCAGATCATGAACACATTATTGCCAAATTCAGACCTAAATTGAAGAAAGTAGGGAAAACCACTAGACCATTCAGGCATGACCTAAATCAAATCCATTATGATTATACAGTGGAAGTGACAAATAGATTCAAGGGATTAGATCTGATAGACAGAGTGCCTAAAGAACTATGGATGGAGATTCATGACATTGTACAGGAAGCAGTGATCAAGACCATGCCCAAGAAAAAGATATGCAAAAAGGCAAAATGGTTGTCTGAGGAGGCCTTACAAATAGCTGAGAAAAGAAGAGAAGTGAAAGGCAAAGGAGAAAAGGAAAGATATACCCATTTGAATGTAGAGTTCCAAAGAATAGCAAGGAGAGATAAGAAAGCCTTCTTCAGCGATCATCGCAAAGAAATAGAGGAAAACAATAGAATGGGAAAGACAAGAAATCACTTCAAGAAAATTAGAGATACCAAGGGAACATTTTATGCAGAGATGGACACAATAAAGGACAGAAATGGTATGGACCTAACAGAAGCAGAAGATATTAAGAGGAGGTGACAAGAATGCACAGAAGAAGTATACAAAAAAGATGTTCACGACCCAGATAATCGCGATGGTGTGATCACTCACCTAGAGCCAGACATCCTGGCATGTGATGTCAAGTGGGCCTTAGAAAGCATCACTACGAACAAAGCTAGTGGAGGTGATGGAATTCCAGTTGAGCTATTCCAAATCCTGAAAGATGATGCTGTGAAAGTGATGCACTCAATATGCCAGCAAATTTGGAAAACTCAGCAGTGGCCACAGGACTGGAAAAGGTCAGTTTTCATTCCAGTCCCAAAGAAAGGCAATGCCAAAGAATGCTTGAACTAGCACACAATTGCACTCATCTCACATGCTAGTAAAGTAATGCTCAAAATTCTCCAAGCCAGGCTTCAATAGTATGTGAAGCATGAACTTCCAGATATACAAGCTGGATTTAGAAAAGGCAGAGGAACCAGAGACCAAATTGCCAACATCCACTGGATCATCGAAAGAGCAAGAAAGTTCCAGAAAAACATCTACTGCTTTAATGACAACGTCAAAGCTTTTGACTGTGTGGATCACAACAAACTGCGGGAAATTCTTAAAAAGATGGAAATACCAGACCACCTGGCCTGCTTCCTAAGAAATTTGTATGTAGGTCAAGAAGCAACAGTTAGAACTGGACATGGAACAACAAACTGGTTCCAAATCGGGAAAGGAATATGTCAAGGCTGTATATTGTCATCCTGCTTATTTAACTTATATGCAGAGTATATCATGAGAAATGCTGGGCTGGAAGAAGCTCAAGCTGGAATCAAGATTGCCGGGAGAAATATCAATAACCTCAGGTATGCAGATGACACCACCCTTATGGCAGAAAGTGAAGAAGAACTAAAGAGCCTCTTGATGAAAGTGAGAGAGGAGAGTGAAAAAGTTGGCTTAAAGCTCAACATTCAGAAAACTAAGATCATGGCATCCAGCCCCATCACTTCATGGCAAATACTGGGGAAATAATGGAAACAGAGAGAGACTTTATTTTTTGGGGCTCCAAAATCACTGCAGATGGTGACTGCAGCCATGAAATTAAAAGATGCTTGCTCCTTGGATAAAAGCTATGACCAACCTAGACAGCATATTAAAAAGCAGAAACATTACTTTGCCAACAAAAGTCCATCTAATCAAGGCTATGTTTTTTCCAGTAGTGATGTATGGATGTGAGAGTTGGACTATAAAGAAAGCTGAGCACCAAATAATTGATGCTTTTGAACTGTGGTATTGGAGGAGACTCTTGACAGTCCTTAGGACTGCAAGGAGATCCAACCAATCAACCCTAAAGGAAATCAGTCCTGAATATTCATTGGAAGGACTGATTCTGAGGCTGAAACTCCAATACTTTGGCCACCTGATGTGAAGAAGTGAGTCATTGGAAAAGACCCTGATGCTGGGAAAGATTGAAGGCGGGAGAAGAAGGGAATGACAGAGCATGAGATGGTTGGATGGCATCATTGACTCAATTTATATGAGTGTAATAAACTTTGGGTGTTGGTGATGGACAGGGAAGCCTGGCATTCTGCAGTCCATGGAGTTGCAAAGAGTCGGACATGACTGAGCGATTGAACTGAACTGAGCTCTCAACCAAGTTGTTTTTTAGAGAAAAACTGACAAAGCAGCAATGGCATATAGTTCTTTTCTAGTGCACATGAATCATTAACCAATGTAGGTCATATTCTGGCTTCTAAAACATATCTAAATAAATGTTGTTCAGTTGTGAAGTCATGTACAACTCTTTTTGACCCCACGGACTGCAGCATACCAGGCTTTCCTGTCCTTCACTATCTCCTGGAATTTGCTCAAATTCATGTCCACTGAGTTGGTGATTCTAATGATCTCATCCTCTGTCATCCCCTTCTCCTCCTGCCTTCAATCTTTCCCAGCATCAGGGTCTTTTCAGTGAATCAGATCTTTGCATCAGGTGGCCAAAATATTGGAGCTTCAGCTTCAGCCCTTCCAATGAATATTCAGGGTTGTTTTCCTTTTAGAATTGAGTGGTTTCATCTCCTTGCTGTCTAAAGGACTTTCAGGAGTCTTCTCTGCACCACAATTTGAAAGCATCAGTTCTTCATCACTCAGCCTTCTTTATGGTCCAACTCTCACATCCGTACATGACTACTGGAAGAACCATAGCTTTGACTATAGGGACCTTTGTCAGCAAAATGATGTCCCAGCTTTTTGATATACAGTCTAGGTTTGTCATAGCTTTCCTTCCAAGGAGCAAATGTATTTCAATCTCATGGCTGCTGTCACCATCCATAGTGATTTTGGGGCCCAGAAAAGTAACACCTGTTACTGCTTCTACTTTTTCTCCATCTATTTGCCATGAAGTTATGGGACTGAATATCATGATCTTAGTTTTTTAAATATTGAGTTTTAAACCAGTGTCTTTACTCTCCTCTTTCACCTTCATCAAGAGTCTCTTTAGTTCCTCTTCACTTTTTTCCTTTAGAGTGGTATCATTTATGTATCTGAGGTTGTTGATGTTTCTCCCTGCAATCTTGATTCCAGTTTGTGATTCATCCAACCTGGCATTTTGAATAATGTACTCTTCCTGTAAGTTAAAGAATCAGGGTGACAATGTACAGCTTTGATGCATTCCTTTCCCAATTTTGAACCAGTCCATTTTTCCATTTAAGGTTTAAGCTATTGCTTCTTGATCCACATACAAGTTTCTCAGGAGACAGGTAAGATGTTCTGATATTCCCATCTCTTTAAGAATTTTCCAAAGTTTGTTGTGACCCACACAGTGAAAGGCATTAATGTAGTCAATGAAGCAGAAGTAGATGTTTTTCTGGAATTCCCTTGCTTTTTCTATGATCCTACAAATGTTGGCAATTTGATCTCTGGTTCCTCTGGCAAATAAATCCAGTTTGTACATCTGAAACTTCTTGGTTCATGTACTGCTGAAGCTTAGCTTGAAAGATTTTGAGAATAACCTTACTAGAATGTGAAATGAGCACAGTTTTCCAGTAGTGTGAACATTCTTGACGCTGGCCTCCTTTGGGATTGGAATTAAAACTGACCTTTTCCAGTCTTGTGGCCACTGCTGAGTTTTCCAAATTTGCTGACATATTGAGAGCAGCATTATAACAGCATTAACTTTCAGGATTTCAAATAGCTCAGTTTGAATTCTATCATCTCCAGTAGCTTTGTTTGTAGTAATGCTTCCTGAGGCCCACTTGACTTCACACTCTAGGATGTCTGGCTCTAGGTTTGTGACCACTCCATCATGGTTATCCAGGTCATTAAGACTTTTTTGTACAGTTTTTCTATGTATTCTTGCCACTTCTTCTTAATCTCTGCCTCTATTAGCTCCTTACCATTTATGTCCTTAATCGTGCCCATCCTTGCATGAAATGTTCCCTTGATATCTCCAATTTTCTTCAAGATACATTTAAAAATAAAGAAGAATGGAACTGGAGGAATCAACGTGCCTGACTTCAGGCTATACTACAAAGCTACAGTCATCAAGACAGTTTGGTACTGGCACAAAAACAGAAATACAGATCAGTGGAACAAAATATAAAGCCCAGAGATAAATCCACACACCTATGGACACCTTATTTTTGACAAAGGAGGCAAGAATATACAATGGAGAAAAGACACTCTCTTTAACAAGTGGTGCTGGAAAGACTGGTCAACCACTTGTAAAAGAATGAAACTAGAACATTTTCTAACACCATACACAAAAATAAACTCAAAGTGGATTAAAGATCTAAAGGTGAGACCAGAAACTATAAAACTCCTAGAGGAAAACAGGCAAAACACTCTCTGACATAAATCATATCAGGATCCTCTATGACCCAACTCCCAGAGTAATGGAAATAAAAGCAAAAATAAACAAATGGAACCTGATTAAACTTAAAAGCATTTACACAACAAAGGAAACTCTAAGCAAGGTGAAAAGACAGCCTTCAGAATGGGAGAAAATAATAGCAAATGAAGCAACTGACAAATAATTAACCTCAAAAATATACAAGCAGATCCTGCAGCTCAATTCCAGAAAAATAAATGACCAATCAAAAAATGGGACAGAGAACCAAACAGACATTTCTTCAAAGAAGACATACAGATGGCTAACAAACACATGAAAAGATGCTCAACATCACTCACTGTCAGAGAAATGCAAATCAAAACCAGAATGAGGTACCATCTCATGCTGGTCAGAATGACTGCTATCCAAAAGTCTACAAGCAATAAATGCTGGAGAGGGTGTGGACAAAAGGGAACCCTCTTACACTGTTGGTGGGAATGCAAACTAGTACAGCCACTCTGGAGAACAGTGTGGAGATTCCTTAAAAAACTGGAAATAGACCTGCCTTATGACCCAACAATCCCACTGCTGGGCATATACACCGAGGAAACCAGAATTGAAAGAGACTCATGTACCCCTATGTTCATCACAGCACTGTTTATAATAGCCAGGACATGGAAGCAACCTAGATGTCCATCAGCAGATGAATGGATAAGAAAGCTGTGGTACATATACACAATGGAGTATTACTCAGCCATTAAAAAGAATACATTTGAATCAGTTGTAATGAGGTGGAAAAACTGGAGCCTATTATACAGAGTGAAGTAAGCAAGAAAGAAAAACACCAATATAGTATGCTAACACATATATATGGGATTTAGAAAGATGGTACAGTCCATCCTAAAGGAGATCAGTCCTGGGTGTTCATTGGAAGGACTGATGCTGAAGCTGAAACTCCAACACTTTGGCCACCTCATGAGAAGAGTTGACTCATTGGAAAAGACCCTGATACTGGGAGGGATCGGGGACAGGAAGAGAAGGGGACGACAGAGGATGAGATGGCTGGATGGCATCACTGATTCGTTGGACGTGAGTCTGGGTGAACTCTGGGAGTTGGTGATGGACAGGGAGGCCTGGCGTGCTGCGATTCATGGGGTCGCAAAGAGTCGGACACAACTGAGCGACTGAACTGAACTGAACTGAACTGAATCATTACCTATCCTCACCCGAAAGTAAAAGAGAAAGAAAGACTATGGTATCTATATAAGGAGATATATATTTAATTTACTTAATTTTAGTAGTGAATTTGTAATGAACATGAAGTGTAGACATCTCTTGGAGATCCTTATTTCATTTCATTTCCTTTTAATATATACCCATAGGTAGGACTGGTGAATCATATGGTAGGTGGATCATATGGTAGTAAATTTACTTGATATCTTTCTTTTTTCTTAATATAGGCATTTTATTGCTATGATCCTTACTCTGTATACTGCTTTTGCTGCATCCTATAAATTTTGTTATGTTTCCATTTTTGCTTCAAGATAATTTTTGCTTTTCCTTTTGATTGCATATTTGACACATTTGTTTCAGGACTGTTTTTTAATTTCAAAATGTCTTTGGATTATTCAGTATTCCTTATGTTAGTGATTTCTAGTTTCATACCCTTGTGTTTGGAAAAGTTATATGGTATGATTTAAATGTTTTAAAATTTTCAAACATTTGTTTCATGACCTACGTATTGATCCATCCTGAAGAATGTCCCATATGTACCTAAGAATAATGTATGTTATAAGGCTCTTGGGTGGAATGTGCCATATATATCTGTTAGGTTTATTTGGTGTAAAATATAATTTAAATCTAATGTTTCCTGATTTTCCTTCTTGATGATCTATCCATTTTTAAAAGTGGGCTATTGAAGTCCAGTACTAGTATCATATTGTCTGTTTCTCACTTCAGACATGTTAATATTTGCTTACTACATTTATGTGCTCCAGTGCTGGGTGCATATAATAAAATTGTTATATCCTCTTGAGGAATTGATCCTTTTGTCATTATACAGATGACCCTTGAGTAATGTAGGTTTTAATTGAATTCTTCCATTTACATGTGGATATTTTTCAGTAGTAAATACTGGATACTATACAATCTGCAGTTGGTTGAATCCCTGGGTGTAGAAGAACCATGGATATAGAGGGAGGACAGTAGGTTTTGTGTAGTCTAACTCCCAGATTGTTTGGCATTCAACTCTATAATGACCTCCTTTTTTTCTTGTTAGCATTTTTGTTTTAATGTCTATTGTGCCTGGTGTAAGTGTGGGTACCTCTGCTCTCTTTTGGTTTTCATTTGTTTACAACATCTTCTCTCTGTGTCCTTGCTGTTTCCTATAGACAGCAGCTTATAAAGTATAAGGTAGTTAGGTTTTGTTTTTTTATCCATTCAGATACTCAGTGAGTTTTGATCAGATAACTTATCCAATAAATTTAAGGTAATTATTGATAGGCAAGAACTTACTATTGCCATCTTTAATAATAATAATAATATAATTATTGTTACTAATAATAAATATTATTACTAATAATAATAATTATTAAGTCCCTGGGATTCTCCAGGCAAGAACACTGGAGTGGGTTGCCATTTCCTTCTCCAATGCATGAAAGGAAAAGTGAAAGTGAAGTTGCTCAGTCATGTCTGACACTTAGCAACCCCATGGACTGCAGCCTACCAGGCTCCTTCGTCCATGGGATTTTCCAGGCAAGAGTACTGGAGTGGGGTGCCATTTCCTTCTCCAAATATAATATTATATTATATATAATATTATTATATATAATTATTATTATTATTAATAATTCTTTGGTGAATGTTTTGTAATTCCTTTTATCCTTTCTTCATCTCATATTGTCTTCCTTTATGAACTGATGATTTTACATTGTGGTATATCCTTTGATTCCCTGCTTTTTATTTTGTATATTCTACTATAGGTGTTTGTTTTGAGGTTACCCTGTGACTTATGTGAAATATCTTATAAGATGTTTGTATAACATTTATTCATGTATTTGTTATATAATATTTTGTTTTATATTCATATAAGTTTGTTAATGTTTTCTACACCTTCTTGGAACTTCTCATTTTGTTCTTGTAGTATTTTCCTGATATCATTAAATTGTTCGTCTGCATTCTTTTGTATCTCTCTAAGTATCTCTAGAACAATTATTTTGAATTCGTTGTCTAGAGGTTTCTGTATTTTCATTTATTTGGGGTCAATAACTAGAAGTTTATTGTATTCCTTTGCTGCATTCATATTTTCCTGGTTCTTTATGATCTCTGTAGCCTTATGTAGGTGACTGAGCATTTTAAAGAAGCCACCAACTCTTCCAGACATTATGAAGTGACTTTCGAAAGGAGAAACCTTCATGTATGAATGGGGACATGCTTGACCGTGTGTCTAGTGATGTAGTGCATTGAATACGGATGGTGTATTTTGACTCCGGGTCCAGGGAGCATGGATACTTGTTGGTTTACGCCACTGTGTTCCACACCATCTATAGCTGTGTGGTCCTTGGCAAGCACTACAGAGGTTTCACAGAGACTCAAACAGCAGCATAGTTCTTCAGCAGTGACTTCAGGTCCAGTTGCTAAGGCCTAAGGCAGGCAATTGAATGGTGTGCCCGTGCTTGATGGTGGGGGCCAGCTGCTGGTGCCTGCATAGAGCCAATGACAGTTGCAAACACAGATGCAGTGGTGGGATCTCAGGAAAGCAACAAGGGTCAGGGCCAAGTGCAGATATGGGCAGATATAGAGGCTTGAATATTCACCATGCAGTACCAGTTGGTTTTCTGATTCTCGCTATGGGCACATGGTAGAAGATACCAGTGTTGGAAGTCAGATTCAGGGAATACAGGTGCCCAATTGGAATGGCTAGCAGTAGGTGAACCCAGTGGTGTAGGCTGGAGACAGGGTATAGGGCTGGATTTGGGTCCACATATGGCTGTCTGCATGCTCTCCTGTGACTGCATGGTCTCTTCATGGGCACACAAATGGCAGGGGAAGCTGGTGATAGGGAGTCAGAACAGGAATGTACAGGGGCATAGATGGAGGGGCTAGCAACAGATGAGCTCAGTGGTGCAAGTCAGTGAGAGAAGACAGGTTCAGATCCAGACCCACAGTTAGCTGTGGGAGGCCTGGCCCTCAGTGCCCTCCGTGGCTGTGGGGTATCCTTACTGCTGCTCACACAGCACTGGAAGCCTGTGATGGGGGTTGGGCTTGCTGCATGCAGGGGGACATCATGGGAATAGTTGAAGATGAGCCAGTGATGCAGGCCAGTGACTGGGAATGTGGCCGAATCTGGGCCCACAAGCTGCCTGGGCACCTTGGCTATGGACACCCGCTTTTGGAGCTGTAAGGTCTTTTCAGGAGTGCGCACATGGCAGTAGAGGCCGGTGACCAGTGTCAGGCCTGCAGCATGGACATGACCGGGGATGGAGCTACCTCCAGGTGTGTGCGTGATGGTGGGGGTCAGCTGTGGAGTTCTAGGCTGACGTGTTGAGGTCACACAGCCTGAGATGCCTGGGCTGTTGGGGTGGTGCAGAGGTAGGGAGCAGTGAGGGACTCAAGCACCTGGTATCAGCAAACATGAAAACATGTGGAGCCAAACCTAGTGAAATCTGCAGGAGGTCTGTGGTGGCTGTGTGGACTACTGGTGAAAACTGCTGAAATTGTCTCCAGGGCAGGTCACTGGTTACCATGTTTGCTCCCACTGTGTAGCAATCATAGCCCCTGCTTTTCTTCCTTGTTGCTAAATGTCTCTTGCATCTCAGCTTTGTCATCTCTGGGTGGAATGAACCAAAGCAAGTCCTTCTTATACTGCCCTATGAGGCTGGGGAAGCTGGTCTCTTACCCCATTCTTCTTTTATGATGAGAGAAACTCTATCTTGCTGAGGAAGTCCCCCTTAGAGCTGATCAATGCTGGTTTTGGAGATGGAATGATTCAGGCAACATGGAACTGTTTCCTGTATCCGTTTTGTGAGGTTATTCTCAGATTTTTGGTTGTTCTCTGTTGCTCAAAGTCCTTATGTGGACTCCAGAGTTCTCCTAGAACTATTTTTGTTCTTGGATAACTATCTAACTGTTGGTCTTTGTGGGAGGACAGAGTCTGGGGTCTCTGACTCTGCCCTTTTATTGATGTCACTCTTTTCTCAGGTTACTGAAAGGATTCATTGTTGAGTTCTTTGTTGAGTCTTTGTTGAGCAAAATATCTTATCAACAGAGCAGTGACAAGAGGAACATTAACTTGGATCTAGCCCAGCTATGAAATCAACAAATTGCTGTGTCTATTTATATGAGACATGAACAATTAGAGAAGTGACTACAGCACCGCAAATGGTCATGTCAAGTCTTCTTCTAGGCTAGGAACCTTCACTTCTTATCAGTGTAATGAAGTTGTTTTCTCTTTATTCGTCAGCAGAATATTTTTCAATGAAAGTGGTTAAGGGATGAGATATATCTGTATCTGTTAGGAAATCTGGGGGAGAGCATGCTGAAGTATTTTGAAAATAATGTATCTTCAACTCAGGAACAGATGCCTCATTTCTGTTGGGTCTAATAGGGGGTCTCTATTGTACCCTTCGGAGAAGGCAATGACAACCCACTCCAGTACTCTTGCCTGGAAAATCCCATGGATGGAGGAGCCTGGTAGGCTGCAGCCCATGGGGTCGCTAAGTCGGACATGACTGAGCGACTTCACTTTCACTTTTCGCTTTCATGCATTGGAGAAGGAAATGGCAACCCACTCCAGTGTTCTTGCCTGGAGGATCCCAGGGATAGGGGAGCCTGGTGGGCTGCTGTCTATGGGGTCACACAGAGTCAGACACGACTGAATTGACTTAGCAACACTGTACCCTTAGGACAACCTTCTCCCATGGTTCATTGAAAGAATTTGACAACCTGCCAGCTGTGTTTCTGGTTCCCCAAGTCTTCCTTTCTCTGCCCATCAGAACAGTTTTTCAGGCAAGTAAGCATTCCACATTAAATTGTGAGCTCCATTCTGAGTAAATGCCATGTTGATTAATCTTGGGTTTTTTTCCTGCACAAACCCAGTATAGTATCTGACTCAGAACAGTTCCTCCATAAATAATATTTAAGGAAAATCAAACCCATCTAAGTTTAATGCTATTACTTGAGGATTCTGTGGTCCTTAGAAGAAAAGAACTATTGATAAGTTAATCAGGTGAAAGGGTATGTATACTAGCTGACATGTTACCTCTTAATCTACCTACAGTGTACAAATGTCCAAAAAAGGCTCTCAAGAAGTGAATATGATTGTTGGAAATATCATACTGGCATATGAGAGCAAATAAAGTGAATTTTCCATGAAAACTGAATCAACTTGCAAACTTTAGATGTACAGACAGATTTGTATGTAGGCTGCCTATAAAGCCTAGTCTAGTCTATATGAAAGAATAATCTGTGAAACTTTAAAATATACAGAGTGACTCATAAACAGTAGAAAACTTCATAGATTCATTTCTTAGGTACTAGATTATATATTAACATGTAGTATGTACCAAATTATAGAGCTATACTGACATTTGGCTCCTTCCCATGTGGCTCAGTAGTAAAGAATTCACCTGCAATGCAGGAGACGCAGGTTTGATCTGCCAAGAAGATCCCCTGGAGAAGGAAATGGCTACCCACTCCAGTATTCTTGCCTGGGAAATTCCATGGACAGAGGAGCCTGGCAGGCTACAGTCCATATGGTCACAAAGAGTCATACACAAGTGAGCAAGTTAGAACACATGCATATAAATCATAACAATATTTACTGCTGCTCCAAAGAAGTGGGGTAAAACGTGTGCCCCTGTAAAGCACATTAGCACCAAGTGGGCCAGTGTGTCAAAGTATCCATCAGTCACTTTGGTGCTATCTTCAGCAAACCCCCAGAAAACCTAGGGGCTAACTAGGCATCTCTTCACCGTTGGTTTGGCACATTTTCTATAAACTGCTAAAGATGAAATTAGGTCCCTTACACCTGATGAAGACCCTGATGGAGGGCTGCTGGTGCTGCTGCTAAGTCGCTTCAGTCATGTCCAACTCTGTACAACCCCATAGATGGCAGCCCACCAAGCTCCCCCATCTCTAGGATTCTGCAGGCAAGAACACTGGAGTGGGTTGCCATTTCATTTTCCAAATGCATGAAAGTGAAAAGTGAAAGTGCAGTCTCTCAGTCATGTCCGACTCTTCGCGACCCCATGGACTGCAGCCCACCAGGCTCCTCCGTCCATGGGATTTTCCAGGCAAGAGTACTGGAGTGGGGTGCCATTGCCTTCTCCGCTGATGGAGGGATAGCAGACAAAATGATACCTAATGCAGTTTCAGTCATATAGAAAGGAATTTTGCATGTTACCTCATATTCACTGAAGAGGTTACATTTTATTGAAATGAAAAAGTGAACCACTATAATTTCCTACTTATGAGACAATGGAAACCAATGTGACACATGTAGAAATGCTGTCAAAAGTTAACATCATTTGTTCTATTTCTTGCACATGGGACTTTAGTTTTTTTATTTATTTATTTTTGTATGAACTTTGACAATAATCCCATATCAAATGGAGAGTGACTTTTCTCCTGAAACTTCACTTCCAGAAGTACAAGTCTCTGTTATTTCCTTAACAAGTTTGGAAATCACCTAATAAACATGTAACATGACATTGCATGTATGCTCAGTTGCTCAATAGTGTCCGACTCTTTTGTGATTCCATGGACTGTGGCCCACCAGACTCCTCTGTCCACAGAATTTTCCAGGCAGGAATACTGGAGTGGGTTGCCATTTCCTTCTCCAGGGGATATTCCTGACCCAGGGGTTGAACCTGAGTTTCTTTCATCTTCTGTTTTGGCAGGCAGATTCTTTACCACTGAGCCACCTGGGAAGCCCTTACCATGACATTTAGACTGGATATAATGTTTAAGGGCTTCCCCGGTGGCTCAGAGAGTAAAGAATCTGCTTGCAATGTGGGAGACCTGGGTTCAGTCCCTGGGTTGAGAAGATCCAATGGAGGAGGGCATGGCAACCCACTCCAGTATTCTTGCCTAGAGAATCCCCATGGACAGCGGAGCCTGTTGGGCTACCGTCCATGGGGTTGCAAAGAGTTGGACATGACTGAGTGGCAAAGAACACACCTAATGTTTAAACTTTGACCTACCTTTAAACCATTGACCACCCACATCTTCAGTTATCACACTGTAAATCTTTTCTCTTACAGAAGTGATGCATTCAGAACTTTGTGGTTTGTACCACTTCTTTCTTGAAGGCTTGAGGAATGCAAAGAACACAATCTGGCTGCTGTTCCTATCATGACAGTCTGGGATAAATTACTATAGGACTGAATGTGGGTGTATGGAATAAAGAATAAGTATTGAGCTTTTGTAAGATTATAAAAATAATTGTGATAGTTTTTTTATAAATTAGTTTGGCTATATGCTCATATATAACACAATTACTAAGTAATTAATTTTGAAAACTGTTCAATTATTTTCTGAATCATCCATATATGTGCCTGGGGTACAATCCTTCTTATATATTAAGACTGGCTTTGTGCTAGCCATCTACATATTTAAAATGCTCTAAGAAAATGTAAGTTTGGAATCAGGATGGAAAACCCCTCAGAAAGTCATTACTGTTTGCCCTTATTCTTTTATCCAATCTAGATGGATAATACCAACCTTTATGATGCTTTGCTACCAAACTTTATGGCCCTCTGCAATCCCCACCCCAAATTAGCACATATACACACATGAGTGTGTAAGTGCCCATATACGTGTACATACGGGTAAATATGCATCTTGAAACTGAGTATTCAGAGCTGCCAGAGACTAAATTATGCCTCTTCCCAACAGTTCTCTGAAGATCTTTATAACACCATTCTGGTGATATTTACTTAATTACACATCATAATTTCATAACTGTACATTGTAATTATATGATTCCATGTGTTTACACTCAACAGACAATTAGATATAATCACCCTTAGCACATAAATGCATGATGGCAAAAAGTTACTTTATGGAAACCAGGAGTTTACATAGAAAGTGAAGTGGATTTAATGCTATTCTGACATTTTCTGTTGGGCAATGATCATGATGTGCAACGAGCAAGTCACCTTGCATGAAGGTGGAGAAAGCTTTGGAAAAGTATTCTAACTGAAGAAAATGGAAGTAAAAAAAAATCAGAGAAAGCTTTTCTGGTTAGATTTGGAGGATCAGTTAATACTGAATTTGACTGAGTTAAATACTGAAAATAACTGATAATGGATTTCAGTTAATACTCAAATTAACATTTTAGAATTTTTATCTTTTTGACCATGTCAATACCTGTTTGGTTATGATGAATGGGAGTTTCATTATATGTAGATAGCCCATTTGAGGCACCCAGACTTCTATCTTTTCTGCATATGCATTTATTCACTCATTCATCCTTTGTTTGTAGTATGTATGTTGAGTACCAGTCACATACTGAGATATCAGTTAAACACTGGTCCATGTCCTCATTCTTCAGGCAGCACTATTGCCTCTGGTGTGTAGTGCTTTGACCTTCTTCCACAGTGTGAAATATTCATCCTCTTCCCATCAAAACTTCCCTGTGGTATGTCTGTCTTATATGGCTGGATTGTTATTTAGCTGGTAGTGAGTTGTCAGGGTCTCAGAAGTAAAAAACAAAACAACATATACTCAGGTATTATGGAGTTAAGTGATCATTTTAGTGCCCTGTCTGGAGCTCATCAATAGATTGATTCCAAGTGCTGTGTCTACTCAGACCTAAAGCTACAAGCCAAGGAGGCAGTGCATACCATCCTGAAGCAGAACACTCTCTTAAAGCCTGTCTCCACCACTTCCACTGGACTGTGTGCTCCTTAAGGAAATAGGTACCATCTGAATAATAATCAGTGTATGGGCCTTTTGTGGGACAAGTCATCTGGGTATGCTTGCTAAGCCTCTGAATGAAGAGGGTTCATAATAAGCAGGGTTATTCCTGCCTGTATTTCTTCTCTGTAATAACCAGAAGTGAACAATTTTCCACATGAGTACTCATCATACATTCTACCAATTCTAACATTCTTTATATCAGATATCTATAGTTCTTATTCTATTTTGCTTACCAGCTACAAATTATCATCACTATTCTAAAGGCGCTTGATTTAAATAGCTGTTAACTACTCAATTGGAAACAAATACTAGCCATTTTACAGTAAGCAAATGCCTAACCCCAAAGATAATCTACAATTTAAAGAAATTTTGCGATAAAATATTTTCTAAAAATAAAATTACAGAATTGTAGAATCTTGGAATACAAAGGAATTTAGAGGTCATTTGGTCTAGACTTCTAGTTTCCATTGAATATAGAAATCTACACTATTACATATTTAGAAGGTAGGCATTTTCAGTTCAGTTCAATTGCTCAGCTCTGTCCGACCCTTTGATACCCCATGGACTGCAGCACGCCAGGCCTTCCTGTCCATCACCAACTCCCAGAGCCTACTCAAATTCATCTCCATTGTGTTGGTGATGCCAGCCAACCATCTCATCCTCTGTCATCCCTTTCTCCTCCCACCTTCAGTCTTTCCCAGCATCAGGGTCTTTTCCAATGAGTCGGTTCTTTGCATCAGATGGCCAAAGTATTGGAGCTTCAGCTTCAGCATCAGTCCTTCCAGTGAACATTCAGGACTGATTTCCTTTAGGATGGACTGGTTTGATCTTCTTGCTGTCCAAAGGACTCTCAAGAGTCTTCTCCAAAACCACAGTTCAAAAGCATCAATTCTTTGGCGCTCAACTTTCTTTATAGTCTAACTCTCACATCAATACATGACTACTGGAAAAACCATAGCCTTGACTAGATAGAAATTTGTTGGTAAATTAATGTCTCTGCTTTTTAATATGCTGTCTAGATTGGTCATAGCTTTTCTTCCAAGGAGAAAGCATTTTTTAAATTCATGGCTGCAGCCACCATATGCAGCGATTTTGGAGCATCCCCCCCCCCCCCAAAAAAAAGTCTCTCATTGTTTCCATTGTTTCTCCATCTATTTGCCATGAAGTAATGGGACCAGATGCTATGGTGAGTTTTAAGCCAGCTTTTTCACTCTCCTCTTTCACTTTCATCAAGAGGCTCTTTAGTTCTTCTTCACTTTCTGCCATAAGGGTGGTGTCATCTGCATATTTAAGGTTATTTATATTTCTCCTGGCAATCTTGATTCCAGCTTGTGCTTCATCCAGCCCAGCTTTTCTCATGAGGTACTCTGCATATAAGTTAAGTAAGCAGGGTGACAATAAACAGCCTTGACGTACTCCTTTCCCGATTTGGAACCAGTCTGTTGTTCCATGTCCAGTTCCAACTGTTGCTTCTTGACCTGCATACAGATTTATCAGGAGGCAGGTCAGATGGTCTGGTATTCCCATCTCTTGAAGAATTTTCCACAGTTTATTGTGATCCACACAGTCAAAGGCTTTGGCATAGTCAATAAAGCAAAAGTAGATTTTTTCTGGAACTCTCTTGCTTTTTCAGTGATCCAATGGATGTTGGCATTGTGATATCTGGTTCCTCTGCCTTTTCTAAATCCAGCTTGAACATCTGAAAGTTCACGGTTCACATACTGTTGAAGCCTGGCTTGGAGAATTTTGAGCATTACTTTGCTATTGTGTGAGATGAGTGCAATTGTGCATTTGTTTGAACAGTCTTTAGCATTGTCTTCTTTTAGGATTGGAATGAAAACTGACCTTTTCCAGTCCTTTGGCCACTACTGAGTTTTCCAGATTTGCTGGCATATTGAGTGCATCACTTTCACAGCATCATCTTTTAGGAGTTGAAATAGCTCAGCTGAAATTCCATCACCTCCATTAACTTTGTTCGTAGTGATGCTTCCTAAGGACTACTTGACTTCACATTCCAGGATGTCTAGTTCTAGAAGAGTGATCACCCCATCGTGGTTATCTGGTTCATGAAGATCTTTTTTGTATAGTTCTTCTGTGTATTCTTGCCACCACTTTAATATCTTCTGCTTCTGGTAGGTCCATACCATTTCTCTTCTTTATTGTGCCCATCTTTGCATGAAATGTTCCCTTGGTATCTCTAATTTTATTGAAGAGATCTCTAGTCTTTCCCATTCTATTTTTTCCCTCTATTTCTTTGCATTGATTGCTGAGGAAGTCTTTCTTATCTCTCCTTGCTATTCTTTGGAACTCTGCATTCAAATGGGTATATCTTTCCTTTTCTCCTTTGCTTTTCGCTTCTCTTCTTTTCTCAGCTATTTGTAAGGTCTCCTCAGACAACCATTTTGCCTTTTGCATTTCTTTTTCTTGTTCATGGTCTTGATCCCTGCTTCCTGTATAATGTCACGAGTCTCCATCCATAGTTCTTCAGGCACTCTGTCTATCCAATCTATTTCCTTGAATCTATTTCTCATTTCCACTGTATAATAATAAGGTATTTGATTTAGGTCGTACCTGAATGATCTAGTGGTTTTCTATACTTTCTTCAATTTAAGTCTGAATTTGGCAATAAGGAGTTCATGATCTGACATGAGCCACAGTCAGCTCCCTGTCTTGTTTTTGCTGACTGTATAGAGCATTTAGTCTGGTTTATCATTTCAAGAAAGGCACTCAGTATTATACAAGGCAATCTCCTTTTTATTGACCTCCTTACATTGAATTGAACCATACCTCCTTTTAACTTTTCATTGCTTCTAATTGTACTCTGGGAGCTACACAGAATAAGTCTATATCTTGTTTCACATGATAGCTCTTCAGATAGGTAACTTCCATCATTTCTCAACTTCTGCTTCCATTTCTTTGTTTTTGCCATCTAGATATTGTCAGGTTTTCAAATATTCTTTATATGTTATAGTTTTAAAACTACTTAGCCCCATATATCTTGAAAATGAGAGATACCTTTTTCTGGATTGGCTTGACCAGGTCATAGAGGGGAGAGCCTTTAAAATTGTTCCCCTCTATGGGAAGATCTTTTTCTTCCTAAGTACAGAACTATTGTTTTTAAATTATTTGATTTCCATTACAGTCTACTGACATGTCTTTGAATCAAGATTTTGTTACATTAACTATCTGTTTTTACTTTAATTTATAAACATGTTCATGTTTGAGCTTTCTCAGATTCTCGAAGTTAATGAGAGAGTGAGTAAGATCTATAAGAGGAACCTGTTCATCCAAGTTGCCATTGATTTATTCTTCAGAATGCATACTCTGCCAATCGTCATCCAGCTTCATAAGTATCTACTTAACTGAGTCCAGTCAGCATCATTCCATGCAGTTGCCAGAGTTATTACATTCTTTTCTGAAATAGATGTGAATTGTAATTGTAACATTCAGCAAATCTGCCAGCCAAGTAACACTATGGAAAAAAGAAACAAACATGAATTTTAGAGAATACATATTGGCTGATTTCATAAATGCCCCCAAAGTCACCTACTTATTAACCCATTCTTGAATTTTTCTGGAAATAAATATTTCAATCAATTTTTCTCCTAGAATCCAACAATTTATTGCTTTTGAAAATTAAGATATTTATTCATGTTTAGTCTTCAGATTCCTTTCTCATTGCTGGTCATCTGTCAAAGACCAATAGGAGTAGTTTAGCAATTGTAAATAAACATTCTCTCCTTCACAACTGAATTAAATAGAGTCTTCCTTATATCAACCTAGTGTTGCTCATTATAGTTTTTAGATGCTACTTAGGATTTAATACCTTGTTGAGAATACTTTCTGAACCCTTCCAACATGAACATATTCATATGAGATTCACTTATTAGATATGCCTCTTTTTGTATTTTAATTAATTTTTTTTAATTGGAGGAGTCTCACTGTTTGTAGATGACATGATACTATATGTAGAAACCCCCAAAGATGCCACCAGAGAACTACTAGAGCTAATCAATGAATATAGTAATGTCGTGGGATATAAAATTAAAACACTAAAATTGCTTGCATTCCTATATACTAACAATGAAAAATCAGAAAGAGAAGTTATAGAAACAGTCCCATTTATCCTTGTAACAAAAATAATACAATTCCTGGAAATACCTACCTTAAGAAACAAAAGACCTATGTGCAGAAAGGTATAAGACACTGATTAAAGAAATCAAAGATTTCTTTGATTAAATTTTGATTAAAGAAATAAAAAATCTCTCAACAAACATGTCGAGAGAGATATCGGGTTCTTGGACTAGAAGCATCAATACTGCGAAAATGGCTATATTACTCAAAGCAATCTACAGATTCAATGCAATCCTTATCTAACTACCAATTGTATTTTTCACAGAAGTAGAGCAAAAGATTTCATAATATTTTTCAAAGCAATCTTGCAAAAGAAAAACAAAGCTGGAAAAATCAACCTTCCTGACTTCAGACTATACAACAAAGCAGCAGTCCTGAAAATGCTATGGTATGAGCACAAAAACAGAAATATAGACTGATAGAACAAGATAGAAAGCCCAGAGGTAAACCCGTGCACCTATGAGCACCTTATCTTTGACAAAGGGGGCAAAAATATACAATAGAGAAAAGACAGTCTCTTCAACAAGTGATGCTGGGAAAAGTGGACAGTTACATGTAAAAGAATTAAATTAGAACACTTCCTAATACCATGTGAGTATGAGGTACATGCTCAGTCATATCCAACTATTTGTGACTCCATGGACTGCAGCCCACCAGGCTCTTCTTTCCATGGAATTTTCTAGGCAAGAATACTGGAGTGGATTACCATTTTCTTCTCCACGGGATTTTCCTGACCCAGGGATCAAACTGGCATCTCTTGCATTTCTTGCATGGGCAGGCAGGTTCTTTACCAGTTGAGCCACCATACAAAAGGTTAAACTCAAAATGGATTAAAGACCTATATGTAAGACCAGAAACTAGTTATGCTTCTTTAGATGGATTTACAATGACTCCAGAAGCATGGAACTCCTGGGAAGCATATTCATTTAACCTACTCACCATAGATTAAATGAAACGTATTCATTTAACCTACAGCTGTAGGTTACATCTGACTAAAACTATGTTAGAGTTGTCCTAGCACCTTTTCAGTTCTTCACCTTTTCCACACTTACCATACACCAAGAATTTCTACATCTTTGCAATCCTTATGTATCTTTCTTATTGTACTGTACAGATAAGACAAACAGATAAACTTTTCATTGCCTTCTTTATTACTAGCTGGAGTTTCCCTTCTTCTCATCCTCTTTTTCTTCTCATCCTGCTAGTAGCCCAGGGTTCTCATGCTGATTCCTAAAATCCAAAAATCTCCTTGTGGTGTCTCACTAGGCCTTGACAGGGTTCCATACTTTAGGCATTCTCTTAGGCTAATTTTCTCACAGACAAAATAATCTCCTGGGTTTTTACTCTCTACCATGTAGTAGATAAATTAATTTCTACAATTAAGTTAGCTAACTAGGTTGTCACCCATCTCAGGTAAAATAATGTCAACCTGGAGGAAATGTGCTTGACTCAAGAGGCTGTTAAATATTGCTTTGGATGGTATTAATCGCAGACATCAAGGCATATTGGGGTAGGGGAGTGGCAGAAGTTATATATACACAATGGAGTATTATTCAGCCATTAAAAAGAATACATTTGAATCAGTTCTAATGAGGTGGATGAAACTGGAGCCTATTATACAGAGTGAAGTAAGCCAGAAAGAAAAACACCAATACAGTATACTAACGCATATATATGGAATTTAGAAAGATGGTAACAATAACCCTGTGTACGAGACAGCAAAAGAGACACTGATGTATAGAACAGTCTTATGGACTCTGTGGGAGAGGGAGAGGGTGGGAAGATTTGGGAGAATGGCATTGAAACATGTAAAATATCATGTATGAAATGAGTTGCCAGTCCAGGTTCGACGCACGATACTGGATGCTTGGGGCTGGTGCACTGGGACGACCCAGAGGGATGGAATGGGGAGGGAGGAGGGAGGAGGGTTCAGGATGGGGAACGCATGTATACCGGTGGCGGATTCATTTTGATATTTGGCAAAACTAATACAGTTATGTAAAGTTTAAAAATAAAATAAAATTTAAAAACAAACAAACAAAAAACAGACTTTTAACTGCAGTCTATGGTCTATTTCCTGGGTTATGATATTGGGCTGTAATGTTCTCATCATGGCTCTTTCTTCTCTAGAGGTAGTAAATAGTCTTGTGTCACCTTCTCAAGCCTCAGTTAGGCATGAAGGCTGGAAAAATACTCTTCTCAGTCCTGATGGGGTAAGAAAGAGTTAATTAGAGCAGAATGACTTTTTTTCTTCCCTGGCTTCAGCTTAAGTACATCTGCATTTCTCTTTTTCTGTATCACCTTTTCTCAATTCTGAATTTTCAGTGAGAGAAAAAGCAGCTGATGGCTGCTTCTTGGATGATAGGTTTCATGGCCACATTAGAAGCAATCCTGAGAAATCTGGGTGCTGGGATTTGTGACATATAATTGACAAGAATAGCCTATTTAATCAGAACACCTCCCACTTGGTGATTGTTAAAGAAAATCTTGATTTAAAAAGATACAACCATATGGAAAAGTACATTAAATCATTCTCTGCCTGAAAAATACATACATCACACACACACACACACACACACACAAAATCCACAAGCACACACGTAGGACCTTACTTCCTACATTTCTCCCTGTTTTGTCAATTTTGCCATCATAGAATCTAAAGTTGGAGTCAGAAGGAGAGAGAAAAGGTGCACAGTTGACTTGATATAATAATCTGTGGCCTTCTCATTCTATCTTCCTTTTTCTGTAGTTCTGCATAGCTCTATTGACATCTCTGGTACACTTCAGCAATGCAAGGGTCACATTGCATGTACAAGAAACTCTAGATTTAGAGAATTTAATGCTTAGGGACACTGGGAAATTGATAGAAGACAGGTAGTTAAAGCACTTAAAATAGGGTCTTCATATTCATAGCTTAATACCAGGAGCTTCAAAGAGGACAGACTGTTTCATATAGAAAGAATTGGATTTAAATCTAGCTTCCTGGCTCTTCCTCACTTAAACCTCTCTGAGCCTCTATTTTATCTGTATATTGTAGGATTACTGTGCATATTAAAGGAGATAATATATAGAAAGGAGCCTATTGAAATTTTGGATACAAAATAAAGATTAAAATAAAGTTTTTTCCTCAAGGAAATAGAGGAGGAAGTGATGGAGGGAGAATAAACCAATATTTATTGAAATTCTACATATTCAGTTGGAAATAAGGGCTCAGGTAGCATAAATAGTGTAGTGTTTTTTTGGAATTCTTACCTATACTGGATGATAAGCTCACCTATGGCATTCAATAAATTGAGGAAGGAATAAATATTTGCAAAATGATTTCTTGCTGACTACATAAGTGTGAGAGCACCATAATGTTACTGTTGTCATTTTTAAACGTTTTCAGCATCAGTCATTATGGAAGGGATTTTGTTCATAACCTGCTCCCAAACAAGTTTAATACCTTAGTTTTTGTGACTATATGATTCAACCAAGCTTTCTAAACTCAAATATCCTTAAAAAATTAACTTTATAACTGTAATTCCATTAGTATTTTTGTCTTAGTTCTGTGTTTTACTTAGATTTTCATCATCAGTGTTTTTACCACAATGTCTACATTTCTGAAATAATTTATCTTATCTATCTTTATTTAACCAGATTTTATCATCAGGTAATTTTTTCATGGATAACTAGACTTGCTGTAGTCTCTGATGTTCTTGCTTGCTACAGATAGTCTTCAGCCTTTGTTCTGAAGGACATCTTGCCTAGATTGTATTTGGATCACTCATTACTTCAAACAGAACTTGGTAGATATTGTTTTACTATCTGTGGAGAATTCTGATATCAGCCAAATCTTTCCTCTTATACATAGTCTGTTTAATGCCTACGCATGTTATTTCTTTTATTAACATTGAAACTCAATGATTTAATCAGATTGTTCATTGATTTGCATCTATCAATTTCTGTATCAATATATTTTGGGGAACATGTGTTCTTCTACAGAGTCAGTTCTTTTTTCAGAGAAATATTCTTGTAAAGCTTAATATGTATATTATGAATATGTATGCAATATATTATTATACACACACATAAACACATTTGGATCCCTGATTGAATTGTCTTTGCCTGATGCACACATATATGCACACACCTCAAATCTTATCTCCAATTGTTTTATTATATTTTTCTACTGGATTCCCTGTGACTACTTGAGGTACTTTCTTTTTTACAGTAATTCATCTGTTTTGTGAGCATTAATGTTTATTAGTTCTATAATGGTATTGTTTTGATCATTGGTTTGTTTTGTTATCTCAGTTGTTATTTCAATGTGGTGTCTTAATTTTCTCATCTCTGGGACATTATTTCAGTTCAGTTGCTCAGTCGTGTCCAACTCTTTGCGACCCCATGAACTGCAGCATGCCAGGCTTCCCTGTCCATCAGCAACTCCTGGAACTTACTCAAACTCATGTCCATCCAGTTAGTTATGACATTCAACTATCTCATCCTCTGTCATCATCTTCTCTTCCTGCCTTCAATCTTTCCCAGCATCGGAGTCTTTTGCAATGAGTCAGTCTTTCATATCGTTGGCCAAAGTATTGCAGTTTCGACATCAGTCCTTCTAATGAATATTCAGGACTGATTTCCCTTAGGTTTGATCTTCTTTCTGTCCAAGGGACTCTCAAGAGTCTTCTCCAACACCACAGTTCAAAAACATCAGTTCTTTGGTGGTCAGCTTTCTTTGGGGTCCAACTCTCACATTCATACATGACTACTGGAAAAACCATCGCTTTAACTAGACCGACCTTTGTCGATAAATTAATGTCTCTGCTTTTCAATATGCTGTCTAGGTTTCTCATAGCTTTTCTTCCAAGGAGTGTGTTTTAATTTCATGGCTGCAGTCGCCATCTGCAGTGATTTTAGAGCCCAAGAAGGTAAAGTCTGTCACTGTTTCCATTGTTTCCCCATCTATTTGCCATGAAGTGATGGGATTGGATGCTATGACCTTAGATTTCTGAATGTTGAGTTTTAAGCCAACTTTTTCACTCTCCTCTTTCACTTTCATCAAGAGGCTCTTTAGTTCCTCTTTGCTTTCTGCCATAAAGGTGGTGTCATCTGCATATCCGAGGTTATTGATATTTCTCCCTGCAATCTTGATTCCAGTTTGTTCTCTGGGACATTATTCCACTGAAACTGCATTTTTATTAAACTCTTTCATTGCATGAAGTACACAAAAGGTATGGTATTTTCTTCCTTTCATTTGAAGATGTCTGTTTTTTCACATTGGATTATTCATTCCTTTTTCCATGTCTTAAATTGGGTTCTTCAGAAACAGCCCCTGAGAGGGAAGATTCCTAGGTAAGTAATTTCTTAAAGTAGGAAGTACTGTCAGGGGAAATTCCAGGAGAAGCAAGAAAAGGACAGTGAGAAGCCATGCATTGATGTGTCTTAGGCAAAGACTTACAGAAGGTAGATTCAGCTTATGTAGAGAGATTCTAGAATGTAAATTACAGCTCAAAGTTCCCTCAAACCAACTCAAGAACAGCTTTCATACTCTTTTCACCTATCAGCCATTGACTAATCCCAGATTGATTGAGGTAGAGGGAGAGAGATCAATACATTCTTGAGAGCTTCCATTTCTGCTGGAATATAGGCAAAATAGAATCTAATGGAGAAGGAAATGGCAACCCACTCCAGTGTTCTTGCCTGGAGAATCCCAGGGATGGGGGAGCCTGGTGGGCTGCCATCTTTGGGGTCGCAGAGTCGGACACTACTGAGGTGACTTAGCAGCAGCAGCAGCAGAATCTAATAGCCTGAAGGGCAGACCTCTGTAAAAGAGCCTTTGATGAAAGTTTTTAGAAACAAATTCACCTCAAAGAAAAGGACACACAAAAAAACATGTAAGAAAGGATTTGAGGTGGTCTAGATGGAGAAGGAAATGGCAGCCCACTCCAGTGTTCTTGCCTGGAGAATCCCAGGGATGGCGGAGCCTGGTGGGCTGCCGTCCATGGGGTCACACAGAGTTGGACACGACTGAAGCGACTTAGCAGCAGCAGCAGCAGCAGCAGGAGGAGGAGGAGCAGGAAGACTGTCTGCTACACTTGCTATATTATTCTCATTTATTATTTTTAATGGGTTTGTGACCATGCAGTTCCTTTCATATTGCCTATTGGTCATTCTTACCATGTGTGAACTCTATTCAGGTGTTTCATTTTAGATGAAATGTTCTTTACTTAATATTGTATTTGAATCCTATTGTTCTTTATATCCCAAGTATATTTTGAGAAATGTGGCAAAGAATGTTTGGGTAGGTGGAAGGAAGAGCTTCACTGCTCACAGATATAACTTTGTGTGGATGGCATGGATTCTGCTGTTTCTTTGACAGTTGTTTAAGAGGTCATATATCTGGACTCAGCCCACCAACTTGGAGAATATATTGTATTCCTCTATGGGAATATGCTAGAAATTTTAGATCAGTTCTATAATTTGTTATGGAACCCTGAAAAATGTCACTGTTTTCTTGCCTTTGGTTAATTCTTGATGATTCTAAGTATGGACTCCTACTCTTAAAGATCTTACAGTTTTTCCCTGGGATTTTCAGTTTACTTTTGTCCAGATGTGAAGTTTGTTCATGACTATACTCTGAATCTGTTGATCTACTGCCTTTCCTCAGAATGAAATTTGTAAGAACACAAAGAACCCCACTATAATATTTTGTTTCTTTCTTTGGCTATCACTTTTCAAAGTTAATATTATAAAAAGTTTTTATTATTTAATTAATATGGATGATGCTCTGGAATTTCTTTTGCTCATTTATTTGTTCGTTTAAGGAGAGAGATTCTGTGATCTAGAGATTTATTCTATTACAAGTGAGATATTTACTGTCTTTTCAATCAGAAGTTTTCCTATTTGTTTTAGTAAAGTAGAATAAAATCCTTCCTATGAAATTTCCTTCATATGTTTGCATCTTTACCTCTAGCTTATGGATGTTGAAAATCACCCAATGGTCTTCTTTGCATCAGTCAGCTTTTGTACTGTATAATACTTGGGGTTATAAAAAATCTGATTAGGCAACAGTTTCTTAAAGAGTCCGGTCTCTAATCAGAGGAAGTAATTTTCAAACAACCTATAATTATAACGAAACTTAATTTTCGTCATAGACTTTCTGTGTTTTTTTTTCCCCAAGAAAGCAAAAGAGAATAGTCATTAGTCCTTTACACTCTCGCTCTGAATAGTTCATAATGATTCAGGTTCATTTCTTAATGAACCAAGGCCAGCCTCAGCTCTGCCTTGGTTCAAATATCATTTAAACTGAATGAGTGTTGCATTCATGGTGTCGACTATCATCTCTCTAGATAATGTCTAGGCTGCTAAATATGCTATCTAGATTATTTGGGTAATAGCAGAGAGAATGTGGAACTAGAAGTGGAGTATGAAGTATTTTCACTGTGACAAAGGATCACAGTCTACATAATCATCTTTAAACAGTTACACTTTGAATTGGATGGGAAATTCTGCATTGCCTATTCCTACAGTGTTAGCAGGCATCATGTGGTTAGCAATGGTTCCCAAGATGATATATCTGAGTTAGTATCTGTCCTCACTACAGTACTCCTCTGATGCCTACTTTCACTCTAAGAGGAGGCCTCATCATGGTAACCATTTGAAGAAGATCTTGTTCTTTCGGACTGCTGTGAAAGCAAGGCAGCTAACTAAAATTTGTGGCTGTTTGAGATCTTGAAAGAGGAAAGAAAATACTAGATTTTACCTGTATCATTTGATTGCAGTACTCATGAAACAATTTTGCAAGGTAATTCTTTTGTTCCTACTTACTGCTACTTAGCCTCCATTCTAAAGAACAATAAGGGCTGGGAGATACTAGATCACTTCAAAGAAAAACCAGATAAAGAGTCTTTAAAGATTTCTGCTTTAATATTTTCTCTGACAAAATATATTAAAAAATACTTGGTGGAGTATATCTTTCTCACTGAGGTCAAATTCTGTTTAGATCATTAGTAGCTGAATAGTTTTTGGGTATGTGTTGGTATTTTCTGTTTGTTTCTAGTGGACCGATATGAATGATTCGTTTCTGTCAGCTTACCCATTCTCAGAAAACTAGATTTGTCATTCTGCTGTTGGGGTCATCAAGTCACCCAGTCATAAGCTGCTGCTTGCCTATCTGCTTTGACAGGGAAGGAAATTGAGGGTGTTAGTAGAGGTTATTTCAGGTCACTCAGTGGGTGTATCGAAAAGAAACCACAAGAAGTGCTTTGGCAGATTTGAATTTAGAAGAAGATAACACCAAGGAGAAAAACAGTAAATTTTGTGCATCAAGCGCTTTCTTACAAAAAGGATTGCATTTGTATAAACACATTTTTTTTTGCCTTTCCCATTAGTCATAGCATAAAATATGAAGTAATCAAATGATCAAATGGGCATTTATAGTTTTCCAAACTATATGACTGTGCTCTTAGTTATCAGGATGAATGTGTATATATGTGTGCATACATGTGTATTTATGCTGACCCATATAAAATTACCTCCATTGCAGGTCAAGAAGAGTCAAATATTGGCAATTCTATGTGATTTAATCCAAAATACTGTCGATGATTAAAACATTCACAGTTTTGGATATTATTCATGAGTAATCCAAAAAGTGTTTGCTTTTAGTGATTTTTAAAATCTTATTAAGGCAAAATTTAAATGGCACGCACCACAGGGCACGTGAGAAAGTTCTCAACTAATGAATTGTATAGTCACCAGTGTTAATTATCTTTCATGAAAAATTGTTTTAAGTGATAAAACCCCATATCATCCAGCTATTGCTTGAGATGTATAGAAAAGGGTGACGTAAGTGATGGTTCTCAGTTGAACAATAGATTTAGTTGGTAAAGAATAAAGCAGCAGAATCTATGATAGTTCAGTATATGACATGAATAATTTGCTCTATGTGCTCTCTGTGGAACTAAGAAGATTTCACTTTTAAAATTGTTTCTACCAATACTACAAGTGCAAAAATGTTCTTCAAGAGAAAGAAAAAAATTATCGAATGCTTAAAAAAATTGGCTTAGTTTTGGTGTTTGTTTTGCTATTCAGCAGATTCCCTCCTCTTTCATATAACAGTGTGTTTGACCCTTGAACAACAAGATTTTGAACTCCACAGATCCACTTATATGTTGATTTTTTTTTCAGTAGTAAATACTATACCGCTACACCATAGTTGGATGCAGAACCACCAATATGGAGGATCCATGTATATGGAAGGCCAACTACAAGTGATGCATAAAAGTTTGACTGTGCTGAGGGTCAGTGCCCCTAACCCTCACATATGTTCAAGGGTCAATTGTATTCTGAATTTCCTCTAAAATTTATCTTTTCTTTAGCTCTGCCATCTTCTCAACCATATGATTTACATGCAATTGATTCTACATCTAGCTTCAGATGGGTCCGGATTAGGCTAAACCAATCAGTGTACAGCATTCACTTAATAAATGAGTCTTGTGTAGACACATGATGTGATCCAGTCCAGCCATAACAAACCTCAGGAGGTTTCTTGAAAATCTGGGTCAATGATTTTCTCTTCTCTACATAGTTTATTGGGCTTCCCTGGTGGCTCAA
Source organism: Bubalus bubalis (assembly GCF_019923935.1). Classification (NCBI taxonomy): domain Eukaryota; kingdom Metazoa; phylum Chordata; class Mammalia; order Artiodactyla; family Bovidae; genus Bubalus; species Bubalus bubalis. Next base: position 135,974,878 of record NC_059181.1, on the reverse strand, counting down.
TGGGTAAAGAATCTGCCTGCAATGTGGGAGACCTGGTTTCAATCCCTGGGTTGAGAAGAACCTCTGGAGAAAGGAACGGCTACCTATTCCAGTATCCTGGCCTGGAGTATTCCATGGACTGTGTAAGTCTATGGGGTTGCAAAGAATTGGACATGACTGAGCAACTTTCATTTTCACTTTCACTTTCCCAAGGTTTATTACTCTGAGAATGCATAGTTTGGAATTACTGTAGCTGTTTTGATACTATGAGGAGAGATAGCCTGAGGCTAAAGTTTGAAGGCTGAGGAAGATAGAAAGAGATGTGAATGACAGTAGAGCTGGAACTCGGATAATGTCCTGAATTTCTGGATCAACTTCCATCTGAAGTCAGGCATACTTTTGATATTTCTGTTCTCTGAGTCAATTAATATCCTATTTTGTTGAAACACTTCTGTTCAGGTTTATGTCTCACTAAAAATATAAGCATCCTAACCATATACATGGTTAATTTGAGGTTTGAGTATATGCATAAGAAACATGTGATTCTCAATATAAATATGATTTGAGAGAAAGTGAAGGAATTATTCAAATGTGTTTATGATGCTACTGTTAAAGGAAACACCAGTGTCTGCTTGAACAGATCTGCACCAGGAGTAAAATTTGGATAAATAATTAAAATGTGTGTTCCATTAAGCAATTCCCCTGAATATAAAAGTACACACTCATATGAAAAATTAAAGTATGCAAGTTTAAGGCAGAAAACAGCAGTCACCTATAATTCCACCACCCAGAGGAAAATATTATCATTATTTTAGCATATTTGTTCTTACTCTTCCTTCTACCCTTTTTTATGTAGTAGAGATCATCTTGTATATACAATTTTTATCCTGCTTGTTTTCATTCAACACCAAATAATAAGCATTTTCCCACATAATTAACAACTTTTCATAAAAAACATGTTTTTCTTCCCAAGAAAATTACACTTATTGGGGGATGTAATACAAATACATAAGAAACAATGAATAGTCTAGTAAAAATATGTAATGCAATCAATTAGGAACTATGACTATGCTGAAACTAATATAATTGCATTATTTAAATTATCACATAAAATACCAATTTAAAATAGAATTTTCTGATTTTAAAAAGTTTAGAAAATCAGAGAATTTGTCAGACAGAGTGAAGGTGGAATTTATAGTGGAAGGTGACTCAGATGGTACAGAATGTGCCTACAATTCAGGAGACACAGGTTTGATCTCTGGGTCAGGAAGACATCCCCACCCCCTAAGAGAAGGGAATGGCAACCCACTCCACTATTATTGCCTGGCGAACCCCATGGTTAGAGGAGCTTGGTGGGCTACAGTCCATGGGGTCACAAAGATTCGAACACAACTGAGCAACTAACACACACAGACTATAATTTGTCCTCTGGTGGCTTAGATGGTAAAGAATCTGCCTGTATGCAGAAGACCCAGGTTTGATCCCCAGGTTGGGAAGATCATCTGGAGAAGGAAAAGGCTACCCACCCCAGTATTGTTGTGTGGGAAATCCCATGGACAGAGGAGCTTGGAGGGTTACAGTCCATGGGGTTGCAAAGAGCTGCTAACACTTTCACTTTCAGAATATAATTTAGGAGCAAGGAATGGATTAGACACTCTAGACCAAGAGAATTGCATTTCATATGTGTTCTGATTCAGTTGAGGCATGATCTATATATAAAGAACAAAGGCTAGGATTAAGACTTGGTAAGGGTGGTCAGAAATAAGAGTAGACGTATGAAGTGTTTTGATTTGGGAGGATCTTGTAAATCAGAAAAAAAAAAGGGTTTCTGTTTCCATAGAGCAATGAGGTGTATGTAAACATCTGGAATAATCTAGGACTTACTGGTTTAAGAAGTATAAAGAGAACTATGTCATCTTATGTAACATGTTTTAACAAAGAATTGTGAACAAAGAAGAAACCAAATGATATGAGTCAGACCCCTCCAAAAAGATACAGTGCAAAACATGATGTTGCTTTTGCTAGGGGATTTGAGATCAAGTACTCTGGCTTAATTATGGCACTTTCTGTATTCATTTGCTGACACTATTTTTTTGTTCCTCAAAGGTTCGTCTAGTCAAGGCTATGGTTTTTCCTGTGGTCACGTATGGATGTGAGAGTTGGACTGTGAAGAAGGCTGAGTGCCGAAGAATTGATGCTTTTGTGTTTTTTTTTTTTTAATTTGACATTATTTTTATTTTATTTTATTTTATTTTAAACCTGAAACACTGTATTAGTTTTGCCAGACATCAAAACGAATCCGCCACAGGTATACATATGCTCCCCATCCTGAACTGAACTGTGGTGTTGGAGAAGATTCTTGAGAGTCCCTTGGACTGCAAGGAGATCCAACCAGTCCATTCTGAAGGAGATCAGCCCTGGGATTTCTTTGGAAGGAATGATGCTAAAGCTGAAACTCCAGTACTTTGGCCACCTCACATGAAGAGTTGATTCATTGGAAAAGACCCTGATGCTGGGAGGGATTGGGGGCAGGAGGAGAAGGGGACGACAGAGGATGAGATGGCTGGATGGCATCACTGACTCGATGGACGTAAGTCTAAGTGAACTCCGGGAGTTGGTGATGGACAGGGAGGCCTGGCGTGCTGCGATTCATGGGGTCACAAAGAGTCGGACACGACTGAGCGACTGATCTGATCTGATCTGATAGATATCATTGTTGTTATCTGTTTTTAAAGAAAAAGCATTTGTTTATTTGGCTGTGGCGATACATAGGATCTTTAGTTGTGGCATGCACACACTTAGTTGAGGCATATGGGATCTAGTTCCTTGATCAGGGATTGAACTCTATTCCCTTACATTGGGAGCATGGAGTTTTAGCCACTGGACCACCAGAGAAGTCTGTACTGTTTTCATCTTTATTTTATAAAATGATAAATTAAGACAGAGAAACTACAAGTATAGTAATTCAGTTCAAAGTAGCTTAAGGTAGTTTAATATAAATATGGATATGGTTATGAAGGTGAATATATTTCAAGTTCAGTTCAGTTGCTCAGTCGTGTCTGACTCTTTGTGACCCCATGGACTGCAGCACACCAGGCCTCCCTGTCCATCACCGACTCCCAGAGCTTACTCAAACTCATGTCCATAGAGTCATGATACCATCCAACCATCTCATCCTCTGTCGTCCCCTTCTCCTCCTGCCTTCAATTTTTCCCAGTATCAGAGTCTTTTCCATTGAGTCAGTTCTTCACATTATGTGGCCAAAGTATTGGAGTTTCAGCTTCAGCATCATTCCTTCCAAAGAAATCTCAGGGCTGATCTCCTTCAGAATGGACTAGTTGGATCTCCTTGCAGTCCAAGGGACTCTCAAGAGTTTTCTCCAACACCACAGTTCAAAAACATCAATTCTTTGGCACTCAGCTTTCTTTATGGTACAACTCTCACATCCATACATGACTACTGGAAAAACCATAGCTTTAACTAGATCGACCTTTGTCCGCAAAGTAATGTTCCTGCTTTTTAACATGCTGTCTAGGTTGGTCATAGCTTTTTTTCCCAAGAAGCAAGTGCCTTTTAATTTCATGGCTTCAGTCACCATCTGCAGTGATTTTGGAGCCCAGAAAAATAAAGTCAGCCATTGTTTCCACTGTTTCCCCATCTATTTGCCATGAAGTGATGGGACTGGATGCCATGATCTTAGTTTTCTGAATGTTGAATTTTAAGCCAACTTTTTCACTCTCCTCTTCCACTTCCATCAAGAGACTCTTTAGTCCTTCACTTTCTGCCATAAAGGTGGTGTCATCTGCATATCTGAGGTTATTGATATTTCTCATGGCAATCTTGATTCCAGCTTGTGCTTCATCCAGCCCTGCATTTCACATGATGTACTTGCATATAATTTAAATAAGCAGGGGGACTATATGCATCCTTGACGTACTCCTTTCCCAATTTGGAACCAGTCCATTGTTCCATGTCCAGTTCTAACTGTTGCTTCTTGACCTACAAGAAATCAGGTTCCAAATATATTTGGAACCCAATTACTAACCTTTGCAACCAAATTATAGTTCATATTGTTTGGATTCCAAACAAGTCTTTTTCCAGCTAGTCTTATGTCCTTACCACACTTTACTTCATTGCTAGTGTTAATGTTAGGCTCCTGGGTCTTTATCCATGGTAGCCAAGGCTTGAGTCTTTTTATATCATTGCTTCTATGTTTGTGAATCATAAATTCATTCAAATCATTCAATCATTCATTCATTGAGCAATGGTCATATAGTCCACATATTTATTCTAAGGATTTGCATATGATAGTACAATTTAGCCTTTGTACCTGTCCTTTGAGCCTTTGCCTATGAGCCTAAGACTGTGTTCTATGTGTTTTTTGTACATGAAACAGAATTCAACTTAGTGTATAATCCTTAGTTCACAATATTTCACCTTAAAAATCACATTGATTTTGCTTCATTCATTGCCTTTTAGAAAATGCTGTGTGTCTTAGGTGTTTGATGATAGATTAAATTTTGTAGCTTTTGAGATAACCTGTTTATTTTGCTCTATGGATATTTGTAAGAGAAAAAGTTATTCTAATAATCAAAATTTGTTTTTTTCAGGATATGTCTAAGCACAGGTCTCTTTTCATTGCCTATTTAAAAAACCCAGACAAGGTTCTTCGATCATGTTCTTGCTTCTGATATCTTCCTCAGTAACCTCCATAGTTCTTGAATTGGATGTCTATTTTCTGTATTTATCAGTTTTGTCATGTTTTCATACTTGCCTGTAACATTTGACTGATCATATGTTTTCTGGGAATTTGTCTCTGGATATGGACAGCAAGATAGTAATGGTGTGATAATGGAGAGATAAAGTTGTATGTATGAACTAGGTGGTCAGCCCTTGCTTTGCTGAATTGTGGGGCAGAATGTGAGGGAAAGATGAAATGTGTTTGCTCCTTAATTTTAAGTGAGAGATTGATTTCCAGTGGGATGGGATAGATCGGCTTTTATTTTCATTTCCTGTGCTGTTCAAGAATCCTGGATGACTATATATGCTGATCTTCCTCATCACTTTTGATTCAGATTTGCAAGCAAGTTCAGTTTAGTTCTTAGTTAATACTACCAAATAGTAGAGTTTATTTTAGTAGCCAAATTTATTTTCATAGCTTTATAAATGACCATTGCCATGTCATTGTGGAATCATGAAGTGTCTGACATTTTAATTTGCTACATTTTAAAAGGAAAATTATATAATGTAAGTTCACAAATTTTAAATATATGAGAGTCTGTACGTGTGTGTGCGTGTGTGTGTGTGTGTATAAAATCTAGGGTCTATCAGGGCTTTCCTATCTACTATACGTGTGTCCATTTAAATCTGTGTATTTAACATACTTATGTGCAATATTAGTACTTATTGAATGATGCTTGCATGCTCTGTAAAGTTTTTTTAATTTATTTTCATTTAAGGATAATTGCTTACAATATTGTGTTGGTTTCTGCCATATACCAACTGCACTGTAAATTTTATAAGATTAAGTCACTCAATCCTCATTAAAACTCCATGAGAAAGATGCCATAATCGTCCCTACTTTACAGATAAGAAAATCAAGGCACATGGATGTTAAATGATTTGTCTAAGGACACACCACAAGGATGTGTTATAACCTGGATAGAATCCCAGATGATCTGATTCCAGAGCCCTTGTAGTAAAGCACTGTGTAATTAAATCTCCCCATGTGTATATAATATATATTTATCATCTGTCTATCTACATATTGATTGAGCGATTTATTGGTGTGTTTACTTGTGTGTATGTGTGTTCATAGTGAATCTGAATTGAATATCAAAAACAGCCTCCATTTCAGGATCACATAGTTTAATAGCTTCGATCCAAGTGTTTCTAGTTGCTGAACCCGCTGCTTACCAAACGTCTGTTTTCCTGTAATCTCGTATCTATGCTTTTGGATTTAACTTCTGACTCATTGCTGCTTGTTCTTCCACTGGTCCCAAGCATGAAGACACATTTGGATCTTGAAGTGAGAATGTGTTTAAATTTCTGACTAATGGCACTTGGGTTGCCCTTGTCTTCCCTATATGGATTGATTTCCAAATTGTGAACCTACTTCATATTTTATATTCATCCTGAAAATCATTATATGCCAGATTGTAGAAAAAACACTTGCCTTATTCTTGTGTGTAGTTGCCATTCCCTCATCTGATCTACTGGGTCAGCTGACATTGGCCTCTGCTTCAATATCTTAAGACTGAATAATAACACTGACCAGGGATGTTTGCTGCAGGGATTAAATGTAAGAATGTATGCAGAGCATGTAACATAGTAACTGGCATGCTGTGTGCTTGCATGCTGTCACTTCAATAGTGCCCGACTCTGTGACCCTATGGACTGTAGCCCACCATGCTCCTTCTGTTCATGGGATTCTCCAGGCAAGAATATTGGAGTGAGTTGCCATGCCCTCCTCTAGGGGATCTTCCCGACCAAAGGATCTAACCTGTGTCTCACCTTTCCTGCATTGGCACACAGGTTCTTTACCACTAGTGCCGCCTGGGAAGCCCAACTGGCACCTAAGAAGGACTAAACTAATGAAAATATTTGGACAGTAACTGTTAAGGGTTGACTTTTATCCCTCTAAAAGATGCCGAAGCTCTAACTCTCAGAATCTATAGATGCAGCCTTAGAAATAGGATCTTTGCAGATGATCAAGTTAAGATGACATCATTAGAGTGACCTTAATCCAATGTAAGTGTGTTTGATATTAAAAAAAATTTTTTTTGGAAACAGAAATGGATTTGCACACAGGGAGAATGCCATTGTGACCAAAAAGAAACATTGAGATAATGTGTCAACAAGCCTCAGTTCAGTTCAGTTCAGTTCAGTCACTCAGTTGTGTCTGACTCCTTGCAACCCCATGAATCGCAGCACTCCAGGCCTCCCTGTCCATCACCAGCTCCCAGAGTTCACTGAGACTCACGTCCATCGAGTCAGTGATGCCATCCAGCCATCTCATCCTCTGTCGTCCCCTTCTCCTCCTGCCCCCAATCCCTCCCAGCATCAGAGTCTTTTCCAATGAGTCAACTCTTCACATGAGGTGGCCAAAGTACTGGACTTTCAGCTTTAGCATCATTCCCTCCAAAGAAATCCCAGGGCTGGTCTCCTTCAGAATGGACTGGTTGGATTTCCTTGCAGTCCAAGGGACTCTCAAGAGTCTTCTCCAACACCACAGTTCAAAAGCATCAATTCTTTGGCGCTCAGTTTTCTTCACAGTCCAACTCTCACATCCATACATGACCACTGGTAAAACCATAGCCTTGACTAGATGGACCTTTGTTGGCAAAGTAATGTCTCTGCTTTTTAATATGCTATCTAGGTTGGTCATAACTTTTCTTCCAAGGAGTAAGCGTCTTTTAATTTCATGGCTGCAGTCACCATCTGCAGTGATTTTGGAGCCCAGAAAAATAAAGTCTGACACTGTTTCCACTGTTTCCCCATCTATTTCCCATGAAGTGATGGGACCGGATGCCATGATCTTCGTTTTCTGAATGTTGAGCTTTAAGCCAACTTTTTCACTCTCCACTTTCACATTCAACAAGCCTAGAAACACCAAATATTGCTATTGATCCACCAGAAGCTGAGAGGATGGTATGGAACAGATACTTCTTTCCATCTCTCAGAAGGAAAGATCTTGGCTGACTCTTTGATCTCAGAGTTCTAGCCTCCAGAACTGGAAGATTAAAAATTTCTGTTGCTTAAATCACCCTGTTTGTGATATTCTGTCATGGCAGCTCAGCAAATTAATAGTTACCTGAACTTCTCATTTTCATGTTTGGCTCTGACATATACACATAAAGAGAGAGGCTCAAGATCACTGCAGAGATCTATGACTAAAACTCAATGGAATACATCATAAATCATGATGATGAAAATTGAGTGATTTCGTATGTTCCTTATCTGTGGAAATGAGTAGACAAAAAGCCTTACTCAGGCCTATTGCCCTCTGCCACTTTTGTAAAAAGAAAGTTTGAGTAATTGGGAAAGAATTGAAATGGGACAGTTCCCCAATCTGAAGTCACTTTTCCAGACACTGTCCACTGGATGGTACCATCAAAGGGCCTCTTTGTCGGTCAGGTCTGCAAGAGTGGTTGGGATGCTTACATGAGAAAAATGTCCTCAACTACTTTTGTGTCTGTCAAACTGGTTCATGCTTTCTCATACTTTCTTCTCATTTTTTCCTTTCCTTGCTTCTTCACCTCATGAGTAGGAAGGAAACCTTCATTAAGTCTTTCAGGCTGTGTGATCCAGCTACACCCAAAGAGCTGAACTATTGGCTAGATCTGCCTTTCCTAGAATGTAGGGTCAGGGAACCTCACTTTAGTTCACTGAATGACATATTTTGGGTTTGATTTTATGATAGCTTCTACATTTTCCAACCCATGTCCTTTTTTAGATATTTATTGAATTTAATATTGCTTCTGCTTTATGTTTTTGTTTTCTGGCTGCGAGGCATGTGGGATCCCAGCTCCCCAATGAGGGATCGAATATGTACCCTCTGCATTGGAAGGCAATGTTTTAACCACTGGACCACCAGGGAAGTCCCCAACCCATGTTGTTAACCTTTGATTTGACTTGAATTTGACCATTGACTCAACCTCTCTACAAACTCTGGCTTTGCAAGGATTATACTGAATGTCAGTCTTATCCTTTACAGTGTCTCCAGTGCAATTCTTTTAAGCCTGACAGTGAGTTTCCTATATGAGAACCTCCCATAGACACCCACTGCATAAACGCTAAAGCCTAAACACCTTCAAATAATGGTATACAAGAGTCTTTATAGTCTAGACTCTGCCTGTCTTTCTAGTTGTGGATCTTGTCTTGCATTCTAAAATGTGCTTTCTCCCTAGAAGGGCAAATAACGGGTAACACTTGAGCTTCCTCAGAGTTAACCACTCAATACATGTTGGTTGAATTCATTAAAAAGTAAAAGGTATTGGGCTGTGGCATGAGGTGGGAGAAGTGCTGGGCTCCAGGCATTGCCTTGTGTCTAAGTAGGACATGCCAGTAGGACATCAGAAGCACTTTGAGTGCTATGGCATGGTGGCAGGGTGCTAACAAGAGGGATGCAGGGAATCTGCAGAGAAGCATTGCTTATTTTAAAGCTCTGCATTGCTAGGAAAGCTTCTCTAGCACCTGTGAAATGCTGTCCATGTCTGAGATGGAGACTGACTAGGGCACATTGTTTTTGAAGATCTATTATTTGAATCCTACCATGTCAGTGAACAAATGGACATTTGGCTAATCTATACCCACCTTCCTTTGGCACATCCAGACCTGAAACATTACAGTGTCTTGCTAAGGTCTCAAACAATAGGATTTGTGCATCTGCAAAGTCAGAATCAAAGAATAATCCATACTTGGTTATCCTGAGTGAACTAAAACACAGTAATTCATTTTCATTATCGATTGGGCATCCTGAGGAGAGGAACTGATCCATTACTGAAATCTGCTGTGTGTTCTCCATTAAGTTCGCTGAAGCAAGGGGTCAGTCTGACACCTCACTATGGGAGAGCCAGGGAGAGGGGGCTCATCCCCAGGAGTGTGAGGTTGGCCGAGGTAGTTTGCACTGTATTTCTGGCACCTGAAAGTGCACTTCAGCTCAATGGCTTCTCTCAAAACCTTCTGTGGTCATGGGAAATGCATGGGACGATGACTGAAGAAGCTGCATAAAAGCCGAACAGATGTGGAAATCTCATCTTTGCAGAAGACAGCCACCAAGATTTAAGTCCATGTTTGGTCTTCCTTGTAGAATGGATCTCTGGGAGCTAAAACAGGTTCCATTGTGTTAAAAAAAAATGGTTGTCCTCTGCTACTTTCCTTGTTTTTAATTATTTGGAAACATATTTTAGCAAAGTTAATGCAAGTTAATGCAAGAGTTTAGTCTCCATTTATTTTCAGGAGGCAATCCTCGTCAAGACTTCTTAAATCTAGAGTTTTTTATTGTAGTCTATCTACTCAACCTTCATGAACTCACATTGTGCTGCAACTTTGCACACATTGTGGCTGTGCTGAGTCTTTGTTGCTGTGTGAGTTTTTGTTTAGTTGCGGAGAGCAGGGGCTACTCTAGAGTTGTAGTGCACAGGCTTCTCATTGTGGTGGCTTCCCTTGTTGACCAGCATGGACTCCAGGCTGTGGGCTTCAGTAGTTAAAGTGCATGGGCTTAGTTCTACATGCTTTGTGGTATGTAGAATCTTCCTGGACCTGGGATCAAACCCATAACCCATGCATTTTCACATGGATTCTTTACCACTGAGGCACCAGGGAAGCCCGCCATTGTTCTTCTGTTGAGTGGGCATGTTTGTGATTGCATATCTGTGATATGCACACATATGTATGTCTTCGATCTCCATTTAAAGTGCAGGCTTCTAACATGCAGAGAATTTGACTGTTTTCCTTTCTTTTGAAGTCCCCCTGGGCTTTTGGTCTTTATAACATGAAGCTTTGTATGTAACTCCCTTTTCCCACGAGACTGTGTTAGAAAGTTAAGGCAGAAAAATTCTTGAAATTAATCACAGGAAGAAATTGGAATGAAATAAAGAGGGCAATAATGAGTCCTGAGTTTTCATTCTGGTTGTACCACCTTCTTTCAAAATGACTACATAGAAGTCTGTTTCTGTCTCTGAATCTCAAGTTCCTAGGAAGAAAATCAGAGGATTAGACCACACAATCTCTAAGGCCCTTTCTGGCTCAATCTTCTTGAATCTGTCATAGCTATTCTTTGTTGCAGGGTTTATGGAATTGAGCATAAAGAAATCTGATATAATCAATATCAGATTTTTACCTTTGAATAACTTAGTTCAGCTACTACTATATTTAAAATATAATTATGGATCCATTACATGCATTATTATGTTTAATCCTCAAAACAAATATATGAGTCTTGACACTACTCTTTTCTCCATTTTCAGCAGGGAGTTTGTTTGCTTGCCCACTGTTACATGGCTAGAAAATTCTAGAGATGGAACACAAATCCATGTCTATCTGATTCCAAAGCCCATGTTTTTAACAGCTGTATTATACCACCTAGTGTACTAAACTTCACCTGGTTGAGAATATGGGATAGACTCAGAAATACAAACATGCATACACTTACATGTATATCTTAATAGATAAAAAAAATAGCAAGAGGGCAAGGGTGAACTGGATGAACTATGTTTATCTGTGAGTGAACTTTAACCAATTTACCCACCGTTGACCTGGGTTGGCACAGCTCTGAAATTAAGTGAGTGAAAGTGATAGTCGCTCAGTCATGTCCAACTCTTTGCGACCCCATGGAGTGTAGCCTGCCAGACTCCTCTGTCCATGGAATTCTCCAGACAAGAACAGTGGAGTGGGTTGCCATTCCCTTCTCCAGGGGATCTTCCTGACTCAGGGATGGAACCAGAATCTCTTGCACCTCCTGCATTGCAGGCAGATTCTTTACCATCTGAGCCACCAGGGAAATCCCAGTCTGAAATTAAAGCTGTCCCTAAATTTGAAAGTAACAGGAAAAGGACACTGAGCATAAGCATGAAAAATAAAGAGATTCAACCAAGGGCACAAGGGCAGCACTGCTGGAAACCCTGCATCTGTCTAAGAAAAATAGATAGAAGTAGCAGGCAGAAGCATGAGGAAAGTCAGAAGAGAAGGAGAAAAGGGACAATGGAAAGGAATCTAGCGCAATTTCCTCCTGATCCCTGTCCAGATTGACTCTGTGTGTTCCTTCTTTACTTGTGTTTTCAAGCTATAAGCTCCAATTTCTTCTGCTTTAACTTGTGTTTTCAAGCTATAAGCTCAAATTTCTTCTGCTTTAACCTAAATAAATTTTTCAGATCTTCTTAATTAGCTAGTGATTAGACACAAATAGTATATGAACCATGAAAAATTATAATTTCTCATGTGTCTATGGGACCAAAATGGAAGTAGTTTATAAAGGAGAAAAGCCTGATTGTTTCTAATTTAGCATTGTCCTTTGAGGTTGGGGGAGGAATTGTCAAACAGTTGGTCAAAGTGAGTGCCCATCCTTAGTACCAATGACATATACTACTATAAACTCACTCTCTCACCCTCCTCAACTCCTTGTTGGTACAATAGACTTTTTATTAGGCTATTCATGTTTTTTCTTGAGAGAGAGAGGAGAGAGAGAATCCCAGTAGCCCGTATAATAGGTTTGGGAAGCAAAAGGGGCTGGGGCCTGGGACGTGGTACATAAGGAAGGAAATTGCATGGTTGATTTGAACCATGCTTTCAGGCAAGCATTTAGTGAAGTTGAATTGTACTTAGTTGAAGGAGCTCCTAGTGAAAAGCAATGACCTTGGTAAGATCTAATGTTCTGTCTTTGCTCTGGGTACTGTGAGGGAGGTGCTTAGGGACATGGTAAGTGGATTTGGAAGGCATTCTCTTAGTAGATTAGAATGAGAATGGGATCAAAGCCTGTTCTGTGTAGAAGTCTCTACCAGGAGGCTGTTTTTCTGGCCAGTTGGAGTGCAGCCATTGTATGAAACTTAGCCATTAAGTCCTCACTTCATATGGCTTCAGGTCTTCAGTGTCCTATATTATTCGGCAACTCTCTCAACCAAGCACAGAACATTTTCTGAGGTCATTTGTCTCACTTGGAAGGGCCAGTTGAACTGAGCTGTTAAGAGGATAGAGTAAGGCAGGCAGAAGCTTTCACAAAAGAAAAGAAAGAGCAGAGAGCCTTAGCAAATGCTCCTTGGTTTCCCGCAGTGCAGGCCAGAAAGAGGGCAGAAATCATTCTGAAAAATTAATGGCATCCAAATGAAGAGTCTTTTTGAGAACCCCAAAGTGAGGGATAGAAAATTATTTGCAGTAGGTAGAAGTCTTATTTATTATTTTCCACACCTTCTCTTGTGAATAATGTTACCTCTCAACTGCTTCCATGTGTGTTGTTCACTTTATGGATTAGCTGCTACCAATTTAGAATGCCCCAAATCCAGCATTTTGAGTCTCATAACCTCATGATTCTCATTAGCAAATGTACTAATTTTATTAATAATCCAAACAAAATCCCAGAAGGTAAAGCTGCAGCAAAGAAAACAAATGTCTGTACAAGCATCAAACATCCCAAAGCCAAATATGAATGAGTTTATATAATTTACTCTTTTAGAATTTTTGTGATTCTCCTCCAATACCATGAAAAATCAAGGGTTGTTTGGCATGCAAGATGAGCATATTAAGATGAAGAAGAAAGTATTGTACTGCATTGCAAATAGCTGAAGCTTTGACTAATGTGATGCTTTTTGATGCAAACAAGGTATGCTGTCAGATTACCCCTGAAGAGCACTGAAGGATTCCCAATCATTACAACTGTATGCTAGGAGGCTCTTTATTTTCCCTCTTGGACACAAACAATAAAATAAAACTTTCTAGGTATCTTTAGGGGGAAAAATGTAGTTTTGACCTTGTGCTCCTGTGAGAGATCCGAGAAACATGTTCGGGAAAGCACAGTTTTATATTATATTCAAGTTATGAAAGTGATTGTACAGCAGTGAGCCTCTGGGTGCCACCTAGTTGAAGCAAAAGGGCAGAATTTTATCTGAATTTTGTTTCTTCCACTGGAAGCTGGGGGGAGACCGGCAGTTTCTTTCTCTACTCCATTAGTGAAGCCTGCTCCTAGGATGACCCCAGGATCAGCTAGAGAACCCTGATATTCTAAAATCATCTCTTTCCAGGAAATCCCAGAAGAAACGGAGAGTCTCTTTCCAGTTCAGGCCAGAGTTAAACCCAGGGATCACAGGCACCACCTGCCAATGTGAAGTGGGATTCATACATCCTGGCCTTTGCCCAGATTTAGAACTGGACTTGGGGGCAATATTAAATTATCCTGTGATATGCCTTTTTGGGGCCTCATGTTTCTTCCTTTTTTTAGATCATTTCCTTGGTACTCACAAGAATTCAGAGAAAGAACAATGATCATCAACATTTTGGTTTTGCCTAATACTTTTCAACTCATTTCACTCTGTACTTCTTTCTTATTTCACATTTGTCAAGAACCTACCATGTGCGAGGTATCATGCTTTCACCTATATTGCCTGATTTAATCATCATGTCAGTTTTGTACTGTGGATCTGAATAACCTCATCTTACAGATGAATTTCTGACACTTGAACATCTGAATAACTTGCCTAAAGCTTGTAAATTATGGAATCTGGATTTATATCTACACCTGCTTGATTCTAAAATTAGTGCCAGTTCCATCACATGCCTTGCTGAATTCTGTAGCAGACATGAGTCAAAAGAGCACAGAGAGACATAACCTAACATGTATATGATGTTTCTTTTCTCTGTCTTAACCTGCTCACCTCCTTTGCCCTGCCCTTTTCATGCATCAGCTTGTCAAGGGCTAGGTTCACTAATCTCTCCACCAGTGTTATTGTCCCTGACCCACTTCTCAGATGTGATATAGGAAGTCCTTAAGCCAGTAATTGGAAATGTGAGAGCATGGATGAAAGATTTTCATCCCATTCCAGCACTGACCTATTGGCAGTAACTTCTTAGAACACTTTCAAGAAGATTTATGAAATGGATGCTGTGATCAATTACTGAAGGCTATAATTGCCATGGGAGGACAGAACTCATCTGCTATATATTTGCTACCCCTCTCTTCAGCAATCCCAAACTCCATTCCTGGTAAGAGGAGAATTAAGTGTATATCTATGTCAGTAATATGTACTTATACCCTTTCACAGGCTTCCTCCTAGTTTTGACAAGTGGGTCCTCAGGCAGCTGTTTTTTGTTGTTGTTCAGTCACCCAGTCATGTCCTACTCTTTGCAATCCCATGGACTGCAGCACTCCAGTCTTCCCTGTCCTTCACTGTCTCCCAGAGTTTGCTCAAACTCATGTCCACTGAGTCAGTGATACCATCCAACCATCTCATCCTCTGCCCCCTCCTTCTCCCTTTGCCTTCAATCTTTCCCAGCATCCAGGTCTTTCCCAATAAGTCAACTGTTCACATCAGCTAGCAAAAATATTGGAACTTCATCTTCAGCATCAGTCCTTCTAATGAATGTTTAAGGTTGATTTCCTTTAGGATTGACTGGTTTGGTCTCCTTGCTGTTCAAGGGATTCTCAAGAGTCTTCTCCAGCCCCACAATTCGAAAACGTTAATTCTTTGGCACTCATTATCCTTTATGTCCAACTCTCACATTCGTACATCACGGAAAAAACGTAGCTTTGACTATGCAAATCTTTGTTGGTAAAGTGATGTCTCTTCTTTTTAGTATGCCGTCTAGGTTTATCATAGCTTTTCTTCCAAGGAGCAATCATCTTATAATTTTGTAGTTGCAATCATCATCCACAGTGATTTTGGAACCCAAGAAAATAAAATCTGGCACTGTTTTCACTTTTTCCTCTTCTATTTGCCATGAAATAATGGGACCGGATGCCATTATCTTGGTTTTTTGAATGTTGATTTTTAAACAAACTTTTCATTCTCCTCTTTCACCCTCATCCAGAGGCTCTTGATAGTCTGCCTAAAAGTTAAACAGGGTGACAGTTTACAGCAAATTCCTTTCCCAATGTTGAATCAGTTCATTGTTCCATGTTCAGTTCTAACTTTTGCTTTTTTTTTTTAAACTATGCGAAATCTAATTTTATTTTATTTTTAAACTTTACAATATTGTATTGGTTCTTAACCTGCATACAGGTTTGTCAGGAGGCAGATAAGGTGGTCTGGTATTCCCATCTCTTTATGAATTTTCCACAGTTTGTTGTGATCCGCACAGACAAAGGCTTTAGCATAGTCAATGAAGTAGATATTTTTCTGGAACTTCCTTAATTTTTCTCTGCTCCAACAAATGTTGATAATTTACTCTTTGGTTCCCCTGCCTTTTCTAAATCCAGCTTGCACTTCTGGAATTTCTCAGTTCACATAATGTTGAAGCCTAGCTTGAAGGATTTTGAGCATTACCTTGCTAGAATGTGAAATGAGTGGAATTGTGAAGTACTTTGAACATTCTTTGGCATTGCCTTTCTTTGTGATTGAAATGAAAACTGACCTTTTCCAGTCCTGTGGCCATTGCTTAGTTTTCCAAATGTATTGGCATATTGAGTGCAGCACTTTCAAAGCATTATTTTTAAGATTTTAAATGGTTGAGCTGGAATTCCATCAGCTCCACTAGCTTTGTTTGTAGTAACGCTTCCCAAGGCCCACTTGACTTCACATTCTAAGATGTCTGGCTTGACCACACTGTCATAGTTATCTGGGTCATTATGACCTTTCTTATATATTTCTTCTGTGTATTCTTGCATTGTAGTTCCCTAAGTTTATTACCCTGCTTCTCTCATCATTTACCCTTACTACACACCCCTCTTCTAATATGGCAATTTCTTTATTCAGTTTCCAAAGACTGGTTTATCCTTGAGTTAGTTTTCATGGCTTCTTGTTCCTTTACCCTAATGTGATTTGATTAAAACTTTGAACATGAAAACTGCCCATATAGAAGCTGCAGCTCTAACCTATACCTGTTTGCTCACCATCAAGAGAAAAGACCACCTCCTGGAAATTTTGCTCTTTTTTGTATATCACATGCTAACAGTTCTCTTCTTCTGTTTCATAATTATAAATCCCACATGTAAAGTAACAAGCCTTGATCCACAGTCTAAACTTCCACTGTCATCTTGGCCTCCTTCACATCCCTGTCTTATCCTAATGGGCAGGTACAGTGCCAGATCCTATCCTTTGAGGATCCAATTCCTGCTGGATTTTGATTTGTGAACATTTCTGCAACACAGGGATTTCAATCCCTGGTATGTCAGAATATACTGTTTAAATAACTAAGATTCACTAGCCATGTTTCTCTTGGTCTGTATAGCATTGGCATAAAATTGGGCTCAACCTCTAATATCCTAATATCAGTGAGTGAAGTGAAAGTCACTCAGTAGTGTCTGACTCTTTGTGACCCCACGGACTCCATGGAATTTTCCAAGCCAGAATACTGGAATGGGTAGCCTTTCCCTTCTCCAGGGCATCTTCTAAATCATGGGATCGAACCCAGGTCTCCCACATTGCAGGCCAATTCTTTATGAGCTGAGCCACAAGGGAAGCCCAAGAATACTGGAATGGGTAGCCTATCCCTTCTCCAGCAGATCTTCCTGACCCAGAAATTGAACTGGGGTCTCCTGCATTGCAGGAAGGTTCTTTACCAACTGAGCTATCAGGGAAGCCCTTATGTCAGTGAGGGCATGCTAAAATCAGGTTCCAGACCTGATCCTGGGTATTTAAACAAAATAATTAAAAAAAATCAAAATAATACATTTGCATGACGTTGAAAAGTCTGTTGAAATTAAAATATGTGTTGCCAAAATAGTAACCCTTTCTAGTTTCTCTTTTTCACTCTTTCAAATGGGGATTAGACGTATTGCACAGGGCTGCTTAATCAAGGTTTTAGCATAGTATTTGGTCAATCTAATAACTGTTAACAGGCATTTATCTATCTATCATCATAAATATTAAGCTATGCACCCTAGCAAAGACTGGAGTATAAAACAATTTGTTGACATGTTTAGCTGAGATCTGTAAGAATTTCATTTTTCCCAGTCAATAAATAGGAATTATAAACCTTAAAGCACTGAGAAATCAACTAGCATTATTTCTTTAACCAAGTGGAGAAAAAAATTAATTAAACAAAGCTTTTCCACTTGCTCATCTTTCCCTATATGTCTTGAAGAACCCTATGGGCAAATATAAATTTGTCAAGTATAAGGCAAAGATTTGACTGCTGGAGAGTTTACCTAGCAAAGGATCATTCTGAATATAAAGTAAGAGAAACTTGCCTTTCACTTTGTGATTAATATTCTTCTTGCTGAATAGACACCAAATGCTTAGGAGACTGTGGAAGTCATCTGCTTTTGCAATTTGATCATGCCTCCAGATTATCAGGTGATAAATTTGTTATAAGGAATGATAAAAACTTTAATTCTTCCCACCCACATAAATACGTAAAACCAATTTCCCTGTTCAGGTTCCTGAGAAATAAACATGTCAACATGGAAAGGCTATTTATCATGGCTGTCATAATTAGGTTCAATTGGGGAAGTCAGTTCCCTTTCGCAAATGACAAACTTCAAGTTCCAATTCACCAGCACCATTTTGCAGGACACGTCTAATAGCCTCCAGTCATTTATCACTATTCCCAAATGCCAGGAGCATCAGAGGCAGGGCAGGTGTTCCTCATTCCAGTTCACTGATCTAAAATTATTACCATTGTTTTATCAGTATGAAGATACTGCCTAGCTTCTGATAGAAGCACATTTTCAACAGAGGGTTTTTTGTTGTTTTTTTTCCCCCTCTTTTTTTTTTTTTTCAAGTTTAGGAAGTATAGTTCATAAAAATTATTCAGGGTAGTATTTTCCCTCTTGACTTTTGACTTTACAAGTGGGCACTCAGCTGCTAGCTTTAGCCAGGGCATATATATGTGTGAAGTAGACATTAGCAGACAAGGAGATCAAAGAAACCCTGACTATCTCCCTTTCTACTTCCTGCCAGCATAAAGAAAGAGAACAATGCCTGGCTGGAGCAACTGCCTGCCAAAACCAGTGGGCTAACAGGTTTTGTGCACTTTCTGGACTTATAGACTCAAGATAGAACTGAAAGTTCTGCTTCAAAAATCATAATGATCATACTAAATGTATCACCTCTTCAATTAGTGGAAAGAATCTGGGATTATGTGTGTGGTGGGAGAGGGTTTGATTGATAAAGGGATTCTATTTAATGAGATCCCCCCAAAATTGACAAATCCTATTTGATTCACCTCTCAGGATTGAAAATCTTACTAAAATGATGCCTGTTTCCTTCATAAGTGTAGATAAATGACCTTTGTGTATTAGATGAAAAAACTCAGGGAAAGAACAGTGGAGTTGGCATCCACCAGCCTGCCATGAACAAACTTGGTGTCCTTAGGCTAGTGGCTCAATTGTTCTGGACTGTGATTTCTTCTTTTGTAAAATAGGCATAAATACTATTGCCTTTATGAAAAACCAAGAAAGACAATTGATATGTGGTAAGTAATGTAAGTTTCATATGAAAGAGAAAACAAAGCTCAGAACCAGTGAGTGACATTCAGAAATGGTGAGTGACAGCCAGGTTTACACAGCTCATCCATATTAAAGTGAGGCTGTGAATTGAGACACTGTCAGCTCCCACACCAACGTTCATTCTCCTATGATGCACTGAACACCTATTTGCCGAGCATTGGAATCCAAACAGCTTTAATAGTTCAAGTGGGCAAAAGGATGCCATGTCCTTTGTAATGCCACCTTTTTATCACATCACTTAATTCATTGTATTGTAGTTGCCTTTTGGCATGTCTGTCTCATTAGACTATGGGTTCCTCAAAGACAGGGACCATGTCTTGATATTTCTATCCCCAAAACATTGTCCAGTGTTCAGAGACACAGTCAGCATTCAGTTAATGCCTGTTGTAGGAAAAGGAGGGCTTCCCAAGTGGCTCAGTGGTAAAGAATCCACCTGCCAGTGCATGAGACATAAGAAATGCAGTTTCAATCCCTGGGTCGGGAAGATCCAGAGGTGATTCAGAGAAGATTCAGAGGTGAAGGAGGGCATGGCAACCCACTCTGATATTCTTTTTTTTTTTAATTTATTTATTTTAATTAGAGGCTAATTACTTTACAATATTGTAGTGGTTTTTCCATACATTGACATGAATCAGCCACGGGGGTACATGTGTTCCCCATCCTGAACCCCCCTCCCACCTCCATCCGCATCCCATCCCTCAGGGTCATCCCAGGTGCACCAGCCCTGAGCACCCTGTCTCATGCATCAAACCTGGACTGGTGGTCTGTTTCACATATGATAATATACATGTTTCAATGCTATTCTCTCAAAGCACCCCACCCTCACCTTTTCCCACAGAGTCCAAAAGACTGTTCTATACATCTGTGTCTCTTTTGCTGTCTTGCATATGGGGTCATCGTTACCATCTTTCTAAATTCCATATATATGTGTTAGTACACTGTATTGGTGTTTTTCTTTCTGGCTTACTTCACTCTGTATGATAGGCTCCAGTTTCATCCACCTCATTAGAATGGATTCAAATGTATTCTTTTTAATGGCTGAGTAATATTCCATTGTATATGTACCATATTTGTCTTATCCATTCATCTGCCAGTGGACATCAAGGTTGCTTCCATGTCCTGGCTATTGTAAACAGTGCTGCAATGAACACTGGGGTACACGTGTCTCTTTCAATTCTGGTTTCCTCAGTGTGTATGCCCAGCAGTGGGATTGTTGGGTCATATGGCAGTTCTGTTTCCAGTTTTTTAAGGAATCTCCACACTGTTCTCCAGAGTGGCTGTTCTAGTTTGCATTCCCACCAATAGTGTAAGAGGGTTCCCTTTTCTCCACACCCTCTCCATCATTTATAGTTTGTAGACTTTTGTATAGCAGCCATTCTGACTGGCATGAGACGGTACCTCATTGTGGTTTTTGCATTTCTCTGACAATGAGTGATGTTGAGCATTTTTCATGTGCTTGTTAGCCATGTGTATGTCTTCTTTGGAGAAATGTCTGTTTAGTTCTTTGGCCCATTTTTTGATTGGGTCATTTATTTTTCTGGAATTGAGCTGCAGGAGCTGCTTGTATATTTTTGAGATGAATTCTTTGTCAGTTGCTTCATTTGCTATCATTTTCTCCCATTCTGAAGGCTGTCTTTTCACCTTGCTTATAGTTTGCTTCATTGTGCAAAAGCTTTTAAGTTTAATTAGGTCTTATTTGTTTATTTTTCTTTTCATTTCCATTACTCTGAGAGGTGGGTCATAGAGTATTCTGCCCTGATTTATGTCAGAGAGTGTTTTGCCTGTGTTTTCCTGTAGGAGTTTTACAGTTTCTGGTCTTACGTTTAGATCTTTAATTCATTTTGAGTTTATGTTTGTTATCGTGTTAGAAAGTGTTCTAGTTTCATTCTTTTACAAGTGGTTGACCAGTTTTCCCATCACCACTTGTTAAAGAGATTGTCTATTCTCCATTGTATATTCTTTCCCTCTTTGTCAAAAATAAGGTGTCCATAGGTGCGTGGTTTTACTCTGGGCTTTCTATTTTGTTCCATTGATCTATATTTCTGTCCTTGTGCCAGTACCATACTGTCCTGATGACTGTATCTTTGTAGTATAGCCTTAAGTCAGGCAGGTTGAGTCCTCTAGTTCCATTGTTCTTTCTCAAGATTGTATTGACTATTCGAAGTTTTTTGTAATTCCATACAAATTGTGAAATTATTTCTTCTACTTCTCTGAAAAATACCATTAGTAGCTTGACAGGGATTACATGGAATCTATAGATTGCTTTGTGTAGTATACTCATACTGGTTTGATGGTGTTGAATTCTCTCAGCTTTTGCTTGTCTGTAAAGCTTTTCGTTTCTCCTTCATATTTGAATGAGATCCTTGGTGGGTACAGTAATCTGGGTTGTAAGTTTTTCTCTTTTATCACTTGAAGTGTGTCCTGCCATCACCTTCTGGCCTGAAGAATTTCTATTGAAAGATCAACTGTTATCCTTTTGAGAATCTCCTTGTACATTATTTGTTGTTTTTCCCTTGCTGCTTTTAATATTTGTTCTTTGTGTTTGATGTTCATTAATTTGATTAATATGTGTCCTAGGGTGTTTTGCCTTGCGTTTTTCCTGTTTGGGACTCTCTGGGTTTCTTCAACTTGGGTGGCTATTTCTCTCCCCATTTTAGGTAAGTTTTCAACTATTATCTCCTCAAGTATTTTCTCATGGCCTTTCTTTTTTCTTCTTCTTCTTGGCCTCCTATGATTTGAATTTTGGGGTGCTTGACATTGTCCCAGAGATCTCTGAGGTTGTCTTCATCTCTTTTAATTCTTTTTTCTTTTTTCCTCTCTGATTCATTTATTTCCAATATTCTATCTTCCTCCTCACTTATCCTATCTTCTGCCTCAGTTATTCTACTGTTGGTTCCCTCCAGAGTGTTTTTTATCTCATTTGTCACATTATTCATTATTGATTGACTTTTTTTTTATTTCTACTAGGTCCTTGTTAAACATTTCGTTTATCTTCTCAATCCTTGTCTCCAGACTATTTATCTGTAACTTCATTTTGTTTTCAAGATTTTGGATCATCTTTACTATCATAATTCTGAATTCTTTTTCAGGTAGACTCCCTATCTCCTCTTTTGTTTGGTTCGGTGGGCATTTATCATCTTCCTTTACCTGCTGAATATTTCTCTGACTTTTCATCTCACTTAGATTGCTCTGCTTGGGGTGGCCTTTCTGTATTCTGGCAGTTTGTGGTTCCTGTTTATTGTGGAGGTTTCTCGGTGTATGTGGTGTTGGATGAATGACTTGCCAAGGTTTCATAGTTAGGGAAGCTTTTGTCGGTGTTCTGGTGGGTGGAGCTGGATCTCTTCTCTCTCGAGTGCAATGAAGTGCCCAGTATTGAGTTTTGAGGTATGTGTGGGTTTGATCTGACTTTTGGCCACCTGTATTTTAATGTTTAGGCTTATGTTCCTGCATTGTTGGAGAATTAACTTAGTATGCCTTGCTCTGGAAGTTCTTGGCTCTTGGGTAGAGCTTGGTTTCAGTGTAGGTATGGAGCCTTTTGGATGAGCTGTTGTCGATTAATGTTCCCTGGAGTCAGGAGTTTTATGGAGTTCTCTAGTTTTGTATTTAAGCCTCCTGACTCTGGTTTTCAGTCTTATTCTTGCAGTAGCCTGAAGACTTCTCCATCCATACCACATCAATGATAAAACATCTAGGTTAATCAAGAAAAGCCTCTCCACAATGAGGGACACCCAGAGAGGTTCACAGAGTTACATGGAGAAGAGAAGCAGGAGGAGGGAGATAGAAGTGACCAGGAGAAGAGGGGCAATCAAAAGGGGAGAGAGCAATCTAGCCAGTAATCAATTATCTGTGTGCTCTCCACAGTCTGGAACACCTAGAGAGGTTCACAGATTTACATAGAGAAGAGAAGAGGGAGGAAGGAGATAGACGTGACCAGGAGGAGAAGAGGGGGAATCAAAAGGAGAGAGACAAATCTAGCCAGTAATCAGTTCCCTAAGTGTTCTCCACAGCCTGGAATACCCAAAGATATTCACAGAGTTGGGTAGAGAAGAGAAGGGGGAGGGAGGACACAGAGGTGACCTGGGGAAGAAAAAGGAGAGTCAAAAGGGGGAGAGGGCAATCAAGCCAGTAATCACACTCCTAAGTAAAAATGGGTACTGAAGGTTGGATTCTCAAAGGTACAAAATTGATAACAAATACCAAAAAGCAAACATTAAAAATCTAGAATACAGTTTAGATTCTCAAAAATGCAATATTAAGGAAACCAAAAAAAAATCACAAAAATTTATATATATATATATATATATATATATATATATATATATATATATGTATGTATAATTTGCTTTAAAAATAGGGTCTTTTTTGCAAGGTAATAGTAGTTTATAAAAACGAACATTAAAGGAGTAATAAAGAACTTAAAAATTTAAAAAAAAGATTAAAAAATTAAAAAAAATGATAATAGTAAAATATATCTAGGAATTTCTCTGGAGCTGTTGAGGGCAGTCTGGGGTCAGTCCAGTTTCAGATAGTTCCTTATTCCAGCTTATACTTCTCAAGTTCTATAGGCCCCTTCCAATGTAGTTAGTGCTACCTACAGGGTTTTAATCTGTTGCACCTCTTACTTCCAAAGCAGTTCCCTCTGTTTATTTTGGCTTCCTCTGTTTGCAATTCTCTTTAGTGTCTAATTTCTGCCCTGACACAAGGGGACAAAAGTGGTCACTTTTTTTGGCTCACTTGTTCAGTTGTGCTGTGGGGAGGGAGGAACACTGCAAACAAATATCACTGGCCTGTGTGGAGAGTGCTTGCGGTGTCTGGGCTACACTGGGTTTGCCCCTGCTCATGGTGTGTGTGCTTTCCTGGTCTACACTGCTCAGACTCCAGGTTACTCTGCAAGGGAACTGCCTAAAGTGGTCCCTGTCTTGTGTTAACTTCCCAGGTCTGAGCCATTCAGGTTCTCAGATCAGATCAGATCAGATCAGTTGCTCAGTCGTGTCCAACTCTTTGCAACCCCATGAATTACAGCACGCCAGGCCTCCCTGTCCATCACCAACTCCTGGAGTTCACTCAGACTCATGTCCATCGAGTCAGTGATGCCATCCAGCCATCTCATCCTCTGTCGTCCCCTTCTCCTCCTGCCCCCAATCCCTCCCAGCATCACAGTCTTTTCCAATGAGTCAACTCTTTGCATGAGGTGGCCAAAGTACTGGAGTTTCAGCTTTAGCATCATTCCTTCCAAAGAAATCCCAGGGCTGATCTCCTTCAGAATGGACTGGTTGGATCTCCTTGCAGTCCAAGGGATTCTCAAGAGTCTTCTCCAACACCACAGTTCAAAAGCATCAACTCTTCAGCACTCAGCCTTCTTCACAGTCCAACTCTCACATCCATACATGACCACAGGAAAAACCATAGCCTTGACTAGACGAACCTTTGTTGGCAAAGTAATGGCTCTGCTTTTGAATATGCTCTCTAGGTTGGTCATAACATTCCTTCCAAGGAGGAAGCATCTTTTAATTTCATGGCTGCAGTCACCATCTGTAGTGATTTTGGAGCCCAGAAAAATAAAGTCTGACACTGTTTCCACTGTTTCCCCATCTATTTCCCATGAAGTGTTGGGACCGGATGCCATGATCTTTGTTTTCTGAATGTTCAGCTTTAAGCCAACTTTTTCACTCTCCACTTTCACTTTCATCAAGAGGCTTTTGAGTTCCTCTTCACTTTCTGCCATAAGGGTGGTGTCATCTGCATATCTGAGTTTATTGATATTTCTCCCGGCAATCTTGATTCCAGCTTGTGTTTCTTCCAGTCCAGCGTTTCTCATGATGTACTCTGCATAAAAGTTAAATAAACAGGGTGACAATATGCAGCCTTGACGAACTCCTTTTCCTATTTGGAACCAGTCTGTTGTTCCATGTCCAGTTCTAACTGTTGCTTCCTGACCTGCATACAAATTTCTCAAGAGGCAGATCAGGTGGTCTGGTATTCCCATCTCTTTCAGAATTTTCCACAGTTTATTGTGATCCACACAGTCAAAGGCTTTGGCATAGTCAATAAAGCAGAAATAGATGTTTTTCTGGAACTCTCTTGCTTTTTCCATGATCCAGCGGATGTTGGCAATTTGATTTCTGGTTCCTCTGCATTTTCTAAAACCAGCTTGAACACCAGGAAGTTCACAGTTCACATATTGCTGAAGCCTGGCTTGGAGAATTTTGAGCATTACTTTCCTAGCGTGTGAGATGAGTGCAATTGTGCGGTAGTTTGAGCATTCTTTGGCATTGCCTTTCTTTGGGATTGGAATGTGAAAACTGACCTTTTCCAGTCCTGTGGCCACTGCTGAGTTTTCCAAATTTGCTGGCATATTGAGTGCAGCACTTTCACAGCATCATCTTTCAGGATTTGGAATAGTTCAACTAGAATTCCATCACCTCCACTAGCTTTGTTCGTAGTGATGCTTTCTAAGGCCCACTTGACTTCACATTCCAGGATGTCTGGCTCTAGGTCAGTGATCACACCATCGTGATTATCTGGGTCGTGAAGATCTTTTTTGTACAGTTCTTCTGTGTATTCTTGCCATCTCTTCTTAATATCTTCTACTTCTGCTAGTTCCATACCATTTCTATCCTTTATCGAGCTCATCTTTGCATGAAATGTTCCTTGGTATCTCTGATTTTCTTGAAGAGATCCCTATTCTTTCCCATTCTGTTGTTTTCCTCTATTTCTTTGCATTGATCGCTGAAGAAGGCTTTCTTGTCTCTTCTTGCTATTCTTTGGAACTCTGCATTCAGGTGTTTATATCTTTCCTTTTCTCCTTTGCTTTTCACTTCTCTTCTTTTCACAGCTATTTGTAAGGCCTCCCCAGACAGCCATTTTGCTTTTTTGCATTTCTTTTCTATGGGAATGGTCTTGATCCCTGTCTCCTGTACAATGTCACGAACCTCATTCCATAGTTCACCAGGCACTCTATCTATCAGATCTAGGCCCTTAAATCTTTTTCTCACTTCCACTGTATAATCATAAGGGATTTGATTTAGGTCATACCTGAATGGTCTAGTGGTTTTCCCTACTTTCTTCAATTTAAGTCTGAATTTGGCAATTAGGAGTTCATAATCTGAGCCACAGTCAGCTCCTGGTCTTGTTTTTGCTGACTGTATAGAGCTTCTCCATCTTTGGCTGCAAAGAATATAATCAATCTGATTTCCGTGTTGACCATCTGGTGATATCCATGTATAGAGTCTTCTCTTGTGTTGTTGGAAGAGGGTGTTTGTTATGACCAGGTACTCCCCAAAGGCAAAGACTCTGTTGGGCCTCAGTTTGTGCCCTTCCCAGGTCTGAACAGCTCAGGCGACCAGGTGCTTGGTAAGCACACTCTCCCCAGGTGGGTGGTGCGTCTTATCACCTCCCTGGTCCTAGCTGCTCGGTTTCCTGGGTGCACAGTGGGAGGACCATCTCAGATGTGCTGTGTGTCTCCTCTGGGTTGCTGATCTCTGGCTGTGGCCCTCCTGGTGAATGACAACTGTCCAGGATCCCAGGAAGACTCGGTTAGCAACTGGGAGCCTGCTTGTAGTTTGGTAGAGGATGCCATCTCTGGGGCTGAGATTGCGCCTCGCCTTCTGGCTCTAGCTGTCACCTGCCTGCCTCTCTGCTGCTAGCGGGGGATGGGCCAGTCCACAGCCGGCTAGCTCTCCTCTGGTATTTGCTCAGTCCTTTGTTCTGTGAGAGGGCCTGGCAGTGCCTTCGGTTAGAACTTTTTACGGAAAGTTCTCTCTCTCTCTCTCTTTTTTTTCCCTCTCTCTCTCTGGCTATCCCACAGTTTGGGTTTCTATCTCATGTTAGCTTTCTCAGATTGTTCTCAGGGCATTCAGGCTGGGTCCTTACCCTAAGCAATGCAGCCCGTGCCTCCCTGTTCAGCCCCCACTCGCTGCTGGCAGGCTCACTGCTGGCAGACTTGAGCATCTGGGCTACTTCTCCGCTGGTAGTTGCGGTTAGGCACGTAATCTGTGGGTTTTTTTTTTTTTTCCTCCTGGTTATGTTACCCTCTGAAATTCCAAAACTCTGCACAGACCCACTGGTGAGAGGGTTTCCTGGTGTTAGGAAACTTCTCCTCCTTCATGACTCCTTCCCCAGGATGGGTCTCCATCCCTAACTCTTTTGTCTCTCTCTTATCTTTTATATTTTGTCCTACCTCCTTTCAAAGACAATGGGCTGCCTTTCTGGGTGCCTGGTGTCCTCTGCCAGCATTCAGAAGTTGTTTTGTGGAATTTTCTCAGCATTGAAATGATCTATCAAAGAATTTGTTAGGCAGAAAGTGGTCTCCCCATCATATTCATCTGCCATCTTAGGATTGCCCCCCCACCCCCACTCTAATATTCTTACCTGGAGAATCCCATGGGCAGAGGAGTTTGGCAGGCTATAGTCCTTAGGCTTGCAAAGAGTTGACCATGACTTAGCTCACACGCACATAGGAAAAGGAGGAAGAAGAAACACAGTGAGGTATAGGTGATCCAGAACGCACTTCTGACCCTTCCCTTGCTGTTACTTCTTTAGGACGACACCTGCAAATCATTCTAATTCTCTGAACTTTCTTGATGTTTGAGTTCTGGATTAGTGGGAATTTACAATGATGCCTAACTAATCTGAACTTCTTGAATGCTTTAGTGATAAAGCAGTCAGCCCAGCCAACTCTTGGGCCATATATCAGCTAATCAATAGCAATGTTCAGGCTATACCAAGATTTTCTAACACCTGTCAAGGCTGACTAATCAGGGATTATTCAAAAATCACATGGAAGAGAAAAACCTTTCTTTTCTTTTGGAAACTTGCTATGAGAAAAGACCTTGAGTAGGAATTGGACAGTTCAATTCTCAAATGATCTAATTATTACTAGGGAGACTATATAAAATGAAGAAGCAGGAAAGAAGAAGGTAAAACCAAGGGACTTAATCATGCTCGTCATTGTTCCCTTAGGAACCCTGCTCAATATTCTGTAATGATCTATATAGGAAAAGAATTTGAAAAAAGAATAGATACAGTTATATGTGTAATTGAATCATTTTGCTGTACACCTGAAACACAGCATTGTTGATCAACTATTCTCCAATATAAAATAAAATTTTTAAAAATAAAAATGTATTAGATTCCTGATTTTCTGGTTTCTCTCATGGGGTTACAGGAGGCGAGAAGTAGGGAGGGGAGAAGAGATGGTTAGGAATTTAGGATTAGATAGAAGGAAGATAGAAAATGGTGGTGTGTGGTGCCCACACTTTTTGTAACAGTTGAAAAAATGTTTCCCAGCTGCATTCTTTTTTCAAAAACATTGGCTCACAGGATTAATGCATTTGAAACACTGTGCACAGCTCCCCATCCCCATCCCTCAAATAGAGGCAGACTTAGAATTTCTGCCTTAGCCCTTACTATAACACCTGCTGGTATACCACCTGCTGTTTTTAGACTCCTAGAGCTCAGTAGATTTGATAGTGTGAGGGTAAAGTGAAAGGCACTTGGTCATGTCAGATTCTTTGTGATCCCATGGAAGATACAGTTCATGGAATTCTCCAGGCCAGAATACTGGAGTGTGCAGCCTTTCCCTTCTCTAGGGGATCTTCCCAACCCAGGGATCGAACCCAGGTCTCCCACATTGCAGGCAGATTCTTTCCTAACTGAGCCAAAAGGGAAGCCTAAGAATACTGGAGTGGGTAGCCTATCCCTTCTCCAGCATGATCTTCCCAACCCAGGAATCAAACCAGGGTCTCCTGCATTGCAGGCAGATTCTTTACCAACTGATCTATGAGGTGAGGGTAAAGAGTCTGCATTGTTTCCATCAACACTATTTACCCTCTCTTTACCATTTCAACTGTTTCACATTCTATTAGGCTCAAGCTTGGCACCAAACATCAGAGGACAAATGATTTTGAAAATGTTGCTGCCTTTTTAAAAAACACAAATAATAAAATCTGTTAAAATATTGTTAGAGGTGAGAATATATGTCCTTACTTCTGATTCACACTTATTTTTGTTTTGTTTAAAGATATGGTTTTATAAATAATATTAGGGAATTTTGAAGAAGGGAGATAAGAGTCCTTGGTGATGCCTAGCCACAGTTTGTCATGCAGTAGAGAAGGGGAAAGTATGATGAGATTTGAGTAGCTATGTTAAGATTTATTCTTGATACTTAGAAGACTATTTTTTTTCTCCTCATAATTCAGGGAATATTATGGGTAGGCACAACTTTTTTCCAAAATGACAAATTAAATGCTAATCCCCATGGGATAGAGTAAAATGTTAATGAAATGACTCAAGTTGCACATTCTTTCAGAATTCCATCAAATTTGCCACAAGTAGGTGTGTGTGTTTCAAACAACAAGTTCTACAGTCTGGTGAAAAGTATGATTGTGCTCAAGCTTCAGTGCTTAAATAATGCTTTTAATACATCTATCCGTTCAGTTCAGTTCAGTCACTCAGTCGTGTCCGACTCTTTGCAATCCCATGAATCGCAGCACGCCAGGCCTCCCTGTCCATCACCAACTCCCAGAGTTCACTCAGACTCATGTCCATCGAGTCAGTGATGCCATCCAGCCATCTCATCCTCTGTCATCCCCTTCTCCTTCTTCCCCCAATCCCTCCCAGCATCAGTCTTTTCAATGAGTCAACTCTTCACATGAGGCGGCCAAAGTACTGGAGTTTCAGCTTTAGCATCATTCCCTCCAAAGAAATCCCAGGGCTGATCTCCTTCAGAATGGACTGGTTGGATCTCCTTGCACTCCAAGGGACTCTCAAGAGTCTTCTCCAACACCACAGTTCAAAAGCATCAATTCTTCGGCTCTCAGCTTTCTTCACAGTCCAACTCTCACATCCATCCATGACCACTGGAAAAACCATAGCCTTGACTAGACAGAACTTTGTTGGCAAAGTAACGTCTCTGCTTTTCAATATGCTATCTAGGTTGGTCATAACTTTTCTTCCAAGGAGTAAGCGTCTTTTAATTACAACTATAAAGATGGCTATATTATTTTTATATTTCATTTGATTAATGTGGAGTATCACATTGATTAATTGGCAAATGTTGAATCATTCTTGCATCCCTCGAATAAATCCCACTTGATCATGTTTTATAATACTTTTAATGATGTTGCATTAGTTTTGCTCATATTTTATTGAGGATGCTTGCATCTATGATCATCAGGGATACTGACCTGTCATTTTCTTTCATTGTGGTACCCTTGAATGGTTTTGGTATCAGGGTAATTTTGGCCTCCCTCATAAAATGAATTCAGAAGTACTACTTCCTCTTATAATTTTTTGGAAGAGTTTGGGAAGAATTAGCATCAATTCTTCATTATATGTTTGATAGAATTTACTGTTAAAGCCATCTGTTCCTGAACTTTTCTTTGTTGGGAAGGTTTTATTATATTCCTCATTAAGTCTCCTTACTAGTAATTGGCCGATTCAGATTTTATGTTTCTTCAAGATTCAGTCTTGCTAGGTTGTATGTTTCTAAGAATTCATCCATTTCTTCTAGGTTGTCAAATTTGTTGGTGTATACTTGTTCATCATAGTCTAGTATGAAAATTTTTGTTTCTGCAGTACTTGTCATGTCACAAATCTATTTTAATGTACACAGTGCCAGACTGTTATAAGGGCACATGGTTTTGGTTCTGCATCCTCATAGGTTAGACCAGTCTAAAAACAGTTTAATGTTCCTTTAGGAAAAAAAAAAAGCTAAGACCCAGAGCTGATGGTTACAATATATCATATGGAATATGTTGAAAGAGCATTATATTTTATGGAGTTAGAAATACTGAATTCAAGTCTCAGGTCTTATCCTAACAAGTTATGTGATTTTGGGAAAGATAGTATACTTTATGGAGCCTTGATTGATTTGAAATCAAATTCAGACATATAAACTTTTCTGAGTTGTATTGTAAAATATATATCACTCTAGCACTGATACTCTGTGTCTCCATTCTTATTAGTTTGGAAAATGAGAAGCATGCTAGAGCTGAATTTAAAGATAAGACATTAATTTTCAGTTGGTCTATATTATGGTTTTGAAAAGATATGATGACAGTAGAAGCCTCTCTTCTACTAAAGCCAGTCAGTCAACTTTGCCAGATGGGAATTATAAGAAAGAAACACAGTAAGGAAATATCTAAAACTCTGAAAAGGCATAAGGTCAAACAATGGATGGACACATACCAACACACCTTTGAAGTGCAGTAGCTCAAATGTTTAATTAATATGATTGATCTGGAGGAGGCAAAAAACAATGAATAAAGCTAACAAAATTTGTTCCATTGAAAAAACTTTTAATCATCTAGAAAAACATCTTTGATACTGTTAGTTGAAAAAAATCAGTGTATAAAACAATGTATATAAAAATAGTTTATAATAGTTTAAATAGCTTAATGGTTAAATAGTTTAAATCAGTGTATAAAACGATGTGTATAAAAAGTGTATAAAACAATAGTTGTATTTTTATATAAACATATTTAAGTATACACAGGCTTCCCTGGTGGCTCAGATGGTAAAGAATCTGCCTGCAATACAGGAGACCTGGGTTAGATCCCTGGATTGGGAAAATCTCCTGGAGAAAGGAATGGCTACCCACTCCAGTATTCTTCACTGGAGAATCCCATGGACAGAAGAGCCTAGTGGACTACAACTCCATGGGGTGGCCAAGAGTCAAACATAACTGAGTGAGTAACATATTCACTTTCACATGTTTGAGAAAAAAAGACCAAGTATATACTGTTTGTATTAAATACTAAGCTCCCATCAGTAAGATTCATAAGCCTCTTATGCTTATCCATCAGAGGGCAGACAGAATGAAAACAACAGAGAAAATGAACCGAACTCATCACATGGACCACAGCCTTGTCTAACTCAATGAAATTATGAACCATACTAAATAGGGCCACCCAAGATCGATAAGTCATAGTGGTGAGTTCTAACAAAATGTGGTTCACTGGAAAGGGGAATGGCAAACCACTTCAGTATTCTTGCCTTGAGAACCCCATGAACAGTATGAAAAGGCAAAAAGATATGAAACTGAAAGATGAACTTCCCAGGTTGGTAAGTACCCAATATGCTACTGGAGAAGAGTGGAGAAATAGCTCCAAAAGAATGAAGAAACAGAGCCAAAGCAAAAACAATGCCCAGTTATGGATGTGACTGGTGATGGAAGTAAGGTCTGATGCTGTAAAGAACAATATTGCATAGGAACCTGGAATTTTAGGTCCATGAATCAAGGTAAACTGGAAGTGGTCAAACAGGAGATGGCAAGAGTGAACATTGTCATTTTAGGGATCAGTGAACTAAAATGGAATGGAATGAGTGAATTTAATTCAGATGACCATTATATCTACTACTGTGGGCAAGAAACCCTTAGAAGAAATGGAGTAGTCCTCATAGTCAACAAAAGAGTCCAAAATGCAGTACTTGGGTGCAACCTCAAAAATGACATAATGATCTCTGTTCATTTTCAAGGCAACTCTTTCAGTATCACAGTAATCCAAGTCTGTGCCACAACCACTAATGCTGAAGAAGCTGAAGTTGAATAGTTCTATGAAGACCTACAAGACCTTCTAAAACTAACACCAAAAAAAGATGTCCTTTTCATCATAGGAGACTGGAATGCAAAAGCAGGAAGTCAAGAGATGCCCAGAGTAACAGTCAAGTTTGGCCTTGGAAAACAAAATGAAGCAGGGCAAAGGCTAACAGTTTTGCCAAGAGAACACACTGGTCATAGCAAACACCCTCTTCCAACAACACAAGAGAAGACTCTACACATGGACATCACCAGATGGTCAATACTGAAATTAGATTGATTATATTCTTTGCAGCCAAAGATGGAGAAGCTCTGTACAGTCAGCAAACATATGACCAGGAGCTGACTGTGGCTCAGATCATGAACTCCTTATTGCCAAAATCAGACTTAAATTGAAGGAAGTGAAAAAACCGACTAGACAATTCAGGTATGACCTAAATCAAATCCTTTATGATTATACAGTGGAAGTGACTAACAGAATCAAGAGATTAGATCTGATAGACAGAGTACCTGAAGAACTATGGACAGAGGTTAGTGACATTGTACAGGAGGCAGTGGTAAAGACCATCCCCAAGAAAAAGAAATGCAAAAAGGCAAAATGGTTTTCTGAGAAGGCCTTACAAATAGCTGAGAAAAGAAGAGTACCAAAAGGCAAAGGAGAAAAGGAAAAATATACATATCTAAATGCAGAGTTCCAAACAATAGCAAGGAGAAATAAAGTCTTCCTCAGAAATAGAGGAAAATAATAGAAGGGGAAAGACTAGATATCTCTTCAAGAAAATTAGATATACCAAGGGAACATTCATGCAAAGATGGGCTAATAAAGGACAGAAATGGTATGGACCTATCAGAAGCAGAAAGTATTAAGAAGACTTGGCAAGAATACACAGAAGAATTATATTAAAAAATGATCTTAATGACCCAGCTATCCACGATGGTGTGGTCACTCACCTAGAACCAGACATCCTGGAATGCGAAGTCAAGTGGGTCTTAGGATGCCTCACTACAAACAAAGCTAGTGGAGGTGATGGAATTCCCGCTGAGCTATTTCAAATCCTAAAAGATGATGCTGTGAAAGTGCTGTACTCAGTATGCCAGCAAATTTGGAAAACTCAGCAGTGGCCAGGACTGGAAAAGGTCAGCATTCATTCCAATCCCAAAGAAAGGCAATGCCAAAGAATGTTCAAACTACTGTACAATTGCACTCATCTCCCATGCTAGCAAAGTACTGATCAAAATTCTTCAAGTGAGGTTTCAACAGCACGTGAACCAAGAATTTCCAGATGTACAACCTGGATTTAGAAAAGGCAGCAGAACCAGAGATCAAATTGTTGACATTCGTTGGATCATCAAAAAAGCGAGAGAGTTCCAGAAAAACATCTACTTTGTTGACTACACCAAAGCCTTGTCTGACTGTGTGGATCACAGTAAACTGTGGAAAATTCTTAAAGAGATGGGGTTACCAGACCACCTTACATGCCTCTTGAGAAATCTGTATGCAGGTCAAGAAGCAACAGTTAGAACTGGACATGGAAAAACAAACTGGTTCCAAATAGGGAAAGGAGTACGTCAAGGCTGTCTAATGTCACTCTGCTTATTTAACTTACATACAGAGTACCTCATGTGAAATGCCAGGCTGGATGAAGCACAAGCTGGAGTCAAGATTGCCGGGAGAAGAATCAATAACCTCAGATATGCAGATGATACCACCCTCATGGCAGAAAGCAAAGAAGAACTAAAGAGTTTCTTTTATATGTATATATATACATATATATATATTATTTTTAAATAAATTTATTTATTTTAATTGGAGGCTAATTACTTTAAGAGTTTCTTAAGGAAAGTGAAAGAGGAGAGGGAAAATGTTGGCTTAAAAATCAATATTCAAGAAACTAAGATCATGGCCTCTGGTCCCATCACTTCATGCAAATAGATAGGGATACAATGGAAACAGTGACAGACTTTATTTTCCTGGACTCCGAAATCACTGCAGATGGTGACTGCAGCCAGGAAATTAAAATACACTTGGTCCTTGGAAGAAAAGCTGTGACAAACCTAGACAGCATAGTAAAAAGCAGAGACATTACTCTGCCGACAAAGGTCTGTCAAAGCTATGGTTTTTCCAGTAGTGATGCATGGATGTTAGAGTTGGACCATAAAGAGAGATGCTGCTACTACTGCTAAGTTGCTTCAGTCGTGTCCGACTCTGTGCAACCCCATAGACGGCAGCCCACCAGGCTCCCCCGTCCCTGGGATTCTCCAGGCAAGAACACTGGAGTGGGGTGCCATTTCCTTCTCCAATGTGTGAAAATGAAGTCGCTCAGTCATGTCTGACTCTTAGCAACCCCATGGACTGCAGCCTACCAGGCTCCTCCATCCATGGGATTTTCCAGGCAAGAGTACTGTAGTGGGGTGCCATTGCCTTCTCCAAAGAGAGATGAGCACTAAAGAAATGATGCTTTTGAACTTTGGTGTTAGAGAAGACTCTTGAGAGTTCCTTGGACTGAAAGGAGATCAAACCAGTCTATCCTAAAGGAAATCAGTCTTGAATATTCATTGGAAGGACTGATGCTGAAGCTGAAACTCCAATACTTTGGGCACCTGACGCGAAGAACTGACTCATTTGAAAAGATCTTAATGCTGGGAAGGATTGAAGGTGGGAGGAGAAGGGGATGACAGAGGATGAGATGGTTCGATGGCATCACTGACTCAATGGACATGAGTTTGAGGAAGCTCTGGAAGTTGGTGATGGCCAGGGAAGCCTGTTGGGCTGCAGTCCATCGGGTGGCAAAGAGTGGGACATGACTGAGCGACTGAACTGAAGATGATTATATTAGTGTCATTTTCTTTTTTAGCTTTTTTATAATATATTAAGTTTTCTACACTGAGCCCAAATTGAAAGTTTATTCCTATAAATCTGTGTATGCTATGC
This sequence comes from Bubalus bubalis, assembly GCF_019923935.1. Classification (NCBI taxonomy): domain Eukaryota; kingdom Metazoa; phylum Chordata; class Mammalia; order Artiodactyla; family Bovidae; genus Bubalus; species Bubalus bubalis. The sequence goes on along the minus strand of NC_059181.1, from coordinate 135,939,331 downwards.
AGAAGAATAAGAAAGGGGAGGGGAGAAGATGCTGAACCTTTCTTCAGCTTTTGTATTTGATATGATGAATTTCACCAGCCAATTGATCCTTGAAATTCCTATTTGAATCTCTTGCAGTGGGATAAATCACCCTCTTCAGGCATCCACTGCTTCCAGGCAAGTAGGTTGTTTGGGATATAATAACTATAACCTCATTAGTATCTAATCACAGAAAATGCAGTCCTGAACAATTGAGACACAGATGAAGTGCAAGTAAACATCCATGGTGATGATGGTGGGTTCACTTGTCACCAAAGGAGGGTGTTGTTAGTGGTAATCGAGCCACATGAGGACAGGTGTTTGCTGAAGTTTGCCAAAGTTAGAGCTTCACAGATCAAGCTGGATTTTTACCTTCTGTTCATATTTCATTGTGATGTTTGTCTGTGTTTATGGGTGTTAAAACAAATGAAATTTTCTCCCATGGATGTTCCATCATATAATCACATTTCATTTTTCATTCTTACAGATTACATTCATTTTTCAGTCAGTCAGATGGAGATGGAGAAATCATGCCACTCAGATGGAATCACACTTATTACAATAGATAACATATGGAATTGTGTTGGTGGTTAACTTCTTTTCTTGTACGTTGCTTAGGGTTTGGGATTGTAGTGAAGGTAGGGAGAGCAAGCGTATAAGACAAGCATAATTTTCTTGTCTCCAGACTTTGGCAGTGCTGCCATATGATGTGGGAGCCTTTATGTACGTTTCTTTCATTCTATTATAGTCAAGATAGTGTGGCAGTGATGATACATGAAACATTTGTATTTCCATGTATTTTCAGTTAAAACTTTTCTTCAAGGTATGTTTTCCCTTTTCTTGTGCTAAATAATTATCTTTTTCCTGGGGTAGAATACTCTGTACTAGTGAAATAAGAAGCAGAAAATCTCTTCAGCAACTTCTTATTAAATAATTAGTGCCAAACTTCAATCTTCAGCAGTAGTGGAAGCAAGCAGCCATCTGGGGAAAAGCTAGATTTGTTTGGCTTCAAAATGCATCATGTGAAGTTTTTTCGCCTTGTCTCCAATATATTTATCTTCCTTAAAATACCTAACTGTGTAGATAACAAATTGACTTTATGTTGTATGATTATGTAAAAATTGTTGGTGGGGGATGATAATTGAGGCACAATATATTACAATGGTGTAGACAACAGGTTTGGGGTGAGATCTAGCTTTTAATCTTGGTTTTGCCACTCATAAACTCTTGCCTTTGAGGAAGTTATGACTTTCCTGAGCCTCAGTTTTCTATTTTGTAAGGAAAAGTGAGACTAATTCTGGTACAAACCACTTGGGTGTGTTTGAGGAATAAAGGATGTAATAAAGGGAAAATGCTTAGGATTGTGAATGGTTCTCTGTATGTAATCACAAATAGTAATTGTGGCATCAAGCACTGAGATGGACAAACAGGAATGTACAAAACTGCAGCAGATATTAGATAAATAATTTAGATAAGTAAAACCCATGCATTTGCTGAAGCTTGCGTCAACTCGAAGTCTTTAACAGAATTGTCAAATGTGAACTTGGAGTACTGAAGACATTTTGCTCATGTTTTCAGATTTCTTAATTGCAGTTGTAAGGCAACTGTTGTAGGAACTTAACAAGGACTTTTTACGTAGATAATTAAGTATTCTTCTATAGTATTAATTTTAATGGTTATAGACTATTTCATCATATTGAAGCACATATATTTATCTGTTTAAGCAAAATCTTGGGCAGTTTGAATGTTTGTAGACTTTTACTATGGCAGAGACTCATAGGTGTACACTGATCTCTATTCTCCTGTTTTTTGTTGCAAGTGTGAAAGTGTTAGTTGCTCAGTCATGTCCAACTCTTTGCAACCCCATGGACAGGGGAGTCTGGCAGGGGTGCCTTCCAGGCTTCCTTGTCCATGGAATCTCAATGCCTGAATACTGGAGTGGGGAGCCATTTCCTTCTTGTAGGGATCTTCCCTACCCAGAGATCAAACCTGCATCTCCTGCACTGCAGGCAGATTCTTTACCATCTGAATCACCAAAGTTGAACTCAAACATTTAGCTGGATCTATGGATGCCCATAGAGGGATTTGAGGGATTCCCTGGTGGCTCAGATGGTAAAGTGTCTGCCCGCAATGCGGGAGACCCGGGTTCGATCCCCAGGTTGGGATGATCCTCTGGAGAAGGAAATGGCAACCCACTCCAGTATTCTTGCCTAGAAAATCCCATGGATGGAGGAGCCTGGTGGGCTACAGTCCATGGTGTCACAAAATGTCGGACACGACTGAGCAACTTCATGGATGCCCAACTTAAACCTAGATTTCCTGCACTCCTTTTCAACTTTGGGCATGTAATTACAGTGTGGCTAATGCTGTATGAGTAGTGGTGCTATGTTCTACTTCCGAGATCTGTCCCTAAAAATGAATTAATGTCCTATGGTTCCCTGGCTTTTTGCTAGAAGATGATGAGAACTGAAGCAGTAGCCCTAGATCCAGAGATCAAAGCTACAAGATTAGAAGTGCTGCTAAACTAGCTTATATTCTTCTGAAATGCTTCTATAAGAAAAACACAAATGTCTCAAATGTCTATTTTATCCATGCTATTTATGTAGGGGGTCTTTGTTTTGAAAGTTATATGCTAAATTGCTATATAGGCAATGCTATGACCATCACATTGTGTTTGTGAACTTCTGATCATTTCTGTAAGATAAGTTCCTAGCAGTAAAAATTCTTACTTAAATAGCATAGATATTTCAGGCCTTTGTTCCACATTTCAAAGTAACTCTTCAGCCATGTATGAGCATACCAAATTTCCTGTGCCTGTACAGGCTCTTGGTATTGTTATTTTTGGTTTTATCTTCGTCAATTGATATGTTATTTAAAATTTCATTTACTTGACTAAATGTGAGGTTGAATATTTTTCTTATGCTCACTGTTTGTATTCTTGAACCATTGGGAACACATGTACACCCATGGCGAATTCATGTTGATGTATGGCAAAACCAATACAATATGGTAAAGTAATTAGCCTCTAACTAAAATAAATGAATTAAAAAAAAAGAAAGTTAAAAAAAGAAAAAACTGGCATACTTCTATGTCATTTAAAGACATTTTTTAAATATAATTTAAAGATATCAAGAATTCATTTTAGGATTATCTTGAAAATTCCTCCTCCATTTGTCATTTTTTCCTATAAAGTTTGTTTAGGATATATTAAGTGTTAACATCAATTAAAGATCTACCAGATTTTCTTTGTTTTCTTTATAATTAGACTCATTGTGGTCATGATCCCAAAGCTTAAGATCAATAATTATTCACAATACTTTCCTGGTATGACTAAATTTTAATGTCTAAATCTTTAATACATATGAAATTATTTTTGATATATGATCTAATTTTATTTTTAGTATTGTTTCTACAGATGGGTGGCCAGTTTTTCCCATAATAATATATCAGTTCAGTTCAGTCACTCAGTCGTGTCCGACTGTTTGCAAACCCATAGACTGCAGCATCCCAGGCCTCCCTGTCCATCACCAACTCCCAGAGTTTACCCAAATTCATGTCCATTGAGTCAGTGATGCCATCCAACCATCTCATCCTCTGTTGTCCCCTTCTTCTCCCACCTTCTATCTTTCCCAGCATCAGGGTCTTTTCCAATGATTCAGCTCTTCGCATCAGGTGGCCAAAGTATTGGAATTTAAGCTTCAGCATCAGTCCTTCCAATGAACACTGAGGACTGATTTCCTTTAGGATGGACTGATTGGATCTCCTTGCAGTCCAAGGGACTCTCAAGAGTCTTCTCCAATGCCACAGTTCAAAAGCATCAATTCTTCGGCACTCAGCTTTCTTTATAGTCCAACTCTCACATCCATACATGACTACTGGGAAAACCATAGCCTTGACTAGATGGACCTTTGTTGCAAAGTAATGGCTCTGTTTTTAATATGCTGTCTAAGTTGGCCATAACTTTCCTTCCAAGGAGTAAGCGTCTTTTAATTTCATGGCTACAGTCACCATCTGCAGTGATTTTGGAGCCCCAACTATTTGCCATGAAGTCATGGGACCAGATGCCATGATCTTCGTTTTCTGAATGTTGAGCTTTAAGCCAACTTTTTCACTCTCCTCTTTCAATTTCATCAAGAGGCTCTTTAGTTCTTCTTCACTTTCTGCCATAAGGGTGGTGGCATTGGCATATCTGAGGTTATTGATATTTCTCCCGGCAATCTTGATTCCAGCTTGTGCTTCCTCCAGCCCAGTGTTTCTCATGATGTACTCTGCATATAAGTTAAATAAGCAGGGTGACAATAAACAGCCTTGACGTACTCTTTTTCCTATTTGGAACCAGTCTGTTGTTCCATGTCCAGTTCTAACTGTTGCTTCCTGACCTGCATACAGATTTCTCAAGAGGCAGGTCAGATGGTCTGGTATTCCCATCTCTTTCAGAATTTTGCACAGTTTATTGTGATCCACACAGTCAAAGGATTTGGCTTAGTCAATAAAGAAGAAATAAATGTTTTTCTGGAACTCTCCTGCTTTTTCAATGATCTAGTGGATGTTGGCAATTTGATCTCTGGTTCTTCTGCCTTTTCTCAAACCAGCTTGAATATCTGGAAGTTCACAGTTCATGTATTGCTGAAGCCTGGCTTAGAGATTTTTGAGCATTACTTTATTAATGTGTGAATTGAGTGCAAGTATTTGGTAGTGTGAGCATTCTTTGGTATTGCCTTTCTTTGGGATTGGAATGAAAACTGACCTTTTCCAGTCCTATGGCCACTGCTGAGTTTTCCAAATTTGCTGGCATATTGAGTGCAGCACTTTTACAGCATCATGTTTCAGGATTTGAAATAGCTCATTTGGAATTCCATCACCTCCACTAGCTTTGTTCGTAGTGATGCTTCCTAAGGCCCACTTGACTTCATATTCCAGGATGTCTGGCTCTAGGTGAGTGATCATGCCATCGTGATTATCTGTGTTGTGAAGTTATTTTTTGTACAGTTCTTCTGTGTATATCACTGCTACTCAATTATAACCAGTATCTTCCCTCCAAGATAAATTTGTGTATATAGACTTTTTTATATGTCACAGTAACTGCGATGTGCTAATGACATAGAACACAGATACCAAGGATGCTAAATATCTTGTAATATGTGGCATAATGCCACATAAAGAAGAAACATCTCACCTAAAATATTAAACAAATGTCTCATTGAGAAATGCAGATGTGTTCTTGTTTTGCTGATTATAATTGTCACCTTTTTCATAGAAGAAATTTCTTAAGATTTTATATATATGTATGCGAAGAGCTGACTCATTGGAAAAGACTCTGATGCTGGGAGGGATTGAGGGCAGGAGGAGAAGGGGACGCCAGAGGATGAGATGGCTGTATGACATCACTGACTCGATGGACGTGAGTGTGAGTGAACTCCGGGAGTTGGTGATGGACAGGGAGGCCTGGCGTGCTGCCATTCATGGGGTCGCAAAGAGTCGGACACGACTGAGCGACTGAACTGAACTGAACTGATAGATATATACTATATGTTTTGTTCCATCTGCCTCCACTAGCTTTTTTGTTTGCTAAAGAATTTATGTGTTTTTATTTTTTAATTTAAGAAAATTGATTTACGATGTTGAGTTGGTTTCAGTTGTACAATAATGAAAATCAGTCATAATTATAAGTCGCATCTTACTTCATCCTCCCTCCCCTCCACCATCCTATCCCTCTAGGTCATCACAAAGTGCCAGGCTATCCTAGTGGATTTTAAATGATTTTAGTTCTATCATATTAAATTTTTACTTCATTACATTATTCTCCCTTTGCCTATCTCAGGACTATCTTTTTCAAGTATTCCTTCAAATGAATAATTTTGTCAAATTCCATCTTTTCATTGATATTATTTTATGAAATTTTGTTCTAAATGTGTTCTCCAAAGTATTAATATTAGGTTTGATTTTATTTTTATGACTTATGTAAAAGTCAATGTATCTTAATAAGACATTATCTTCCTGTTATATTTGACTTCTCTCCTTTAACTTTGAGTTTTTGCTTCTTCCTTTTTCTCTCATTTGATAATCTAATCTTTTTCTTGGTTGCTTTACATTTAAGGATTTAAATTTATATAATTCTTTTTTTGTTGTGATAGCATAATGGAACAAAATAAAAATGGATAGATGAACCAATAATTCACAGATGAAACACAATATTACATGACTAGCATATATGCTATAATATAGTCCTAAAGATTATGGATGTTAGAAATTAGGTATTTTGGTCTTTATGTTTGGTGAAAATTAAAAAATATGAATAGTATATCATTCACAATTAGTTGGAGTATATAATCTTTGAAAGACGGTTCAACAGTATCTATGAATATAAATGTGCATAACTTTTACCTTTGCATATGTTTATAATCTAATTTTTTTCTGTAACATTTTAGCCAGGTACTCTTTGGCTAAGGGGAAGCTTAACAAAAGTTATGTTTAAGTAGAAACAAATCACAGATAAAATAGTTTATTTTTGCATCTTAAAAAATAGGACTTTGTAAAAACCTTGCTGGGGTTCTTCCTTCCATGGTCTTGAGAGGGATCTAAGTAGATGAGGGGATTGGGGACTTAAAGCCCAAATTTTATGGGCTTTATTGGCAATCTGCTTCTGATCATAAAAAAATTTAACATTTCATAGGTTTGTCTTTTAAAATTTTTATTCATTTATGGCTGTGCTGACTCTTCATTGTTGTGCACAGACTTTCTCTAGTTGTGAAGAGCAGAGGCTACTCTCTAGTTGTGATATGCAGGTTTCTCATTGTGGTAAGTTTTCTTGCTGTGGAGCACAGGCTCTAGGGCACATGGGTTTCAATAGTTGCAGCTTACAGGCTCTAGAGCATGGGCTCAGTGGTTGTGGCACAGGGGCTTAGTTGCTCCATGGCATGTAAGACATATCCGGACCAGGGATTGAACTAGTGTCCCCTGCATTGTAAGGTGGATTATTAACCACTGAACCACTAGGGAAGCACTCATAGCTTTCTTAACCATTACTTATTCTCTACATTTCCTCAGTTCTTTAATTATTATTTACTTTATAGCATTCCCCCAATTCTCAAATTCATTATTTTATCTGATATATTTATTTATGGTAGTTATTCCTTTATGTAGAAAAATTAGAGTATATGATTTCTCATCCTTGAATATCTTAATATCTATATTTCTACTGCCCTCATAGGTGTATATAATAGCTTGGCTGGGTATAGAATTTTGTTGCTATTTTAGTTTTTCTCAAACTGCATAGGTATTATTCAATTGTTTCCTAGCTTTCAATGTTATGGAAGATGTGACAAATACAAGTTATGTTTGGTTTTCTATTTAGGTAAGCTGTTTTTGATTTGCTTGTTTTCTTAGTTTGTTGCTATGGATATTAATAGGAGTTTTCCTCTTTCCTTGACAGTAAAATGCTATCAATAGATACAGATTTACTCTGTAAGTCTGTATTTTCTACAAAGTTCTTTTTTTTTTCATTTTTTTCTCCTAAATCTGCTATACCTTTTTGTAGAATCCCATATGTGTGTGTGTGTATACATACATACATACATATATATATATATATATATATGAAGTATGTGTTGATATGTATATGAACATATTAGGTTGGTTATTAAAATGTAGTAAAATTACTTGATTTAGCTTTAGGGCTTTGAATCAAGCAAACCTTTCTTTGTGTCCCACCTCTGCTCTTTACTAGTTATGTGACTTTGGTAAAGTTATGCAAATTTACTATGCTCCCATTTTTTTAAACAGTAAAGTAATACTACTACTACTACTATCTAGGGCTTCCCAGGGGGCTCAGTGGTAAAGAATCCACCTGTTAAGCAGGAGATGCAGGAGATCCAAGTTGGATCCCTGGGTAGGAAAGATCCCCTGGAGAAGGAAATGGCAACCCACTCCAGTATTCTTGCCTGGAAATCTCATGGACAGAGGAGCATGGTATGCTTGCAAGGAGTTGGCCATGACTTAGTGACTAAACAGCAGCAGGGCAATAATAATATCTAGTTCACAGCACTGAGAGGAGTAAATGAGCTATAACATGTTACATATTTAGAATAGTTTCTGGCATATAACAAGCACCCAGTAAAATTAGCTACTTTTAATTATTTTCCTTCATCATAGTTTTATGTTAAGTGAATATGTTTTTCATCTCCATAAAATCTTCTCTGATTTTATTTTGTTGCCTTTTCATCACTCTCTGCCAATTAAAATATATTTACAAATACAATATACTATATATTCTCATTGGAAATACACAATTATGTGTTACAGATTTTTCTGTCATTTTCTCATGTTTTTATTTGTTTGTTTCTGGTTTATTTACTTTTAAGTGACTCAATTTCATAGATCATTACAATTCTAAAGGAAAATTACTCAGGGGAAAAAAATTGATCAGCTAGTGGCAGACATCCTATTGCTACTTCATTCAAATTTTATTCTCTCCATTTATTAGAACCCACTCAAAGGTCTTCACCTACACTTATTCTCTGGTGATGGAATAAATGAATAAACTTTGACAGGTATATCTGAGAACTCCTTGTAACAAATAGTTCTCCTTGGCTAATTGCCTGTTTCTATGTGACAGTTGATATCAGGAAATGATAGAAATTTTCCAGTATTAAGTGGCAGCATGTCTTCATTGAACCTGAAGTGTGGTCATGAACTGTTAACATACTGATTATGTTTCATTTGACCAGTACAATATTTTTTATTCTCTTTAGACACTGCATACACTATTTCTCTACAATCCCGACTACTCTCAGTTGATTTTACAATAAGGCTACTTCATTTATTTCTACAACTTGCTCTGTAAACATTTAAGATTGTGATTTCTAAGCTGATATAAAGTTTGTGCAAGTGAACCTTAGTGTGAAGATCAAGATTAGCAAGAGGGCATAAAGTCATGTCTAAACCTGCCAACTGGGATAATAATGGATTAGTGTATTTGCAAACTATTTGCCTAGTCTGTGCCAGAATTTGAGGTAAGTTCTAAGGATAGAGCAGTAAACAAAATATACATGGTCATTGGACCTCTCGGAGCTTACAGTGCAGTGGAAGAAACAGAATGAGCAAGTTACTCACTTAAGTTAAAAATTGTAATTTTTGTGACTGAAATAAAGTAGAAAATGGAAATATTTTCTATATCTCAATCTGTTTCTGTTTTGTATACATATATTCATTGTTTTTCTTGCATTCCACATATAAGTGATATTATAGAGTATTTTTTTTTCTGTCTGAATTAATTTCACTAAGCACAATGTTCTCTAGGTCCAACCACATTGCTGCAAATGGTAAAATTTTATTCTTTTTTTATGGCTGTACATCCATGCGTGCTCAGTTGCTCAGTCGTATTTGACTTTTTGTGATGCCATAGACCACCAGGCTCTTATGTTCATGGAATTTTCCAGGCAAGAATACTGGACTATATTGCCATTTCCTTCTCCACTTTATGGCTGAGTACTATTCAATTTTGTGTGTGTGTGTGCCTGTGTATACTATACATAGTATACATGCACACATATTGTTTTTGTTTTTATTTTATTTTTTATTTATTTATTTTTAATTTTTTTTAATTTTTTTTTATTTAACTTTACAATATTGTATTGGTTTTGCCATATATCAAAATGAATCTGCCAGAGGTATACATGTGTGTTTTTGTTTTTAAATTGCTAAGTCATGTCTGACTCTTTGTGACTGCAGATCGCCAGGCTTCCCTGTCCTTCTCCATCTCCTGGAGTTTGCTCAACTTCGTGTCCATTAAGTCATTGATGGCATCCAACCATCTCATCCTTTGTCACTCCCTTCTCCTCCTGCCCTCAGTCTTTCTCAGCATCAGGGTTTTTCCCCATGAGTTGACTCTTTGCAGGTGACCAAAGTATTGGAGCTTCAGCTTCAGCATCATTCCTTCCAATGAATATTCAGGGTTGATTTCCTTTAGGATTGACTGGTTTGATCTCTTTGCAGTCCAAGGGACTCTCAAGAGTCTTCTCCAGCACCATGGTTTGAAAGCATCAATTCCATGGTGCCCAGCCTTCTTTATGGTCCTACTGGAAAAACCATAGCTTTGACTATACAGACCTTTGTTGGAAAAGTGATATCTCTGCTTTTTAATACACTGTCTAGGTTGGTCATAGCTTTTCTTCCAAGGAGCAAGTCTTTTAATTTCATGGCTGCAGTCACCCATCTGAAGTAATTTTGGAGCCCAAGAAAATAAAGTGTGTCACTGTTTCCATTGTTTCCCCATCCGTTTGCCATGAAGTGATGGGACCAGATGCCATGATCTTAGTTTTTTGAATGGTGAGTTTTAAGCCAACTTTTTCACTCTCCTCTTTCACCTTCATATACATACATATACACATACACATCTTCTTTATCCATTTGCCTGTTGGTGGAAACTTGAGTTGCTTCCATATCTTGATTATTATAAATAATGCTACGATGAACTTTGGGTTGCATGTATCTTTTCAAACTAGTGTTTTCATTTTTTTTCAGAGTAATCACAAATGGAATTGCTACATCTTTTGGTAGTTTTATTTTTGGGTTTTCAAGGAAGCTCCATCTTGTTTTCCATAGTAGTTGTACCAATTTATATTCCCACCAACAGTGTACAAGGGTTCCCTTTTCTCCACCTCTTCCTAAAACCACTATTCTTTTTAAAATTTATGGTCAACTGGCTCATTTACAAATAAATTGCTATTTGTACATGGCCAGTGACAATATCTCACTGACTTACAAACCTGATGACAGCCCAATTAACCCTTTCTGGTAAGCTCTCAATCAGCTGGCTCAACCCAAAGTTTCTCAACCATGAGTTTATTGAAGCAGCTTAAAAATTGCTCTTTATTTTTCTATATGTCTAGTCCAAACAGTATATGGGAAACTGTGGCTTCCAGCCCCATTGGGCTGAGTTAAAAGTTAAAACTGCAGAGTGTTACCTAATTCTGGTGGTGACCTAGCTGATATTCGTTCCAGTAGTAATCTCATCTGAATTTTATATCTGTCAGGAGAAGACTGAGTTCCTGATAGGAATTTTTCTGAATTCCTACAAGCATTCCCATGGTACCAGCTCATGGTGACCTCTCATAAGCCTCTTCATACAGACAGAATTTTAGATCAGACTGAAAATGAGAGCAGGTGCCCTTGACCAATGTCTCTTCCCAGCATAAAAATCTGTAATGTAAACTTTCATTGATCAGATATTTGATACCACAGCTACCCAACTTTTCAGCACTTGGAACATGAAAACTTAATAATAATAATAATCAATAATACCTACTGGGTGCCCATTATGTGCCAAACACAACAGATATTGTTTTCTTGGATCTTCATAGCAGCCATTTATAGTGGAACTTTGATTGAATCCCCTTTTTATGGATGGAAAGATGGTAAACTAGAGTGAATTTCCCACAATCTGTGTTAATAACTGATGGGGTTGGGATTTTCCATTCAGTTCTCGATGGCTTTAGAATGTGAGGTTTTAGCAACAATACCACTATCCCCAGAATATGAGTTTTTACATTGTCCTGTGATTATGAAGCCTTTTGAATCATCAAAGAAAGATTTCTGTTTTTTTCAGCTTAGCAATGTATATTCTATGTATAATATCATTTCTCAGAGTTATAAAAATAAATAATTTATATTTATATTGCAATGTGATAAGGGCCGTACTGTAAGTTTGGAGAAATTTCAGAGCACTGACTGGTAGTAATAAAGCAGTTGGTCATGATAATGCCACATAATACTAAGCAAAGAACAGTAAGAAGGGAATTCTATCCAGGGGAAATATTATGAACAAAACATCAGGAAAATGTATCCAAATAGATGGTATGTCTCAGGAAAAGGACACATTATTTATTGTAGCTAAACAGAGTATGCATGGAAAGTTGAAATAATGGAAGGAGGAAGATAAATTGTGAAGGATCTTCAATGTTTTATGTTATTAACAATGGTATGTATTTGTGTATCTAACATACATGTATATAATGTAATATATATGTTTGTGATTCATTTGTGCATTCATTCATTCATCCAATGAACATTTAACAAGTACTTACTCTGTGCCAGGCCCTGTGCTAAATCATAGTGATTCAGAGATGTAAGACATGGCTCCTTTCCACACAGATTTTTCTCACAGCCTAATCTCTGGTGGCTCAGACAGTAAAGAATCCCCCTGCAGTGTAGGAGACCTGGGTTCGATCGTTGGGCTGGGAAGATCCCATGGAGAAGGGCATGCCAACTCACTCCAGTATTCTTGCCTGGAGAATTCCATGGACAGAGGAGCCTGGCAGGCTACAGTCCACGGGGTCGCATGAGTCAAATGAGACTGAGCACAGAAATCACATGTAGTCCATGATTCATTTTAGTAACTTATAGGGTATTTTCATGCACAGATTTTTCCTTCTCAGCAAACATGCATACTCAACAATGTATACACACCACCCATATGTTTCAAGATGTGTTTCAAAGCCCATGCTGAAAGTCTGAACATTCTGAGAACCTATTATAAAGCATTCAGTACTTATTTGTTCAAATTTATTCTTCAGAATGGTCCCTGAACCTCTCAATATTCTTTCAAGAATGCTTTTACCTCTTTGTCCCTTGGAGGGAGATCACGCTAAGTGCATTTTAATGTGTGCTAAAAAAAGGGCAGCACAGCTGAAGCCTGATTGAAAATCTGATCTTTTCCCTAATGTCACAAGGACATCCTGAGACAATGACTGAGAAGCTATGCACCAGTACTCAGCTGGATCCCTGATACTTACATTGACAGATGCATTATCAACAGAGATATTGATTGAGTGAATTAAGTAACCAATTTCCATTTTCAAGCCTCCAATTCCACTTTAGCACCCAGAGATATTAACCGGTATTCTTGTAGGTGAAACCTGATTGTGTTAAGGAGGGTGCCTAGACAATTGGAGGGACCCAGGATAGGAAATTAGAGTTCTGAATTTTTGTTCTCAAGTCTAGCCTACTGGGTCACCTTGAATAACTTACATCATGACCGAATCTTAACTTTTAAAAATCAAATCTTACTTGCTGTAATTCTGAAGAAGAATTTTGGATTACCGACTTGCTATATATAACTCTTGCAGGCTAAGTATATGCAAGGAATTGCTGTAGATGCAAAATTTTCCAAGTTGTTGTAATGAAACATTGGATTGGTCTTAAAATATACTACTTTTCATTTGTATAGGTAGCAGACTAAAAAGCAAAGTTGAAACACAAGTGCTCTTGTTTCCAGCATGTGTCTAGCAGATTGATTGAGCCCAGTAGAGTAGGAAGGCAGGAAGAGACAAAGTCTTATGTACAAAGTCACTGTAAGACACAGGATAATATTAATATTGTATAATAGCTTTTCTAGGTATAATTTTGCTGCTTTAAATACTTTAAAGCTATATAGGTGTTATTTAGCCTAAACAATGATTTAAACAACAAAATTATATCTAGAATTATGTTGAGTCAAATTGTAAATACACAGTTTTATTCTAGAATTTTCTCTGTCCCTCTCAGTTTCTCTCATATATATATACACACACACATATATATGTATATATAGGTAGAGAGAGAGAGAGCATATTTTATGCTAATAGTATAACTATATAACATTTTAAAATTCCCATATAAGTCAATTCATTTTAGCTAGTATTATTCTCTTTATTTCATAGTTGGAACAGTTGAAGATCAGATTGATTGTTCAGTTCAGTTCAGTTCAGTTCAGTCGCTCAGTCATGTCTGACTCTTTGTGACCCCATGAATTGCAGCAAGCCAGGCCTCCCTGTCCATCACCAACTCCCAGAGTTCACCTAAACTCATGTCCATCGAGTCAGTGATGCCATCCAGCCATCTCATCCTCTGTTTTCCCCTTCTCCTCCTACCCCCAATCCCTCCCAGCATCAGGGTCTTTTCCAATGAGTCAACTCTTCTCATGAGGTGGACAAAGTATTGGAGTTTCAGCTTCAACATCAGTCCTTCCAAAGAACACCCAGGACTCATCTCCTTTAGAAAGGACTGATTGGATTTCCTTGCCATCCAAGAGACTCGCAAGAGTCTTCTCCAACACCATAGTTCAAAACCATCAATTCTTCAGCGCTCAGCTTTCTTCACAATCCAACTCTCACATCCATACATGACCATTGGAAAAACCATAGCCTCGACTAGACGGACCTTTGTTGGCAAAGTAATGTCTCTGCTTTTGAATATGCTATCTAGGTTGGTCATAACTTTCCTTCCAAGGAGTAAGCATCTTTTAATTTCATGGATGCAATCACTATCTGCAGTGATTTTGGAGCCCCCAAAAATAAAGTCTGGCACTGTTACCACTGTTTCCCCATCTTTTTCCCATGAAATGATGGGACCAGATGCCATGATCTTAGTTTTCTGAATGTTGAGCTTTAAGCCAACTTTTTCACTCTCCTCTTTCCCTTTCATCAAGAGGTTTTTTAGTTCCTCTTCACTTTCTGCCATAAGGGTGGTGGCATCTGCATATCTGAGGTTATTGATATTTCTCCCGACAATCTTGATCCCAGCTTGTTCTTCTTCCAGCCCAGCATTTCTCATGATGTACTCTGCATAGAAGTTAAATAAGCACGGTGACAATATACAGCCTTGAAATGCTCCTTCTCCTATTTGGAACCAGTCTGTTGTTCCATGTCCAGTTCTAATTGTTGCTTCCTGACCTGCATACAGGTTTCTCAAGAGGCAGGTCAGGTGGTCTGGTATTCCCATCTTTTTCAGAATTTTCCACAGTTTATTGTGATCCACACAGTCAAAGGCTTTGGCATAGTCAATAAAGCAGAAATAGATGTTTTTCTGGAACTCTCTTCCTTTTTTGATGATCCAGCGGATGTTGGCAATTTGATCTCTGGTTCCTCTGCCTTTTCTAAAACCAGCTTAAACATCTGGAATTTCATGGTTCATGTATTGCTGAATTGTGGCTTGGAGAATTTTGACCATTACTTTACTGGCGTGTGAGATGAGTGCAATTGTGCGGTAGTTTGAGCATTCTTTGGCATTGCCTTTCTTTGGGATTGCGATGAAAACCGACCTTTTCCAGTCCTGTGGCCACTGCTGAATTTTCCAAATTTGCTGGCATATTGAGTGCAGCACTTTCACAGCATCATGTTTCAGGATTTGAAAAAGCTCAACTGGAATACCATCACCTCCACTAGCTTTGTTCGTAGTGATGCTTTCTAAGGCCCACTTGACTTCACATTCCAGGATGTCTGGCTCTAGGTTAGTGATCACATCATCATGATTATCTGGGTCGTGAAGATCTTTTTTGTACAGTTCTTCTGTGTATTCTTGCCACCTCTTCTTAGATTGATTGTTACTTGCTAATATTTCCTAGCTAGGACTAAGCTCTGGCATTCTGCATCCACTGATAGTGATCTCTCTGTCACCGGATGCTGCATAGACTAAATTGTGGTACATCTAAACGAAGCTATGACACCTATGAGATTTGAAAGATTAATTTGGGCCAGAGGCCTCAAAGAAAATAGATTTCATTACTGAGGTGGGATCCTTAAGTATGGTATTTATTTATAATAGAAAACACTAAAAACACGCTTATACTTTACCTTATTTTTAACCTTGTGAAGCCATAGTTTGTGAAAATAAATAACTTCTGGTATTTTATTAGCATCCTGTTTTATAGACTTAATTTGTAGGGGTATGTCCCATAAGAAAACAAGGACAAATACCTTTGGGGAAAATTGTACATGATATATCCTTTTCTTGGAGGCTCATAGTGTGTATTAAAATGTTTTGAGATAAAATGTTTTGAGAAAGTTTGGAAAAATGAAATTTGTTCAAGTTTGTTAAACTTGGCTTTTCTTTCTTTTTAAGTCTAACACCAATTAAACCTCTCCTGTGTGTGTTAGTCACTCAGTTGTGTCCAACTTTTTGTGACCTTATGGACTGTAGCCCACCGGGCTCCTTTTCCATGGAATTCTCCAGGCAAGAATACTGGACTAGGTTGCCATTTCCTTCTCCAAAACACTTTCTGGAGCACTCATATTTATGTGAAGTGCAATTTGGAAATTGGAAAATAATTGTCCCATTTCTCCTATTAATCACATCAATCCTGTTTCTTCCATAATTACACTTCAAGAAGAAATGGAATCAACCTACCTGACTTCAGGCTCTACTACAAAGCCACAGTTATCAAGACAGTATGGTACTGGCACAAAGACAGAAATATAGATCAATGGAACAAAATAGAAAGCCCAGAGATAAATCCACACACATATGGACACCTTATCTTTGACAAAGGAGGCAAGAATACACAATGGATTAAAGACAATCTCTTTAACAAGTGGTGCTGGGAAATCTGGTCAACCACTTGTAAAAGAATGAAACTAGAACACTTTCTAACACCATACACAAACATAAACTCAAAATGGATTAAAGATCTAAACGTAAGACCAGAAACTATAAAACTCCTAGAGGAGAACATAGGCAAAACACTCTCTGACATACATCACAGCAGGATCCTCTATGACCCACCTCCCAGAATATTGGAAATAAAAGCAAAAATAAACAAATGGGACCTAATTAACCTTAAAAGCTTCTGCACATCAAAGGAAACTATTAGCAAAATGAAAAGGCAGCCTTCAGAATGGGAGAAAATAATAGCAAATGAAGCAACTGACAAACAACTAATCTCAAAAATATACAAGCAACTCCTACAGCTCAACTCCAGAAAAATAAATGACCCAATCAAAAAATGGGCCAAAGAACTAAATAGACATTTCTCCAAAGAAGACATACAGATGCCTAACAAACACATGAAAAGATGCTCAACATCACTCATTATCAGAGAAATGCAAATCAAACCACTATGAGGTACCATTTCACACCAGTCAGAATGGCTGCGATCCAAAAGTCTACAAGTAATAAATGCTGGAGACGGTGTGGAGAAAAGGGAACCCTCTTACACTGTTGGTGGGAATGCAAACTAGTACAGCCACTATGGAGAACAGTGTGGAGATTCCTTAAAAAACTGGAAATAGAACTGCCTTATGATCTGGCAATCCCACTGCTGGGCATACACACTGAGGAAACCAGAAGGGAAAGAGACACGTGTACCCCAATGTTCATCGCAGCACTGTTTATAATAGCCAGGGCATGGAAGCAACCTAGATGCCCATCAGCAGATGAATGGATAAGAAAGCTGTGGTACATATACACAGTGGAGTATTACTCAGCCATTAAAAAGAATACATTTGAATCAGTTCTAATGAGGTGGATGAAACTGGAGCCTATTATACAGAGTGAAGTAAGCCAGAAAGAAAAACACCAATACAGTATACTAACGCATATATATGGAATTTAGAAAGATGGTAACAATAACCCTGTGTACAAGACAGCAAAAGAGACACTGATGTATATAACAGTCTTATGGACTCGGTTGGAGAGGGAGAGGGTGGGAAGATTTGGGAGAATGGCATTGAAACATGTATAATATCATGTATGAAACGGATTGCCAGTCCAGGTTCGATGCACGATACTGGATGCTTGGGGCTGGTGCACTGGGACGACCCAGAGGGAGGGTATGGGGAGGGAGGAGGGAGGAAGGTTCAGGATGGGGAACTCATGTATACCTGTGGAGGATTCATTTCGATATTTGGCAAACTAATACAATTTTGTAAAGTTTAAAAAATAATAATAAAGTTGTCAAGAGACAAAAAAAAAAAAAAAAAAGAATCCAAGATAAATTGATGCTGAATATGGGTGTACTCATAGTATCATTAGAGTGGAAACTATGGAGACCATTATCTGTTTTTCCTAAAGAGCCTTACACATTATAGTTGCTCAGTATATTCTAATGTTTCTGTCCAATTGACATGTAAACTGGTTCTGAATGTTTTTATTGATGAGAACAATAAAATAATCTATATTTTAAATAAAAACAAGTATATATTCAGAGACATTAGACATCTCTCTAAAAGCTGAGGGCTGGAACAGTGGTCTTTGTATATTTACTTTAATTTCATTTAAAGGGATCATTGTTATGGCATCTCTCTAGTGCTTTTATTCAACTTTTTAGCTACTGAGTGTAAGGTCATGATTTATTTGTTGCTTTATGGATATAACTCTATTTGTCTAATTGAGTTAGGTTAAATGTTGCTTATACTGATGTGCCTATCAAAATAAAGTTATATACTCAGGTGTTTTATGGCAAGGCATCTCTTGAAATATGAAGTCATCCTTGATGTCCAACATCTTGAGAAAGGGGCTTCTATTTCAGGTCAGATGCAGGAACTGAGAAGGATAATCTGTTAAAGTTTTCTCCTTTCCTTTAATCAACATGTCCAAGGGTATTTCTAGATGTTGCATTGGGTGATTTTTCCCATCGTATAGAGGAATTCTGCAAGATAAGAAATTAATAAGCCTAAGCAAGGTGCTGTTGAACAGTGCACTAGACTTCTGTGGCACATGTACTGATGTTACAAGAAACAATGAAAAGAATTGGTGCTAAGACCCTCCAACCCTAGCCATGGTAGGATTCAAGAGTTCAATGTTTAACTCTCCAGTTTCATTGCTTATCTCTCACTATTACACCAGCTTTCTATTGGACAAATATATTAAGCATATTTCAGATTTCTGAGTGGATTACTGTCACTTCCCTTTGGTCCATTTCACTTGCTATTTCCTCTGACTGGAACATTCTCCCTTGACCCTACTCCTACTCTAATTTGATAAAGACTACACATGCTTCAGTTCTTCTCTCCAGATGTTATTTTATGGGGAAAGTGTTCTTAATTCCTGCCCACACACCCTCTCTCATTTAGGTTATGTGTTGGATGTCCCTCCTGTGTGATCTCAGAGCATCCTGCATTTTTCTCATCTCTATACTCTCCTTGGATGGAAAACTTCGACAAACTTAGCATATTAAAAGAAGAGACATTACTTTGCCAACAAAAGTCCATATAGTCAAAGCTACAGTTTTTCCAGTACTCATGTCTGGATGTGACAGTAGGACCATAAAAAATCTGAGCGCCAAGAATTTATGCTTTTAACTGTGGTGTTGGAGAAGACTCTTGAGAGTCCCTTGGACAATAAGGAGATCAAACTAGTCAATCGTAAAGGAAATCATTCCTGAATATTCATTGGAAGGAATGAATATTCCTTCAATGCTGAAGCTGGAGCTCCAATACTTTGGCCACCTGATGTGAGGAACTGACTCATTGGAAATTACCCTGCTGCTGGGAAAGATTGAAGGTGGAAGGAGAAGGGGATGACAGAGGATAAGATGGTTGGATGGCATCACCGACTCCATGGACAAGAGTTTGAGCAAGCTCTGGGAGTTGGTGATGGACAGGGAAGTCTGGCAAGCTGCAGTCCATGGGGTTGAAAAGAGTCGGACATGTCTGAGCAACTGAACTGAACTGATATCCACATTACTGTAAAGTCTGCAAAGTGTCTTTTCTCTTACTAAAATTTGAGCTCTCTTTGGATAAGGACTATGTCTTTCTTGTTTATCATTGTATTTATTTATATTAATAACAGTGCTTAGCAGGTAGTAGGTTCTCAATAAATACTTGCTGAATGAACAAATATGATAATTTATTTTCTTGCATTTTTAAAACTGTGATTTCTGCTCTGTTTGTTATTCTAGGTTTTTAGTTTGAATGGAGAAGAGCAGAGAAGAGAATGACTCTCAGAATTATGGCAGGTTGGAAATCCTGAGCAGAAGTTAGTCTGACAAGGATGAATTGTGAGTAGATTCCATTGTGTCTCAAACTAAAAGACCAAGAACACTTCTAATTTGCTTTTGATAGTATCCTTACAGATTAAATCTTCTCTCTGTGATTCCATTGTTTCACTCAAAATTGTGGCAGTTGTTCAACTTCAGTTCCATGAAGGTAACAAAAACATCTCTTTGTTGATCTTTCAAGAGATGAAAGGAGTCATTTGAAAATGGCCAGCAGTTTTACATAGTGTGAATGAAAATATTAAAAATATGATTTACTAACATTATATAATATCTGCACCAAAATCACTGCATATGGTGATTGTAGCCATGAAATTAAAAGATGCTTACTCCTTGGAAGGAAAGTTATGACTGACCTAGATAGCACATTAAAAAGCAGAGATATTACTTTGCCAACAAAGGTCCGTCTAGTCAAGGCTATGGTTTTTCCAGTGGTCATGTATGGATGTGAGAGTTGGACTGTGAAGAAAGCTGAGCACCAAAGAATTGACGCTTTTGAACTGTGGTGCTGGAGAAGATTCTTGTGAGTCCCTTGGACTGCAAGGAGATCCAACCAGTCCATCCTAAAGGAGACCAGTCCTAGGTGTTCTTTGGAAGGACTGATGCTGAGGCTGAAACTCCAATACTTTGGCCACCTCATGCGAAGAGTTGACTCATTGGAAAAGACTCTGATGCTGGGAGGGATTGGGGGCAGGAGGAGAAAGGGACAACAGAGGATGAGATGGCTGGATGGCATCACCGACTCGATGGACGTGAGTCTGAGTGAACTCCTGGAATTAGTGATGGACAGTGAGGCCTGGCGTGCTGCAATTCATGGGGTCGCAAAGAGTCAGACACGACTGAGAGACTGAACTGAACCTTATATATTAGTATTTTAAATGGATTTTTCAGATACATGCACTGAGAAGCCTGATCCTTCCTGTATGAAGGTGTTATTTATTTGAAATGTTGGATATGCTGATTGAAAAGAAATACGATTCCCTTTTCCTTTGCTGTTAGCCCCAGTATCTGTCTCTGGCTGTTTGAGATCTAACCCTAACTCTTGAACAGAAATATGAAAAAGAGTAATCAGGCAGGCTAGGCAAGTGACAAGGTACCTGGAATGAATCAGAGGCAAAATAATTGATCTTTATTTGCTTATGTGACTGAATTAAAGAGCCAGCCTCTGCTTTCTTTTCACTCATAATACTCAATTTTCCTAGATTTGCTAGTTTGGCTAAAATAATGCCTAATTCCATTATATTTTGATGTCAAAAATGATAGCATCTCTGTGGTTTTTAACATTTCTGCCAAAACCTAAATGCCTCTTGCTGAAGAAGGAAATAGTACAGTTCTCTGGGAGATTTTGTTTCAGTAATCTCATGGTTTGGCTATGAAAGGAAGGAAAGAAAACTTTAGATGATTGACAGATTAGGTTTTTCTACAATTGTGAAAATATGCTGACATAGTTTTTTTCTCATGAATTTCAAATTTGGGGCTCAAGTGGGATGAAATAAGCTGACGTCTGATTGTTTATTGAGTGAACTGGAGAAAATATAATGATTTATCAGTCAGTCAGTCATTAAGCAAGAGCTATGAAACTCCTATGCCATATGTGGCTCTGTGTTGCTGCTGCTGCTGCTAAGTCGCTTCAGTCCTGTCCGACTCTGTGCGACCCCATAGACGGCAGCCCACCAGGCTCCACTGTCCCTGGGATTCTCCAGGCAAGAACACTGGAGTGGGTTGCGATTACCTTCTCCAAAGGCATGGCAAAATAGAGCTATATTGCCAGACCTAAGAAAACCTTATGATCCTGTTGGGAAAAGAGTCAAGCCTCACAGTCAAAATCCTGAAACAATTTTTTCCAATTGTGAGTGCTAGGGATGTGGTACAAAATGCATTGCTATTTAAGCTCAAGAAAAATAGAGACCAGTCTTGGATGAAACCACCAGGAAAATCAAGGAAAGATTCCCCAAGGATGGGGTGTCCTAGCTGAGACTTGATAGACTGTACTATACTTTCATTTGTTAGAGCGTGAATGGACACTTTACATTTACTTAAGAAATGCATATTCAGTTAAATCTTTTAAATTACTAGAAGGAAAAGAGATGAACAGAGAGGAGGGGAAGACAAATAATATTCTTTGAGATAGAGGTGACCAGCTGTATAAAGGGACTGGCATGTCATTTTGCATGTCATTTTTTTTGTTTGAATGCTAATTATGGCAATAACCTATATTATAATATACACTCATCTATCCATATTCTCCATTGTGTGCCCATTAGATTTAGAGCTGTAGCTTAGAATAATAGCAGACACTTATATATTGCATATATATGCATACATACACATGTATAACACTTGCTATATGTCAAGAACTGTTCTAACCGTTCTGCAACTATTGCTTTCAGCCTTATAACTCTATAAGGCTTTACAGGTGAAAAATCAAGGCACAGAGAGGTAAAGCAACTTGTTCAAGGTCATATAACTAGTATGTAGCAGAACCAAGATTTGAACCTAGACATCTTGTTTCCAGTTTTTAAACACTATTCATTGCACCTTGGGTTACACTTGTTTATTTGTGGAAACTCCATTGACTTCTTGGTGTATCTATTAATATATATGGTTAGACTTGTGTCCTTGGTTCCTCTCTCTTTGGCTTCCTTTGACCTCTAGTTTATTTTCACTATATATCAGCAGTCCCCAATATTTTGGCACCAGAGGCTGGCTTCATGGAAGACAGTTTTCCTTTTTTAAAAATTATTTTTAGGAGGATAAATGTTTAATAATATTGTATTGCTTTCTGCTGTACAACAGCATGAATCAGAAATATGTATACATATATCCCCTCCCTCTTGCATCTCCTTTTCACCCCAACCCCCATCTCATGTCTCTAGGTCATCACAGAGCACTGAGCTGAGTTTCCTCTGCTATAAAACTGCTTCACACTAGCTATTTTACACATCTGTTGTTCTAGTTGTTGTTCAGGCATTGTAGTGTCTGATCTGTTGCTTCCCCATGGACTGCAGCATGCCAGGCTCCCCTGTCCTTCACTATGTCCTGGAGGTTGCTCAGATTCATGTCCATTTAGTTAATGATGCCATCCAGCCATCTCATACTCTGCCGCCCCCTTCTCCTTTTCCCTTCAATCTTTCCCAGCATCAGGGTCTTTTATACATGGAAGTGTATATATATATCAATGCTACTCTCCCATTTTGTCCCACCCTCTCCTTCCCTCACTGTATCCACAAATCCATTCTCTATGTCTTCATCTCTATTCCTGCCCTGCAAATAGATTCATCAGTACCATTTTTTCTAGGTTCCATATATATGCATTAATATAAAATATTTGTTTTTATGAATTACTTCATTCTGTTTAACAGGCTCTAGTTTAATCCACCTCACTATAGTGGACTTTAATTCATTCCTTTTTGTGGCTGAATTATGTTCCACTGTATATATGTACCACAGCTTCTTTATCCATTCATCTGTCAGTGGACATCTAGGTTGCTTCCATGTCCTGATATTGCAAAGAGTGCTGCTATGAAAACTAGAGTACATGTGTCTTTGAATTATGTTTTTCTCAGGGTGTATGCCCAGTAGTGGGATTGCTGGGTCATATGGTAATTGTATTCCTAGTTTCTTAAGGAATTTCCATACTGCTCTCCATAATGGCTGTATCAATTTACATTCCCACCAACAGTGAAAGAGGGTTCCTTTTTCTCCACACCCTCTCCAGCACTTATTGTTTATAGATTTTTTGATGATGCCTATTCTAACTGCAGTCATCTCACATGCTAGTAAAGTAATGCTCAAAATTCTTCAAGCCAGGTTTCAGCAATACATGAACTGTGAACTTCCAGATGTCCAAGCTGGTTTTAGAAAAGACAGAAGAACCAGAGATAAAATTGCCATCAGCTGGATCATGGAAAAAGCAAGAGAGTTCCAGAAAAACATCTATTTCTGCTTTATTGACTATGCCAAAGCCTTTGACTGTGTGGATCACAATAAACTGTGGAAAATTCTGAAAGAGATGGGAATACCAGACCACCTGACCTGCCTCATGAGAAACCTGTATGCAGGTCAGAAGCGTCAATTAGAACTGGACATGGAACAACAGACTGGTTCCAAATAGGAGAAAGAGCATTTCAAGGCTGTATATTGTCACCCTGCTTATTTAACTTCTATGCAGAGTACATCATGAGAAATGCTGGGCTGGAAGAAGAACAAGCTGGGATCAAGATTGCCGGGAGAAATATCAGTCACCTCAGATATGCAGATGACACCACCCTTATGGCAGAAAGTGAAGAGGAACTCAAAAGCCTCTTGATGAAAGTGAAAGTGGAGAGTGAAAAAATTGGCTTAAAGCTCAACATTCAGAAGATGAAGATCATGGCATCTGGTCCCATCACTTCATGGGAAATAGATGGGTAAACAGTGGAAACGGTGTCAGACTGTATTTTTTGGGCTCCAAATTCACTGCAGATAGTGACTGCAGTCATGAAATTAGAAGACGCTTACTCCTTGGAAGGAAAGTTATGACCAACCTAGATAGCATATTCAAAAGCAGAGACATTACTTTGCCAACAAAGGTCCGTCTAGTCAAGGCTATGGTTTTTCCAGTGGTCATGTATGGATGTGAGAGTTGGACTGTGAAGAAAGCTGAGAGCCGAAGAATTGATGCTTTTGAACTGTGGTGTTGGAGAAGACTCTTGAGAGTCCCTTGGAGTGCAAGGAGATCCAACCAGTCCATTCTGAAGGAGATCAGCCCTGGGATTTCTTTGGAAGGAATGATGCTAAAGCTGAAACTCCAATACTTTGGCCACCTCATGCGAAGAGTTGACTCATTGGAAAAGACTCTGATGCTGGGAGGGATTGGGGCAGGAGGAGAAGGGTATGACGGAGGATGAAATGGCTGGATGGCATCACTGACTCGATGGACATGAGTCTGAGTGAACTCTGGGAGTTGGTGATGGACAGGGAGGCCTGGCGTGCTGCGATTCATGGGGTCTCAAAGAGTCGGACACGACTGAGTGACTGAATTGAACTGAACTGATTCTAACTGGTATAAGGTGATGCCTCATTGTAGTTTTGATTTGCATTTCTATAACAGTGATGGATGTTGAGCACCTTTTAATATTTTTGTTGGCCATCTGTATGTCTTCTTTGGAGAAATATCCATATAGATCTTTCACCCATTGTTTGATTAGGTTATTTGTTTTTCTGATATTGAGCTGTGTGAGTTGCTTGTATATTTTGGAGATTAATTCTTTTTCATTTGCTTCATTTGCAATTATTTTCTCCCATTCTGAGGCTTGTCTTTTCATTTTGTTTATGGTTTCCTTTGCTGTACAAAAGCTTTTCAGATGAGGGGGATGGTTCACGTGGTAAAGAGTGTAATGAGGAGCCTCAGATGAAGCTTTACTTGCTTGTCTGCTGCTCACCTCCTGCTATGTGGCCCAGTTACTAACAGGTGCAAGCCAGAACTGGTCCTTGGCCTGGGGGTTGGAGACCTCTGCTATATATTATATAAGTTCTGAGGAAATCCAGTGGGAATGTTGATCCCAGGGTCAGGAAGGGAGTTATATATTTATGACAATAGAACTTTTTCACTGTCTATGATATTAAATATTGAATACTCAGCTCATTTTTTTTCTGAACTATTTATTGTATTTAATTTTATTTGCAATAGTAAATGATACACTAAACAATAATTTCTCATGCATACTTAACTAAAAAATTATGACATAACAAAGCCTTTGTAAATCAAAAGAAATTTAGAAAAAGAAATGGATTATTTTTCCTTCTCACTGGAATATAGCCTTGTCTAACCAAGGCCCAAAATATTCTGTTTTCTTTTTTTTTTATTTTATTTTTTTTTAATTTTACATAATTGTATCAGTTTTGCCAAATATCAGAATGAATCCGCCACAAGTATACATGTGTTCCCCATCCTGAACCCTCCTCCCTCCTCCCTCCCCATACCATCCCTCTGGGTCATCCCAATGCACCAGCTCCAAGCATCCAGTATCGTGCATCGAACCTGGACTGGTGACTTGTTTCATATATGATATTATACATGTTTCAATGCCATTCTCCCAAATCATCCCACCCTCTCCCTCTCCCACAGAGTCCAAAAGACTGTTCTATACATCAGTGTCTCTTTTGCTGTCTCGTATACAGGGTTATTGTTACCATCTTTCTAAATTCCATATATGCGTTAGTATACTGTATTGGTGTTTTTCTTTCTGGCTTACTTCACTCTGTATAATAGGCTCCAGTTTCATCCACCTCATTAGAACTAATTCAAATGTATTCTTTTTAATGGCTGAGTAATACTCCACTGTGTATATGTACCACAGCTTTCTTATCCATTCATCTGCTGATGGGCATCTAGGTTGCTTCCATGTCCTGGCTATTATAAACAGTGCTGCGATGAACATTGGGGTACACGTGTCTCTTTCCCTTCTGGTTTCCTCAGTGTGTATGCCCAGCAGTGGGATTGCCAGATCATAAGGCAGTTCTATTTCCAGTTTTTTAAGGAATCTCCACACTGTTCTCCATAGTGGCTGTACTAGTTTGCATTCCCACCAACAGTGTAAGAGGGTTCCCTTTTCTCCACACCGTCTCCAGCATTTATTACTTGTAGACTTTTGGATCGCAGCCATTCTGACTGGTGTGAAATGGTACCTCATAGTGGTTTTGATTTGCATTTCTCTGATAATGAGTGATGTTGAGCATCTTTTCATGTGTTTGTTAGGCATCTGTATGTCTTCTTTGGAGAAATGTCTATTTAGTTCTTTGGCCCATTTTTTGATTGGGTCATTTATTTTTCTGGAGTTGAGCTGTAGGAGTTGCTTGTATATTCTCGAGATTAGTTGTTTGTCAGTTGCTTCATTTGCTATTATCTTCTCCCATTCTGAAGGCTGTCTTTTCACCTTGCTAATAGTTTCCTTTGATGTGCAGAAGCTTTTAAGGTTAATTAGGTCCCATTTGTTTATTTTTGCTTTTATTTCCAATATTCTGGGAGGTGGGTCATAGAGGATCCTGCTGTGATGTATGTCAGAGAGTGTTTTGCCTATGTTCTCCTCTAGGAGTTTTATAGTTTCTGGTCTTACGTTTAGATCTTTAATCCATTTTGAGTTTATGTTTGTGTATGGTGTTAGAAAGTGTTCTAGTTTCATTCTTTGACAAGTGGTTGACCAGATTTCCCAGCACCACTTGTTAAAGAGATTGTCTTTAATCCATTGTGTATTCTTGCCTCCTTTGTCAAAGATAAGGTGTCCATATGTGTGGATTTATCTCTGGGCTTTCTATTTTGTTCCATTGATCTATATTTCTGTCTTTGTGCCAGTACCATACTGTCTTGATAACTGTGGCTTTGTAGTAGAGCCTGAAGCCAGGTAGGTTGATTCCTCCAGTTCCATTCTTCTTTCTCAAGATCGCTTTGGCTATTCGAGGTTTTTTGTATTTCCATACAAATTGTGAAATTATTTGTTCTAGCTCTGTGAAGAATACTATTGGTAGCTTGATAGGGATTGCATTGAATCTATAGATTGCTTTGGGTAGTATACTCATTTTCACTATATTGATTCTTCCAATCCATGAACATGGTATGTTTCTCCATCTGTTAGTGTCCTCTTTGATTTCTTTCACCAGTGTTTTATAGTTTTCTATATATAGGTCTTTAGTTTCTTTAGGTAGATATATTCCTAAGTATTTTATTCTTTCTGTTGCAATGGTGAATGGAATTGTTTCCTTAATTTCTCTTTCTATTTTCTCATTATTAGTGTATAGGAATGCAAGGGATTTCTGTGTGTTGATTTTATATCCTGCAACTTTACTGTAGTCATTGATTAGTTCTAGTAATTTTCTGGTGGAGTCTTTAGGGTTTTCTATGTAGAGGATCATGTCATCTGCAAACAGTGAGAGCTTTACTTCTTCTTTTCCAATTTGGATTCCTTTTATTTCTTTTTCTGTTTTGATTGCTGTGGCCAAAACTTCCAAAACTATGTTGAATAGTAATGGTGAAAGTGGGCACCCTTGTCTTGTTCCTGACTTTAGAGGAAATGCTTTCAATTTTTCACCATTGAGGATAATGTTTGCTGTGGGTTTGTCATATATAGCTTTGATTATGTTGAGGTATGTTCCTTCTATTCCTGCTTTCTGGAGAGTTTTGATCATAAATGGATGTTGAATTTTGTCAAAGGCTTTCTCTGCATCTATTGAGATAATCATATGGTTTTTATTTTTCAATTTGTTAATGTGGTGTATTACATTGATTGATTTGCGGATATTGAAGAATCCTTTCATCCCTGGGATAAAGCCCACTTGGTCATGGTGTATGATCTTTTTAATGTGTTGTTGGATTCTGATTGCTAGAATTTTGTTAAGGATTTTTGCATCTATGTTCATCAGTGATATTGGCCTGTAGTTTTCTTTTTTTGTGGGATCTTTGTCAGGTTTTGGTATTAGGGTGATGGTGGCCTCATAGAATGAGTTTGGAAGTTTACCATCCTCTGCAATTTTCTGGAAGAGTTTGAGCAGGATAGGTGTTAGCTCTTCTCTAAATTTTTGGTAGAATTCAGCTGTGAAGCCGTCTGGACCTGGGCTTTTGTTTGTTGGAAGATTTTTGATTACAGTTTCAATTTCCGTGCTTGTGATGGGTCTATTAAGATTTTCTATTTCTTCCTGGTTGAGTTTTGGAAAGTTGTACTTTTCTAAGAATTTGTCCATTTCTTCCACGTTGTCCTTTTTATTGGCATATAATTGTTGATAGTAGTCTCTTATGATCCTTTGTATTTCTGTGTTGTCTGTTGTGATCTCTCCATTTTCATTTCTAATTTTATTGATTTGATTTTTCTCCCTGTGTTTCTTGATGAGTCTGGCTAATGGTTTGTCAATTTTATTTATCCTTTCAAAAAACCAGCTTTTGGTTTTGTTGATTTTTGCTATGGTCTCTTTTGTTTCTTTTGCATTTATTTCTGCTCTAAGTTTTAAGATTTCTTTCCTTCTACTAACCCTGGGGTTCTTCATTTCTTCCTTTTCTAGTTGCTTTTGGTGTAGAGTTAGGTTATTTATTTGACTTTTTTCTTGTTTCTTGAGGTGTGCCTGTATTGCTATGAACTTTCCCCTTAGGACTGCTTTTACTGTGTCCCACAGGTTTTGGGTTGTTGTGTTTTCATTTTCATTCCTTTCTATGCAAATTTTGATTTCTTTTTTGATTTCTTCTGGGATTTGTTGGTTATTCAGCAGCGTGTTGTTCAGCCTCCATATGTTGGAATTTTTAATAGTTTTTCTTCTTGTAATTGACATCTAATCTTACTGCATTGTGGTCAGAAAAGATGCTTGGAATGATTTCTATTTTTTTGAATTTACCAAGGCTAGCTTTATGGCCCAGGATGTGATCTATCCTGGAGAAGGTTCCATGTGCGCTTGAGAAAAAGGTGAAATTCATTGTTTTGGGATGAATTGTCCTATAGATATCAATTAGGTCTAACTGGTCTATTGTATCATTTAAAGTTTGTGTTTCCTTGTTAATTTTCTGTTTAGTTGATCTATCCATAGGTGTGAGTGGGGTATTAAAGTCTCCCACTATTATTGTGTTATTGTGAATTTCTCCTTTCATACTTGTTAGCATTTGTCTTACATACTGCGGTGCTCCCGTGTTGGGTGCATATATATTTATAATTGTTATATCTTCTTCTTGGATTGATCCTTTGATCATTATGTAGTGACCTTCTTTGTATCTTTTCACAGCCTTTGTTTTAAAGTCTATTTTATCTGATATGAGTATTGCTACTCCTGTTTTCTTTTGGTCCCTATTTGCATGGAAAATCTTTTTCCGGCCCTTCACTTTCAGTCTGTATGTGTCCCCTGTTTTGAGGTGGGTCTCTTGTAGACAACATATGTAGGGGTCGTGTTTTTGTATCCATTCAGCCAGTCTTTGTCTTTTGGTTGGGGCATTCAACCCATTTACGTTTAAGGTAATTACTGATAAGTATGATCCCGTTGCCATTTACTTTATTGTTTTGGGTTCGAATTTATACACTGTTTTTGTGTTTCCTGTCTAGAGAATATCCTTTAGTATTTGTTGGAGAGCTGGTTTGGTGGTGCAGAATTCTCTCAGCTTTTGCTTGTCTGAAAAGCTTTTGATTTCTCCTTCATACTTGAATGAGATCCTTGCTGGGTACAATAATCTGGGCTGTAGGTTATTTTCTTTCATCATTTTAAGTATGTCTTGCCATTCCCTCCTGGCTTGAAGAGTTTCTATTGAAAGATCAGCTGTTATCCTTATGGGTATTCCCTTGTGTGTTATTTGTTGTTTTTCCCTTGCTGCTTTTAATATTTGTTCTTTGTGTTTGATGTTTGTTAATTTGATTAATATGTGTCTTGGGGTGTTTTGCCTTGGGTTTATCCTGTTTGGGACTCTCTGGGTTTCTTGGACTTGGGTGATTATTTCCTTCCCCATTTTAGGGAAGTTTTCAACTATTATCTCCTCAAGTATTTTCTCATGGTCTTTCTTTTTGTCTTCTTCTTCTGGGACCCCTATGATTCGAATGTTGTAGTGTTTAATATTGTCCTGGAGGTCTCTGAGATTGTCCTCATTTCTTTTAATTCGTTTTTCTTTTGTCCTCTCTGATTCATTTATTTCTACCATTCTATCTTCTAATTCACGAATCCTATCTTCTGCCTCTGTTATTCTACTATTTGTTGCCTCCAGAGTGTTTTTAATTTCACTTATTGCATTATTCATTATATATTGACTCTTTTTTATTTCTTCTAAGTCCTTGTTAAACCTTTCTTGCATCTTCTCAATCCTTGCCTCCATGCTATTTATCTGTGATTCCATTTTAATTTCAAGATTTTGGATCAATTTCACTATCATTATTCGGAATTCTTTATCAGGTAGATTCCCTATCTCTTCCTCTTTTGTTTTGTTTGGTGGGCATTTATCCTGTTCCTTTATCTGCTGGGTATTCCTCTGTCTCTTCATCTTGTTTAAATTGCTGAGTTTGGGGTGTCCTTTCTGTATTCTGGCAGTTTGTGGAGTTCTCTTTATTGTGGCATTTCCTCGCTGTGTGTGGGTTTGTACAGGTGGCTTGTCAAGGTTTTCCTGGTTAGGGAAGCTTGTGTCAATATTCCGGTGGATGGAGCTGTATTTCTTCTCTCTGGAGTGTAATGAAATGTCCAGTAATGAGTTATGAGATGTGTATGGCTTTGGGGTGACTTTGGGCAGCCTGTATCTTGAAGCTCAGGGCTGTGTTCCTTTGTTGCTGAAGAGTTTGCTTGGTATGTCTTGCCCTGGAACTTGTTGGCCCTTGTGTGGTGCTTGGTTTCAGTGTCGGTATGGAGGCGTTTGATGAGCTCCTGTCAATTAATGTTCCTTGCAGTCAGGAGTTCCCTGGAGTCAGGGTTTGGACTTAAGCCTCCTACTTCCAGTTATCGGTCTTATTTTTACAGTAGTTTCAAAACTTCTCCTTCTATACAGCACCATTGATAAAACATCTACATTAAAGATGAGAAGTTTCTCTACTGTGAGGGTCACTCAGAGAGGTTCACAGTGTTACATGGAGAAGAGAAGAGGGAGGAGGGAGTTAGAGGTGACCCAAATGAGATGAGGTGGAATCAATAGTGGAGAGAGTGGGCTAGCCAGTAGTCACTTCCTTATGTGCACTCCACAACTGGACCGCTCAGAGATGTTCACAGAGTTATACAGAGAAGAGAAGAAGGAGGCAGGAGACAGAGGTGGCCAGAAGGATACAAGGGGGAAATGAAAAGGAGGGAGACAGATCCAGCCAGTAATCAGTTCCCTAAGTGTTCTCCACCGTCTGGAACACACAGAAATTCACAGAGTTGGGTAGAGTAGAGAGGGGTTAGGGAGGAGATACAGGCGACCTGGTGGAGAAAACGGAGAGTCCAAAGGGAGAGAGAGCAGTCAAGCCAGTAATCTCTCTCCCTAGTGAAAAATGGGTCCTGAAGATTGGGTTCTTAAAGGTACAAAATTGGTAACAAATACATAAAAGCAAAAATTAAAAATCTAGAGTAGAATTTGGAATTTCAAAAATACGATGTTAATGAAAAGAAGAAGGAAAAGAAAGAGAGAAAAAACGAACAAAGAAAAACAAACAAGGTCACGAAAATTATAAAGAAACTACAGGTACAAAATTGATAACTAATACCAAAAAGCAAAAATTAAAAATCTAGAGTAGAGTTTGAAATTTCAAAAATACAGTGTTAAAAAAAAGAAGAAGAAAAATAAATAGAGAAAACAAACAAACCGACAAAAACAATGTCACAAAAATTATAAAGAAAATACAGGTACAAAATTGATATCAAATACAAAAAAGCATAAATTAAAAATCTTGAGTAGAGTTTGGAATTGCAGATATACAATGTTATATAAAAGAAGAAGAGAAAGAAACAGAGGGAAAAAAAAGTCACAGAAATTATAAAAAAAAACTATAAGTACAGAATTGATAACATATACCAAAAGGCTAAAATTAAAAATCTAGAGTAGAGTTTGGAATTTCAAAAATACAATGTTAAAGAAAAGAAGAAAAAGAAAAAAAAACAAAACATGGTCAAAAAATTATAATATATATATATGAAGTTTGCTGAAGAAGAAAAAAAATAGGGTCTTTTTTTTTTGCAAAGTAATAGGTTATAAAAGTGGAAATT
Organism: Bubalus bubalis; assembly: GCF_019923935.1. Lineage (NCBI taxonomy): Eukaryota > Metazoa > Chordata > Mammalia > Artiodactyla > Bovidae > Bubalus > Bubalus bubalis. Next base: position 135,906,906 of record NC_059181.1, on the reverse strand, counting down.
AAAGGACAATAGAGGACTTAAAATTTTTTTAAAAAAAAATTAAAAAAAAAAAGAAAGAAAGATCGATCACAAAAATAGTAAAAATATATCTAGGTCTTTCTCTGGTTTTGTTGTGAGTATTGTGGATTCAGTTCATTTTTGGCCAGTTCCTTGGTCCGACTTATATTTCTCAAGATCTATAGGCCCCTTCCTATGTAGTCCGTAGTAACCACAGGGTTTTAATCTATGGCCTGTAGCTTCCAAGGCGTTTCCCTCTGTTATAGCTTCTTCTGTTTGCTGGTTTCCGCCCTGACACAAAGGGGACGGTGGAGGACACTTTTTTTTTTTTTTTTAGGCTCACTTGTCCAGTCGCGCTGTGGGGAGGGAGGGAGGGATGCTGCAAACAGATAACACTGGCGTGCGCTTGCAGTGCCTCAGCCACACTGGGTCTGCCCCCGCTCACGGCGCCTGTAGCCTCCCTGCCCACACTGCTCGGACTCTAGGTTGTTCGGCCAGGAACAATCAGAGGCCGACCCTGGGCTGACCTCCCAAGTCCAAGCCGCTCAGGTTCAGGCACTTGGGTAGTCCTCAGAGGTGCAGACTCGGTTGGGCCTGCATTTTGTGCTCTTCCGAGGTCTGAGCAGCTCAGGTGATGAGGTGTTTGGTGAGCGCCAATGCTGCGACTTATTGCCTCCCCGCCACTCGGTTATCTGGGTGTAAAACTGGCGCACCTTCTCAGGCAGATGTTGACCGTCCAGACCCCCAAGAAGTTTTAGTTAGCAAAGAAGCCTGCTTACAGTTTTATAGATAGTGTCTCTCTGGGGCTGCGATTGCCCCCTTCCGGCTCTGGCTGCCTGTCACCGGAGGGGGAAGGTCTGCAGCCGGCTATCTCTGTTCAGTCCTTTGTTCCGTGCGTGGGCCTGGTGGTGTCTTAGGTTAGGGCTGGCTTTTCTCATGGTAGATATCCCACAGTCTGGTTTGCTAGCCCAAATTATTTCACTCAGATAGCGCTCAGGACATTTGGGCCAGATTCTTACTCTAAACGATGCAGCCTGCGCCGTGCTTCCCTGCCCAGCCCCCGCTTGCTAATGGCGTGTGCAGGCGTCTGCGCTGCTTCTCCGCTGGGGGAGTTACCGTAGGGCTCGCAATCAGCGATTTTTAATTGTTTATTTATTTTTTTCTCCCTGTTATGTTGCCCTCTGTGCTTCCAAAGCTCGGCACAGATTCGGCAGTGAGAAGGTTTCCTGGTGTTTGGAAACTTCTCTCTTTTTAAGACTCCCTTCCCAGGACGGAACTCCGTCCCTCCCTCTTTTGTCTCTTTTTTTGTCTTTTATATTTTTTCCTACCTCCTTTCGAAGAGTTGGATTGCTTTTCTAGGTGCTTGATGTCCTCTGCCGGCATTCAGAAGTTGTTTTGTGGAATTTACTCGACGTTTAAATGCTCTTTTGATGAATTTGTGGGAGATAAAGTGTTCTCCCCGTCCTACTCCTCCGCAATCTTGGCTCCTCTATCTCAGCTCATTTTTAAAATTAGGCTCTTATATACCAATAAGTTGAGGACTATAGTCATCTACCAGATAGATATATGCCAATAAGGTATAACTCACACACAGTGATTTGTGCATGACAGGATTCTATAGCTCCTGTCCAAGGTAGCCCTCCTACAGTGAGCACACATTCTGAGGAGGTAAAAAGTAATTTTCTACCAACCTCTATCTTCTCATTCATTTGCTCATCCTTATCATTGAGTTTTTCCAGTAAGGTTTATATTTACATGTAATAAGACTTTCTTAAATTTTTGCCCTCCAAAATCAAACCAACTACTACAAAAGTACTTGGTAGATAAGACTTGGTAGTACCAAATAGTACAGCTACGCCTCATAAGTTTTTAAGTTGGGTCACCTTCGACTTCTTCAATTTTTGAGAACCTACACTCAAAGCATAAACATTTCTGCCAACTAACTTCTCAAATAGTTTTATGAATTTACACGTGGAAGGAAGAGCCAAGAATACTGACTAAAAGCTTTCCTACCCTCCATACTGTGTGAGGTCTTTGCTCTTTCACCTTCCTCACTGGCTCAGATGAATGCCAGCATTCATTCCTCCCTCACTACTGAGCCTCCTCAATACCACTGAGGCCCATGCCCTGGCCCCAAACTGAGATCAGATCTCAAAGTGAATTGGAAGTGGCAAGTAGTTTCACCTTCACTGAAATGCTGAGGTTCTACATCAAAATATTGTTTTGTTTATTTTACTTTTGTTTGAGAAGGCAGAGGAAGGGAATTCTACTCTGCCTGTCACAGTGATTGACAGAAATGAAGTGTGAAAGACAGCAACTGTGTTTATGAGCCAGGGAGGTAAAAACTAGACAAGACCTGCATCATATATTTTTAACAACTCAATAAATTTCTTTCACCCATTCCCCAAATCTTCACATTCCAGCCAGAAAAAAAAATGATATAAAGTTTCAGCTAGAAATGAGTTTTTGTTTGTGAAGGTTGGAAAGGTATAAGACCATGAAACATATTTTTTAATGAAATTATAGTACACTCCAGAATCTCACTCAAACCTAGTCTTTGGGGCCATGCTATTCTTATAGGAAAGAAAAACAAAGCAAGGTCTTTGTGCTGCTTCAGCAACTAAATTCTTCTGGATGAGTCTGAAACAGTCTCTTTTTATGTGCAGTTCTATATTGTACTCCATTGCATTAGAAGAATGTCTGACTTACTTCACTGTCCTAAACCCTTGACATTCAGAGTGAAATCTGGAAAAAGCTGGTTATAGTAGACACATTTTGTGGAAGAAGTTTGACAAACTTGGAGTCAATCTATAGAATTTTGTCAGGATATACACATGATGTCTTATGTCTCTTTTCTTGGAAATACTGAAGAAAGAATTTGTTTTAGAAAATTAAAATCCATTTTTCATTTTAATTATGTATTCCTCCATCTTAAGAGCTTCTGCTATCCCTTATTGAAGTGATATAATATAGTTGAAAACACACAGACTCTGAAGCAAAACAGACAGATTTGAAACATGGCTGTGAAAATTGGTGGGTTTGAGATAAGTCTTGAAAAAGTCTGACTCTTTCTCCTCTTCAAATAGTAAATAATATTATTCATCCTGTGGGACTATTCAGAAATTGATATATAAATATGTAAATGAGATATAGATCTGTTCAGTATAATAAATACTGAAATCCCTACTACATACATTTCTTCAGGTAATGTTTCTGTTTATCTTCAAATGTGAATGATGGGTCTTAAAATCTAACAAATGTGTTGTCAGTCTCTTCTTCCCTGTTGTCTCCTGTTCCTTAATTTTCACTGGGGTAAATTTATTTTGACAGGTGCTCTGACATGTGCTGATGAATTTGAAAAAATGGTCACAAGGAACTCTTTTCCAAAGCAGGTTGGCTAATTAATTATTAGTTATAAAATTAATAGCTCTCAAAAGGAGAATGGAACCCCATGACTATAGTGTAGAACTGTACTGGATGCTAGACTGTAGTCATAACCATCTATTAATACATTATTCAATTTATTTATTTATTTATTTTTAAATTTTATTTTATTTTTAAACTTTACAAAATTGTATTAGTTTTGCTAAAAAATGAATCCGCAGGTATACATGATTCAATTTAAAAACAGTTGCTGAAAGGCCCACCTGACGCTACCAGTCTTCACCATAATAGCCCCTGCTACCTGCTCTTTTCACCTACCATGCTCTTGTTTAGGAGGTGAAGTACATAAGAGAGTAGTAAGCTTCCCCAACTTCACAAAGAGGTGAAGAATATTGTAATATCTGTAATGAACATATTGCATGATACCAAGTATATAAATTGTGACACATATGCTATGGTGTCCTTTCTTCCATAATAGTATAGGAATTGCAAAACATCCATGAATTTGAAAAAAGGAAAAGGAATAACTGAACAGTTTTGAATATTTCTGCTGACAATACAGTTTGTTTTTGTGCCTAACTCCATCTCAACCCTCACATACTTATTTTCATTTAAATTTTTCATATATTTATTCAGCATATGTTACTTGACACCTTTGAGGCAGTCTGAATTTTATTGTAATGTGAATGAAAAGCTATTAGAGAATTTTAAGTCAGAGAATGATGTCAAATTTACATTGTTTTAATTTTTATTTCATATTGGAATATAGTTGATTCATAATGTGTTTCAGAGGTATAGCAAAGTGATTCAGATATAGATATATATAGATCAATTCTTTGTCAGATTCTTTTCCCATTTAAGTTATTACAGAATATTGAGTAGAGTTTTCTGTGATATACAGTAGGTCAATGTTTATCTATTTTATATATAGGAGTTTGTATCTGTTAATTCCAAACTCCTAATTCATCCCTCTCACTTCCCCCTTTTGGTAACCATGTCTGTGGATCTATTTCTGTTTTGTATATAAGTCCATTTGTATATATATTTTTAGATTTCACATATAAATGATATCATATGATACTTGTCTTTCTATGTCTGACTTACTTCACTTAGCACGATAATCTCTAGGTCCATCCATGTTGCTGCAAATGACATTATTCTGTCCTCTTTTATGGTTGAAAAATATTCCATTGTATATGCATACCACACCTTCTTTGTCCACTCATCTGTCATTGGACATTTAGGTTGCTTCTTATGTGAATATAGTATTCTATGAACAATAGGATTTATGTATGTTATACATAAAATGTAAATCAGTTCAGTTCAGTTCAGTCACTAAGTCATGTCTGACTCTTTGCCACCCCATGAATTGCAGCATGCCAGGCCTCCCTGTCCATCACCAACTCCCGGAGTTCACTCAAACTCACGTCCATCGAGTTGGTGATGCCATCCAGCCATCTCATCCTCTGTCATCCCCTTCTTCTCCTGCCCCCAATCCCTCCCAGCATCAGGGTCTTTTCCAATGAGTCAACTCTTCGCATGAGGTGGCCAAAAATGGAGTTTCAGCTTTAGCATCATTCCTACCAAAGAACACCCAGGACTGATCTCCTTTAGAATGGACTGGTTGGGTCTCCTTGCAGTTCAAGGGACTCTTAAGAGTCTTCTCCAACACCACAGTTCAAAAGCATTAATTCTTCAGCACTCAGCTTTCTTCACAGTCCAGTTCTGCAATAAATATTAGGGTGTATCCATCTTTTAAAAGTAGAGTTTCCTCCGGATATATACCCAGGAGTAGGACTGCAGGATCATATGGTAGCTCTATTTTTAGTTTTTTAAGGAACCTTCATCCTGCTCTCCATAGAGGCTGTGCTAACTTATATTCCCATCAACAGTGCAGGAAGGTTCCCTTCTCTCCATGCCCTCTCCAGGACTTTTTATTTGTAGACTTTTTGATGATGGCCATTCTGACTGGTTTGAGATGATACCTCATTGTCATTTTAATTTGCATTTCTCTAATAACTAGTGATACTGAACATCCTTTCATGTGCCTCTTGGCCTATATGCTTATTTGATTTGGTCTCAGTTAACAAAATTGAATACCAAATACCCTGAGAGTGTAAAGTCAAGATGAGACTAGCAGTAAGTAAACTTGAATAGACTTGAATTTATCCAGGGTCACAGAACTTGTAAGTAGGATAGCTGGCATTTTGAGTCCAGACAGGGTTGCTTCAGAACCTCGCTTGCACAATTAGCCACCTTGCTACTTTGCTTGCACAATTAGCCACCTTGCTACATTACTTCTCTTGGTTAATGGCTACATAGCATTTCTTTGTTACTAACGTTCCATAATTTACTTGATATCTTGAATATTATTCATCATATATTTCCAATTTGTACTATTACACTGTAGAAGGAAATGGCAACCCAATACAGTATTCTTGCATGGAGAATTCCATGGACAGAGGAGCCTGGGGGGCTACGGTCCATGGGGTCACAAAGAGTCTGACACAATCAAGTGACTGAAACTACTACTACTGCTTTATACCTAACTCCACAATATACATCTTTACAGAAACATCTTTATTCATGCCTTTTATTATTTCATTCACATGTGTATTCCATAGCCTTACTAGATCAAAACCTATTTCAACTCTTGACTGTGGTAGAGCTATTTTAAGTATAGTGATGTTTTAAGACTACTTCTTTGGTAAATAATGATAATAGCTATGATTACTGAGCTCTTACAATGTGGTAAAAATTGTGCTGATTTCTTTGTATTGTCCAATAATTATCTCAGTTAATCACCACAATGATATTATGAAATATGTACTGTCATTAGCCAGCATTTTAGATAAGGAAATTGAAGTTCACGGATTTTAGGTTATCTGTCCAAGGTAACATAGTATATAAAAATTCCAAAAGAGTTCAGTCTCATTCCAGGCTTGTTTGTATGGAGTAGGCATATGCAGCAGATTGAAGGGGGAATAGATGTTAGAAGGCTATTGCTTTATTGACTATGCCAAAGCCTTTGACTCTGTGGATCACAATAAACTGTGGAAAATTATGAAAGAGATGGGAATACCAGACCACCTGACCTGCCTCTTAGGAAACCTGTATGCAGGTCAGGAAGCAACAGTTAGAACTGGACATGGAACAACAGATTGGTTCCAAATAGGAAAAGGAGTACGTCAAGGCTATATATTATCACCCTGCTTATTTAACTTCTATGCAGAGTACATCATGAGAAACGCTGGGCTGGAAGAAGCACAAGCTGGAATCAAGATTGCCGGGAAAAATATCAATCACCTCAGATATGCAGATGACACCACCCTTATGGCAGAAAGTGAAGAAAAACTAAAGAGCCTCTTGATGAAAGTGAAAGAGGAGAATTAAAAAGTTGGCTTAAAGCTCAACATTCAGAAAACTAAGATCATGGCATCTGGTCTATCACTTCATGGGAAATAGATGGGTAAACAGTGGAAACAGTGGCTGACTTTATTTTGGGGGGCTCCAAAATCACTGCAGATGGTGATTGCAGCCATGAAATTAAAAGATGCTTACTCCTCGGAAGGAAAATTATGACCAACCTAGACATATTAAAAAGCAGAGACATTACTTTGTCAATAAAGGTCCATCCAGTAAAGGTTATGGTTTTTCCAGTGGTCATGTATGGATGTGAGAGTTGGAGTATAAAGAAAGCTGAAGGCCAAAGAATTGATGGTTTTGAACTGTGGTGTTGGAGAAGACTCTTGAGAGTCCCTTGGACTGCAGGGAGATCCAATCAGTCCATCCTAAAGGAGATCAGTCCTGGGTGTTCTTTGGAAGGTCTGATGTTGAAGCTGAAACTCCAATACTTTGGCCACCTGATGCGAAGAGCTGACTCACTGGAAAAGACCCTGATGCTGGGAGGGATTGAGGGCAGGAGGAGAAGGGGACGACAGAGGATGAGATGGTTGGATGGCATCACTGACTCAATGGACATGGGTTTGGGTGGACTCTGGGAGTTGGTGATGGACAGGGAAGCCTGGCGTGCTGCGGTTCTTGGGTCACAAACAGTCAGACACGACTGAGCAACTGAACTGACTGACAGTAACTTAGGAGTAGATTAGAAAAATGTTCTCAAAATGTGGTCCCCAGCCTATAGCATCAACACCGTTTGAGATTTTAAAAAAATATTTATGTATATATTTGGCTGAGTCAAGTCTTAGTTTTGGCACGTGGGCTCCACTCTTTAGTTGTGACATGGCAAGTGGGATCTTAGTTCCTTAACAAGGATTCAAACCTACATCCCCTGCATTGTAAGGTAGATTCTTAATCACTGGACTGAAAAGGAAGTCCCTGGGATTTCTTAAACATATAGATTATTGGGCCTCATCCCAGATCTATAGAATCAAAAACTCTTTTGGAGAGGGCCTAGTTGCTTGTGTTTTAACCATCCCATCAGGGGATTCTGAAGCCTGCTGAAATTTGAGAACCATTGGACTAAAGTGGTAGTAGTGGAAAATAAGAGGGAAGGGGATAAAATAATATGACTTGGAGAGGATAATAGGGAGTTTTAGAATTGAATATAGTCCCCATGTTTGGAGTATTGCTGAGAGAAACAATAGTGGAAATATAGAAGGAAAAAGAGAAAGAATCATTTTCATGGTTTTTTTTTTCCTCCATCCATTTGAAGTTAGATAATTTTTGACAGGTACATTCTGGATACTCAAAAATAACAGTGAGTGCTAAGTTATTTTCATTACTGCCTCCACAACTGTCCTAATAGTTAAAACAAAGCATCAAAATGTTTGCTTTCTGCACTGAGGTAAGTGGGAGGGGGTGGTGGCAGTGGGATGTGTGCAGTTCAATTAAACATTAAAGGAAAAAAAGATGCAAGGCTCCTGTGAAAATGAAAGGACTATAGAAGTTAATTTTAAACACATGCACATGTGGCTGGTATGGTAGCATGAGTCAAGGAGATGAGTATATTAATAAAAGCAGTATTATAGCAAATGGAGGTAATAAAGCACTGCAGTATTAACTGAACTACATCAGAAGCCCTACTGTTCTTAGATGCTCTCTTTTCAACCTCATTGGAAATTAAAAACTAATCCCTTGTGAGGAAAACCTGTTCTACCTGAAACAGTATCAAAAGCCTTCATCTCAGTCAGATTAATTGCACTAGTACCTGTCATGGTTGAAGAAAACACCAGAAGTGAATGATAAACAAACCCATCTCATGAGCAAAGTTTCTGAGGAATTGCCTCTGATCACCTAAACTAATAAGGCCAACCTATTTGGGTAATACTTGGCAGTTTTCAAAGCATTTCAATATATACCTGTTAACTGAGACTTGAAAATTTGGTAAGTGAGACAAAGAAGGTGTCATTGTTCCCCTTTTATGGTAGAGCGATAGAAACTTGCAGAGGTCTCCCATAACAAAGGTAACATTTTAGGTCACGTCATTTAAAGAAAAATTATTATTTATTCATTATTATTTATAAAGCAATAAATTTATAAAATAATAAATTTATTTATAAAATAATTTATAAAAAATATAAAATAATTTATAAAATAATAAATTTATTATTTTATTATTTATTATTTATAAAACATGTGACTTTTATTATTTTAAAATAATAATAATTTATTATAAATTATTTTAATTGGAGGATAATTGCTTTAAATGTTGTATTGGTTTTCGCCATGCAACAACATGAGTCAGCCATAAGTATAGTTAGATCCCCTCCCTCTTGAACCTCCCTCCCACCCTCCACCCCATCCCACCCTTCTAGGTCATCACAGAGCACTGAGTTGAACTCCCTATGTTATGCAGCAACTTCCCACTAGTCATGTTCTCATTCTTGACCAGATTTGTTCTGAGTAAATTTTCTTCCTCTTGGATAAGTTCTGTTTAAAGAGGTCCCTCATTCTCCCATTTAATATGTTTCTGATATCCCACTAATTGTCAGATGAGACTAGATATGTGTGAATTGCAGCAGAACAGGTTTGAGATCAAACTGGGTTCCCCCACCCTGGGCTATTTTTCCTCCAATTAAAATTATATTATGAATATTATCCCATGTCATTAAACTATTCTTCTAAAATATAATTGTTTTCAATTTTGTACTAGTACTAATGTTTACTGGAATATCCTTATGCACAGATACTTGTGGATCTGTTTTATTTCCTCAGAACAGAATCCTAGCTGTGGAATTACTGTGTCCAAGAGTTATGATCATTTGCAAAGACGTTGTTACATATTGTCACAATATCCCCAAGAAAGAGTTTACTTATTTCTATTTCAGTCAATGGTAGTTATTAGCACACCTTTCCCTGAAGCTTACCAGTACTGCGAGTTTGAAAGGTGAACCTGATATCTTTTTTTTGTGTGTGAGTTGTGCTTTTTGATGACTAGTAGATAAAAAAAAATTTATATTTATGAATACATTGGCCATTTGCTTTTCTTGTCCCGTGAAGTCTCTATGTCCTCTTTGGTTCATGAATTTGCAAACTTTTGTTGTAAAGGGCCAGATAGTTAACATTTTTTTTGGCCACACTCTGCCACATGTGGGATCTTAGTTCCCCAACCAGGGATCTAACCTGTTCCCCTTGCATGGGAAGCTCGGGGTTTTAACCACTGGACCACCAGAGAAGTCCCCCAGGTAGTTAACATTTTTATTTTTTGTGGCCTTATGGTCTCTGAGTCTTTGTCGCAACTACTCAACTCTGCCATTATAGTACAGAAGTAGCCATTATACAACATATAATTGAATAGGCATGACTGAGTTCTAACACAAAAATTAGCAGTGGGCCAGATTTGCCCACTCATGGGCCATTATTTTAGTTCATTGTGCTACTGGAGGTATTTATCACTTTCTTATTGATTTTTAAAAGTTCTACACATATTAAGGACCATTAGCCCTGTCAACTGAAAGAAATGCACCATGTGATAGCTGTGGGTTGTTTTATTTGGGGTAAAATAAGGACTACAGCCCAGGAGACAGCATTTCAGATAGCTCTGAGGAACTGCTCTGAAGATGTAGCGGGGAAGCTCAGCATGATATATTATTTTAGGGAAGAGGGATACATGCAGTCAAGCATACATTTTGGCAGAGGCTTGCTGCTAGTCTCATGAAGGTTAGTACTAGTCATGAGGAACAGATGTCTCTGTTAACAATTTTAGTGTCTTTCTAGATATGAGAAGATACAAAATCTTCTCCAGAGAATATCTATCTGACTGTTCTGCCAGTTTTTCCCAGAACACAGAGTGCTTCATTCCTGATCTCTACCCTGAATTTCAGGATGTGCTGAAAGTCAATGACTGCAGGGTTAGTGACTTAATCCTTGCAGAGACAGATGGCAAGTATCAATTTTTAGTTGGCAGCCCTTTGTAATAGATTTTGGAAATGCCTCCCTGCTTGTTCTAATATTTCATGTATTTCAGTTTACTATAATTTTCCTTTTTTGCCTTTGCTTTTATTATTAGCAAGACTTTCCCCATCAAAAAATTCAGATAATGAATTACTTATGTTTTCTTCTAGTCCTTTTATGGTTTTAATATTTATGATTCACTTTTAAGTCTATCTGGAAATAATTTTAATGTGAGGCTTTTTGCAGAGAACTGATTTCATATTTTCCAACAAATAGTCAACCAATGGTGTCAGCACCTTTTATTGAATAAACCTTCTTTGCTCAGTGGGGCTTCTTTTAAAGTTAAGTCTCTACTAAGCTGGATGTGTCTCTATTGATCTTAAAGGTGCTATTATTTGATTCTAGCATCTGAAAAAATAATGGCTCTAGAATTCTCTTTACTGTAGGCGGCCTCTCAAGCTCCCTTTGTCCTTCCTTTAATCCAGTTTGAGATGCATGGAGAGTTCTGTCATGACTATAGCTATTGCTATAATTGTAGCTGCTGATGTCCTTAAATTTTTCTTACATCTCTGTCTCTTTGCATTTGTGTAGTCTCCTATTACTCAGTGGAGAAATGCTTTCTTATAAAATCAGAGAAACAGAGAGTCTTCTTCCTGTTGTACTTTAGCCTTGGTTCACTCTTCTCATTGGCAATAGGCTTAGTTTCCTTATGTTGTGATGGAACTACTTGTCTGCACTATACTATAACCCTTTCTTATATTTTTCTTTTTTTCTGTGCATAAACACTATCTTTTTTATGATTTTAGGCTTGCTGGACTCCCAAGGAACCCTACTCTGGACTAATAATTGGATTAATTGACCTTTCTTTTTCTAATTCCCCTGACCTTAATGACATACTCCCAATATAGTAGTATATTCACCTTGACCATTTCACCTCTGTGGTCTTTTTCTGACAATCTAATCAGAGTGGCACCTTGTGGTCTCCCTAGACCTTCTCATTACAGTTTTCACTCTGTTCTCTGCTCTCAACCTATTAATAATAGAAGTATACTAAGGTTTAGATGCCCCAGGTGGCACAGTGGTAAAGAATCCACCTACCAATGCAGGAGATGCAAGAGATGCAGGTTCTGTTACTGGGTCAGGAAGATCCCCTGGAGAAGGAAATGGCAACCCACACCAGTATTTTTGCCTGGAAAATCCCCATGGACAGAGGAGCCTGGTGGGCTACAGTCCATGGGGCCACAAAGAGTAACTGAGGGACTGAGCATGTACTCAAGGGGCTGGATGTCCTTTTTCCTTCTTTGAGAAAAGGAATGGTTTCCACATAGAATACCACTAGGAAGATAAACCCTACAACCTTGGGAAATGATAGTTTTTTGAACTCCCTTCCTATTTTCAGGCTAAAAATACAACTTTACAACTTCTGAGAAAGACTCAAAATGGTTGTGTCTAAAATAAACAACATGTGGCCTCTATTCAAATATCTGCTTTCCTAACAAATTCATATTCAAATCTTTGATTTCCTGCTGATTCCACATTATGTATATATAAAGGGCTTCCCTGGTGGCTCAAATGGTAAAGAATCTGTCTGAAGTGCAGGAGACCTGGGTTCAATCCCTGGGTTGGGAAGATCCCCTGGAGGAGGGCATGGAAACCCACTTCAGTATTCTTGCCTGGAGAATCCCCATGGACAGAGGAGCCTAGCGGGCTACAATCCATGGAGTAGCAGAGTCAGACATGACTGAGCGACTAAGCATACACACACACACACACACACAGCTGACCCTTGGATAACATGTTTTTGAACTGAGTGTATCCATTTGTATGAAGGTTTTTTAAAATATGTATACTATTATGTTTATGATCTGTGGTTGATTGAATTTGCAAACAGAGAATCTGTGAATGTAGAAGGCTGACTATGGGACCTCAGTATTCATGGATTTTGGTAACTGCCCAGATCCTGGAACTTAAGGCTACTGAGGAACAACTCTAGTTTGCATGGTGAAAGCAGGATGATATATAAAGATTCATGCATACAATCTGGAGTTCATCAAAACTCTGTGGTTAACCCAAAGCTCTATCAAGTATGAGGTTTATTTTTAGTGAGAACTATGTAAACTTTTTGTACTAGAAGATCAATAAATACATTTACTATACTTTACAGTTGAAAAAACTATATCATTAATGTCCAACAGTGACAGTTTGGAATTTAAAAAGTGGATTAATCAAAATTTTTCAAAAAGCACTTACCTCTGTGTAATTATAGTGTTTTGTATGTTGAATGCAACTTTGCTTCATGCTGTTCCAAGTACCTTGCAAACATTTACTTGTAATTGTGGCAGCGCCCTTGTAAGTTCCCTTAAGTATGATAAACTCACTATACACTACAAAGAAACCAAGACCTGGAGGTAAAATGATTTGTCCTAGGATGTGTAGCCTGTTAATGAATAAGTGTGACCCTCTAAGTCTGACCAACCTCTTTATGCCTAACCTCACATATCTGGAGGTGACTTTTATATGTGGCAAATTCTTTCCTGTTATAATCTAGAGGCTTCAAGTGAAGAAAATACATCTACTTCTTGCAGGAAGCATCTTTTTCTGTCCCTTGGCTCTGATCACAGTATCCCTCCATTTTCTTTCTGTGCTTACAAATACAGCTTATGTTATATGGACTTTCCTCATTTAAGAGTATATAAAGTGACCAAAACTTGAGGGGTCTCTTTGCTAAAATTCTATTGAAAGCTTCTCGACACTGGAAATAATATGATCTTTATTTTCTCCATCTCTCTTAGTACTTAGTTCACGCTTCAGGATTACACACAGTAGGGGCTGGATACTGAATCATTCCAAGGAATATAGACTTAATTGAGGAGTGGTGCTCATGATAAAGAATCTACCTGCCAATGCAGGAGACCTAAGAGACATGAGTTCCATCCCTGAGTCAGAAAGATACCCTGGAGGAGGGCATTGGCAACCCACTCCAGTATTCTTGCCTGGAGAATCCAATGGACAGAGGAGCCTGGTGGACTGCAGACCATAATGTAACAAAAACTGAGAAACAACTGAAGTGACTGAGCATGCTTGCCTGGGCAAAATTGTGATTAGCAAAATTAAAGCTTGTCACTTCGCTTTCCCTCTTTCTGTGCTCCTCAGTCTTGTTATTCCTCTCTATGGCTACTTCCTCTTCACTCACCCTATAGGAGGAGGAGGTATTGTGATGAGGGAGGGCCTTTGTTGGGAGCTCAATGGCTCCACAACACTGCAGTGACCTTTGTCTAAATTAGCCATATATATACAATGCTTATGTTTTTAGATCTTCGAGTCTGTAATTTTCCATTTCCCACTTAAGAAAATTTCCCTGGTAATTAATACTGAATATCTGATTCCAGGAACTATGCCTCAGGAGAGTGTTCCTGCATGCAATGTGCATTAGTTATTAGGAACTGCCTGACACTCATTTATAAAGCTGATTACAGGCCTCTTTTTTTCCATCACTTACAGAATGTTCATAATAATTGCACGAGTTCAGGCAGACTGTGTCTCTCCATGAAGCTATATACTTTCAGAGACAGAAATCTTTATCTTTATTACATGGCAGCTCACATGCTCACATCCATCACTTTTTGGAGTGTAGCTTATTTGCAGCCTGGTGGGAGTTATATAATCTGCCACTAAAATTTCAACAAGGAAATGAGAGGGAATTAAGAGAGAGGTGTACTGCTCATCTTCCCACAAATTCTATTTTGTTAATAGAAATGAAATCTCAAATCATTGACAAAGTCTCCTGCCTGTTCGAAGTACCACTGTTAATCTAAGTCATTAATAATTTCATTCCCTCTATCTCTCTCTCTCTGTCCCTCCCTCTCTGTCCCTCCCTCTCTCTCTCTCACCCATACACACCACACTCATACACACATGAAATGGATTGTGATCAATGTATAGTGAACATTAGAAATACCCCTAAAGTCAAGCCAGTGAGGTCTATTTGGGTGGGATTTGGTCATTCTGATCATAACAGACACTAATTTTATATCATGTTGGAAAATGTCCATGAGGTGGGATATGTGGAATACCACTAGACTGTCCATCTGAGGCAGGATTTCTAAAGTGAAAGTGTTAGTTGCTCAGTCACGTCTGACTCTGTGACCCCGTGGACTGTAGCCCACCAGGCTCCTCTGTCCATGGGATTCTCCAGGCATGAATACTGGAGTGAGCAGCCATTCCCTTAGTATGCTGAACTCAGTCCATTAGATGCCAGTAGAACCACTCAACTCCCCAGCTGTAACAAATACACATATTCTGGAGCACAAAATTACCCCCAGTTGAGAACCCCGGGTCTAAGGCTATCTCCTTTCTCCTGTTTCTTCCCCATTACAATTACCAAAGATATCATTTTGAAAAATTCATCTGAGAGCTAAGTTTCTAAATAGCCACATTTAAAAGGCACAGGCATTTCTTAGGAAAGGAATAAGACACACACCAATGATTCTCAACTTTGTCTGCATATACACTAGGATCACTTGGAGATCTTTACAATATACTATTATCTGGGTGACCTTACTGTTCCCAGAGAATCTGATGTTTTGGGTGTGATCTGGATATTGGGATATTTAAAAACTCTTCCTATGATTTAAATCTACTACAAAGTTGGAGAATCAGTGGTTCTGGAGATTTCCTTTAAAGAAATGGTCATTAAAAATCTGACCATGTTAGATGCTTAACAATATTCAAATCAGGAGAAACTGGTTTATTTGCTGGACTGTGGATATATCCCGGAAGGAAAATGGTAGATATGAACTGAGTAACAGCTAATGTTGATAACAGATCAAGTAGAGACTACTTGGTTCCACACTATATATTCTGGAAAGTACTCGTACTCCCTGCCTATCTCTCCCACTTGACATAGATAAACACATAAAAATGCTATTTTAAGATAGGAAGAGTATTTTTAGATCAAATTTATTGATGGAGAGACCAATTTTCCATTAACATGAAGGCAGTCTTGAAGGGAAATAAAGTAGCCAAAAGAAAAGCCACTCTAGAGCAGGCCATGCCATAGAACAGAAAGTGGCTGATTTTGTTTAGTCCCAGAGACAGACAATAGAGGTCTGCCTTAGTCTCTGACACCTATGCCTGATTTTATGCAGATGAGTGACAGCTGGAAAAGTCATCTCTATCCTCATCTGGCTGCCTCCTTGTGTCACCCAGCAACCAGGGACTGCAGCAGAATTGGGCTCTCAGGGATGTCTGGCTCAGCACCTGATAGGTTGAGACTAGAGGGCACTGTCATTCACTTAAAGGAATCAATGATGAACAGTAGACAAAACAACTTTATTTCACCACTAACAGTCATGCTATGTCCATGCCATGGGCTTCCCTGGTGACTCAGCTGTGAAGAGTCTACCTGCTATGCAGGAGATGCAGGTTTGATCCCTGGTTTGGGAAGACGCCCTGGAGAAGGGCATGGCAACCCACTCCAGTATTCTTGCCTGGGAAATCACATGGACAGAGCAGTCTGGTGGGCTACAGTCCATAGGTTCACAGAGTCAGGACTAAAATGACTGAGCATGCACATGCATGTCCAGGCCATAGTCAATCATTTCTGCCACAAACAGATAGGTAAGGTAGCTACAAAGTGTCTCCAGCTTCTCTTAACAACCCATTATGTATGAATCTGTCAGTGCTTGAATTTTCCAAATTCATCCTTAATCATTAATTTATGTTTTCAGTCATTTTAATTTTGGGGAAAAACAATGTAATAATCTTAATATTTTTCATTTGTACTAAAAGTGTATACTAAAATCAGCAAATCCAAAGGTTAAAAAGGAACCTAATTCAGTTCAGTTCAGTTCAGTCACTCAGTCGTGTCCAACTCTTTGTGACCCCATGCATCACAGCACGCCAGGTCTCCCTGTCCATCACCAACTCCCAGGCTTCACCCAAACTCATGTGCATCGAGTCAGTGATACCATCCAGCGATCTCATCCTCTGTCATCCCCTTCTCCTCCTGTCCTCAATCCCTCCCAGCATCAGGGTTTTTTTCCAATAAGTCAATGCTTTGCATGAGGTGGCCAAAGTATTGGAGTTTCAGCCTGAGCATCAGTCCTTCCAATGAACACACAGGACTAGTCTCCTTTAGGATGGACTGGTTGGATCTCCTTGCAGTCCAAGGGACTTGCAGGAGTCTTCTCCAATGCCACAGTTTAAAAGCATCAATTCTTTGGCACTCAGCTTTCTTCACAGTGCAACTCTCACATCCATACATGACCACTGGAAAAACCATAGCCTTGACTAGATGGACCTTTGCTGGCGAAGTAATATCTCTGCTTTTTAATATGGTATCTAGGTCGCTCATAACTTTCCTTCCAAGGAGTAAGCGTCTTTTAATTTCATGGCTGCAATCACCATCTACAGTGATTTTGGAGCTCCCAAAAATAAAGTCTGACACTGTTTCCACTGTTTCCCCATCTATTTCCCATGAAGTGATAGACCAGATGCCATGATCTTCGTTTTCTGGATGTTGAGCTTTAAGCCAACTTTTTCACTCTCCTCTTTCACTTTCATCAAGAGGCTCTTTAGTTCCTCTTCACTTTCTGCCATAAGGGTGGTGTCATCTGCATATCTGAGGTGATTGATATTTCTCCCGGCAATCTTGATTCCAGCTTGTGCTTCTTCCAGCCCAGCGTTTCTCATGATGTACTCTGCATATAAGTTAAATAAACAGGGTGACAATATACAGCCTTGACGTACTCCTTTTCCTATTTGAAACAGATTGTTGTTCCATGTCCAGTTCTAACTGTTGCCTCCTGACCTGCATATAGGTTTCTCAAGAGGCAGGTCAAGTGGTCTGGTATTCCCATCTCTTTCAGAATTTTCCACAGTTTATTGTGATCCACACAATCAAAGGCTTTGGCATAGTCAATAAAGCAGAAATAGATGTTTTTTTTGGAACTCTCTTGCTTTTTCCATGATCCAGCAGATGTTGGCAATTTGATCTCTGGTTCCTCTGCCTTTTCTAAAACCAGCTTGACCATATGGAAGTTCATGGTTCACGTACTGCTGAAGCCTAGCTTGGAGAATTTTGAGCATTGCTTTACTACCGTGTGAGATGAGTGCAATTGTGCGGTAGTTTGAGCATTCTTTGACATTGCCTTTCTTTGGGATTGGAATGAAAACTGACCTTTTCCAGTCCTGTGGCCACTGCTGAGTTTTCCATATTTGCTGGTATATTGACTGCAGCACTTTCACAGCATCATCTTTTAGGATTTAAAATAGCTCAACTGGAATTCCATCACCTCCACTAGCTTTGTTCGTAGTAATGCTTTCTAAGGCCCACTTGACTTCACATTCTAGGATGTCTGGCTCTAGGTGATCACACCATTATTATTATCTGGGTCGTGAAGCTCTTTTTTGTACCGTTCTTCTGTGTATTCTTGCCACCTCTTTTTAATATCTTCTGCTTCTGTTAGGTCCATACCATTTCTGTCCTTTATCGAGCCCATCTTTGCATGAAATGTTCCCTTGGTATCTCTAATTTTCTTGAAGAGATCTCTAGTCTTTCCCATTCTACTGTTTTCCTCTATTTCTTTGCATTGGTTGCTGAGGAAGGTTTTCTTATCTTTCCTTGCTATTCTTTGGAACTCTGTGTTCAAAGGGTATATCTTTACTTTTCTCCTTTGCTTTTTGCTTCTCCTCTTTTTACAGCTATTTGTAAGGCCTCCTCAGACAGCAATTTTGTTTTTTTGCATTTCTTTTCCATGGGGATGGTCTTGATCCCTCTCTCCTGTACAATGTCCTGAACCTCTGTCCATAGTTCATCAGGCAATCTATCAGATTTAGTCCCTTAAATATTTTTCCCACTTCCACTGTATAATCATAAGGGATTTGATTTAGGTCATACCTGAATGGTCTAGTGGTTTTCCCTACTTTCTTCAATTCAGGTCTGAATTTGGCAATAAGGAGTTCATGATCTGAGCCACATTCAGCTCCCAGTCTTGTTTTTGCTGACTGTATAGAGCTTCTCCATCTTCGGCTGCAAAGAATATAATCAATCTGATTTTGATGTTGACCATCTGGTGATGTCCATGTGTAGAGTCTTCTCTTGTGTTGTTGGAAGAGGGTGTTTGCTATGACCAGTGCGTTCTCTTGGCAAAACTCTATTAGCCTTTGCCCTGCTTCATTCCATATTCCAAGGCCAAATTTGCCTGTTACTCCAGGTGTTTCATGACTTCCTACTTTTGCATTCCAGTCCCCTATAATGAAAAGGACATCTTTTTTGGGTGTTAGTTCTAAAAGGTCTTATAGTTCTTCATAGAACCGTTCAACTTCACCTTCTTCAGCGTTACTGGTTGGGGCATAGGCTTGGATCACCGTGATATTGAATGGTTTCCCTTGGAATTGAACAGAGATCATTCTGTCGTTTTTGAGATTGCCTCCAAGTGCTGCATTTCAGACTCTTTTGTGACCATGAGGGCTACTCCATTTCTTCTAAGGGATTCCTGTCCACAGTAGTAGATATAATGGTCATCTGAGTTAAATTCACCCATTCCAGTCCATTTTAGTTCGCTGATTCCTAGAATGTCGATGTTCACTATTGCCATCTCCTGTTTGACCACTTCCAATTTGCCTTGATTCATGGACCTAATATTCCAGGTTCGTATGCAATATTGCTCTTTACAGCATTGGACCTTGCTACTATCACTGGTCACATCCACAACTGGGTATTGTTTTTGCTTTGGCTCCATCCCTTCATTCTTTCTGGAGTTATTTCTCCACTGATCTCCTGTAGCATATTGGGCACCTACTGACCTGGGGAGTTCCTCTTTCAGTATCCTATCATTTCGCCTTTTCATACTGTTCATGGGGTTCTCAAGGCAAGAATACTGAAGTGGTTTGCCATTCCCTTCTCCAGTGGACCACTTTCTGTCAGACCTCTCCACCATGACCCATCCATCTTGGGTGGCCCCACACGGCATGGCTTAGTTTCATTGAATTTGTGATCAGATTGGCTAGTTTTCTGTGATTATGGCTTCAGTGTGTCTGCCCTCTGATGCCCTCTCTCAATACTTACCTTCTCACTTGGGTTTCTCTTACCTTGGATATGGGGTATCTCTTCACGGCTGCTCCAGCAAAGTGCAGCCGCTGCTCCTTACCTTGGACAAGGTCGCCCCTCCTGACCTTGAATGTGGAGTAGCTCCTCTCTGTGCTCCTACACCCATGCAGCTGCCACTCCTTGAACGTGGGGTAGCTCCTCGCGGCCATTGCCCCTGACCTCGGGCATGGGGTAGCTCCTCTCGGCTGCCACCCCTGACCTCGGACCTGGAATAGCTCCTCTCGACCGTTCCTGTGCCATTGCAGCCTGGTGCTCTCAGTCGCCACCCCTGACCTTGGGCGTGGGGTAGCTCCTCTGGGCCGAACCTAATTAGAGGTTATTAAAGCCAGTGATTCTCAAATTTTAATGTGCATACGAATCACTTGAGTAGTAGTTAAATGCTGTCAGTCAGGGGATTAACAGCATCAGCTTGACTTGGGAACTTGTTAAACTGCAAAATCAAGGGCCCTCGTCCCCAAACTATTGCATGGGAATTGGCATTTATATCAAGATCCTCATGCAATTCTTTATACATATGAATGGTTGAGAATCATGTAGCTGGACCAGCTTCTTTGAAGTTTCAGTGTAGGGTGGGGAATCTCTCTAGGATTTATATTATAGTCTGCTGAATAATTGTGTATTCACATTCTCTAGGCTTGCTTGCTTTAGTTCACTTCTCCAAACTATTACTGAGTATCTGCTGTGTTCCAAGCACTGAGGCTATAGTAGTTAACAAAGCATTCTCTGACCTTTAACCTTTGTCTTTCTCCTCCATGCGCATAATTACTACAGTTCCCCTTTTTGAACCTCTTCCAAATGCTGTGACTTCGGGTGACCAAGGCCCATGCAACACCTGGTTTTAAATGAGAGCAAGAGAAATCCCAAGTTGGATTACAGAAATATTTTCTTCACTGGATCTTTATTACTTCTAAATTTGCTCTTTCCAATCATTTATCCACGCAGCAGGGTTATGATCTTTTGAACACTCCTCACCATTACGTCATTAATTTCTATGATCTAACCATGACTTTCTTGAAAGCACCAAGCTCTGTGATACCTTAGTGACTTCATTTATGCTTTTCCCATACTGTGGAATAGTCTCCTCCTGTTCTGGTTAATGTCCACTAATTTTTTGGAACGCTCTCTTAAGTGGAACTTCTTCAAAGAAGCTGTACTTGAGCCCTTCCTCTCAATCCAAATCAACAATTTTTGTTATCTTTCATTCTACTCCTTTATATTTCCGTAGTAACACAACATAAAATTGTGAATATTAATTTACAATCGTATGTTTATTTGGGGGATTATTTTTTAAGGGTCTCTTCTACCATAATTTAAGCTCCAAGGGCCTAGAAACTATGTCTGGTTCTTCACCATGGATGCTTAAGACTTAGAATAGCATTGCACATGCTCAGTAAATATTTGTTGAATGCAATGTGTAGTTTCTCTCACCAGCCTAATATTATTTCCCCAGGTGACTGTTTAATTCATTGTAATGTTTTATTTTCTTTGTAACAATTATTGTTAGCTGAAACTCTCTTGTTAAATAATGCATTTATTTATGTTTTATTGTCTGCCTCCTCCAACTAAACTATCAATTCTATGAGTGAAGACCCTGAAGCATACTGCCTGGGTTTAAATCTCAGCTTTACTACTTACTGCATTTACACCTGTAAGAAACTCACTCATTTAAGCTAGCCCCCATGCCTCATTGTTACAATTGTAGTATAATAATTGTCCCTATTTCATAAGCCTGCTATGAGGATTAATTGAAAGATAATATATAAACCACCTATCAGGCTGCCCGTTGTGATGATGGTAGTTATTATCAGTATTATTCACATCTGATTTTTTGGCAAATTGATCAGTACCACTAACATGGTAAGTGTTCCATAAATATATATTGAATATATTAAGGAAAATGTTATACCTTATTAGACATAAAAATGATATTTTATTTAGCTGAGGAACAGTGCCATTTTACCAAGTTTCATAGAAGTTATTTATCTGCCATAGCATCCTATAAAATTCCCCATTATGATTATGAGTAGAAGGGAAGTAAGTTAGCCTTTGCTGCTGGTATTTCTGATATTGGATTAAAATGTGACACCTCTTAAGTATCTAGATCCAATTCCAGTCCCTTAATCAGTGTGACTAGATATTCTGCTCTTAGAATAGCTATTCAATTAAATTCTTCAGTACACACCCATTCCCAGCCTCACTTGGCCTATGGTGAATATAAATTTTGAATTGATTTTAGTGCTACTGTGAAGATAACTTCTGTCTGAGCAAGAAATGTATTCTAAGGGTAGAATTGGATGGTAATGTAAATTCTTCCACCCCTCCCCTTTTCTACAAATGTTAGGATATTCAGACAAGTTGGAGCAGGGAGATTCAAGCACTTAATTCATCCCTCTCTCCACATATATGAAATAGAGAAGCTTAGTGATTTATCATACTCTATTTTATTGTACTGTCATTTTTTTTGTATATTTAAGTTTTGTTAATACAATCTTGACAGCAGGGTGGAATGTAATTTAGATTTTAATATTTTTAACTACAGCAATGGCAATGTATTATTTCTGCATATGGAAAGATTCCAGTTCTCTGATTGACTGATATAGCAGAGGGGACAAATATATATCCTCATGTTACTTTTGAAAAATGGAAGTGAAAGATCATCTCTCCATGTCTCCAGTGTCATGACATAATAGATGCTTTGAATTATTCACTTGGTGCCAAAGATCCCATCAAGTTTTAAAATATATGTTTAGATATTTAAAATAGGACTATAGCACAGGAAATATAGTCAATATTTTATAATAATTTAAATGGAATATAATCTATAAAAATATTGAATCACTGTTATACACATGAAAATAGGACATTTTTATAAATCAACTATACTTCAGTGAAAGGGGGAGTTAATTTTCAAAATTGGTCTTTTAATATTTAGAATGCTATTATTTTAAAAAGAGTCACACAATAATGCTTATGTAGGTTAAATTATGGGGCTTCCTAGGTGGTGCAGTGGTAAAGAATCCACCTGTCAGTGCAAGCAACGCAAGAGATGCATATTTGATTCTTGGATCGGGAAGATCCCCTGGAGAAGGAAATGGAAACCCACTCCAGTATTCTTGCCTGAAAATTTCCATGGACAGAGGAGTCTGGTGAGCAACAGTCCATGCAGTCACAAAGCATCAGACATGAGCTACTGAGCACACACTCAGATTAAGTTATGCCTGTCCAAAGGTAAAATTCTGAATGCAAGTAACTCATAAGGCAGATTTTCATGCTGTTTCTAGAAGCCAGCCTGATAAAGAGGCTCTACTATAATGATTTTGCACTGTGGAGATGAAAATTTCAGTAGCATCAATTAGAGTTAAGTAAAAATGAGAGAACCAGAGTCTGTTTGACCTGAAAGCAAATACATGTGAGTTCTAGTCCAAGATTTAGGAAAATAGTTGGCCTACTTCCAGGCCTATGAAGCAGATATTTAGTTATCCAGTCCTCATCACAGGAATGTGCCCTCTGTTCATACATGATTTGAGTTAAAGAGGATGTCCTTTTTTTCACTCTGCATAAATAACCACTATTTTAATCAGGTTGGAGTAATTACTGTGGATCAATGAACTAGGTCCTTCTTGGTCTTAACATTGTCTCCACAACTGTGCCAGATGTGTGATAGTTATGCAATATGTTGTTATTGAACAAATAAACATATTTCTGTTATTTTAAAAATCATTAAAACAACAGAGTTATTAGTTGGAACTCAGGTATTTTTTCATGCATTACTTGGAAGGCTGAAACTCTCCCTAGGGGTTAAGATGTCTTTGGGACAAAGTTTGAAAATCACAGGTGCCTGTCACTGTGAAAACTGAGATGAAACAATTAACCACTGCTAGTCTTCTTCTGTTATTCTGAATCCTATACCATATTCTTGCTTCTACTGTTTTTTTTTTTTTTTCCTCCCTTGTCCTGCCCTATTATATTCTATCTGCAGTCTACAATTGAGGGAATATTAATGAAGGAGACAAGATAAGGCAAAATGTAGAAGAAGTGTGGAAATTATAGTGAATTGAGTTTCATACCCTGAGAAAGTGAAATGTGATGAGACTTCATGAAAAGAAAAATAGTGCAATTCCCTTTTATTTTCTGGCATCTCTTTCCAAGAAGGAATTTCACTGATAGAATATTTTCTGGAATACAGCAAATCAGATTAGGTTAAAAAAAAAAAAGCAGCACTTCTGTTTGAAGAGGGGAAAAAGTATACTGAGGAGCCAGCACTAGACTATGGCACACACAGCTTCCCATCTACCTGAAATAGCATTTTAGATAACTAGGAAACGAGAATTTGAATACATTTTGGAACTTATTTTCTGAATGTGGATATGCTTCTACTATCCAGACTGTCAGGATAGCCAGAGGCTAGTGTCTGACACCATTAGACTATGGCACTTCCTCGACAATCTGAATTGAAGCATGTAGCTCTACTTAGGAAAACAATCTGACATGACAGCTTCCCATGATATAGTTTAAACCCAGGTAACTGGATACACTATTTATTTAGGGCACAATTTTAGTAGGAGATTTCCCCATCAGATCAGCCTGAAGCAAAATTGAGAATAAAGGTATTTTTTTTTCTATGTAATCAACTTTTTTCAGTCCAAGATATATCACTGACCTGGGTCCACAGAATCTGGCTTGCAACTCCAATTCTGACTACTCTCTCCTTGAGACAATCCTTCAGGGTGCTCCACCAAAATTCCATGCCAAACATGTGCCACCTAGGCAGGATGGTGTGTTATAAACCCTAAATATAGAAAAGGACAGTCATTTGTTGGTTATATAAAAAACCTCGAATAGCCAAAGCTATCTTGAGAAAGAAGAATGGAACTGGAGGAATCAACCTACCTGACTTTAGGCTCTACTGCAAAGCCACAGTTATCAAGACAGTATGGTACTGGCACAAAGACAGAAATATAGATCAATGGAACAAAATAGAAAGCCCAGAGATAAATCCATGCACATATGGACACCTTATCTTTGACAAAGGAGGCAAGAATATACAATGGATTAAAGACAATCTCTTTAACAAGTGGTGCTGGGAAATATGGTCAACCACTTGTAAAAGAATGAAACTAGAACACTTTCTAACACCATACACAAAAATAAACTCAAAATGGATTAAAGACCTAAACGTAAGACCAGAAACTATAAAACTCTTAGAGGCAAAACACTCTCTGACATACATCACAGCAGGATCCTCTATGACCCACCTCCCAGAATATTGGAAATAAAAGCAAAAATAAACAAATGGGACCTAATTAAATTTAAAAGCTTCTGCACATCAAAGGAAACTATTAGCAAGGTGAAAAGGCAGCCTTCAGAATGGGAGAAGATAATAGCAAATGAAGCAACGGGATGCTTGGGGCTGGTGCACTGGGACGACCCAGAGGGATGGAATGGGGAGGGAGGAGGGAGGAGGGTTCAGGATGGGGAACACATGTATACCTGTGGTGGATTCATTTTGATATTTGGCAAATCTAATACAGTTATGTAAAGTTTAAAAATAAAATAAAATTTAAAAAATAAATAAATAAATAAATACCTAAAAAAAAAATATATATACAAGCAACTCCTACAGCTCAACTCCAGAAAAACAAATGACCCAATCAAAAAATGGGCCAAAGAACTAAATAGACATTTCTCCAAAGAAGACATACAGATGGCTAACAAACACATGAAAAGATGCTCAACATCACTCATTATCAGAGAGATGCAAATCAAAACCACTATGAGGTACCATTTCACACCAGTCAGAATGGCTGCAATCCAAAAGTCTACAAGTAATAAATGCTGGAGAGGGTGTGGAGAAAAGGGAACCCTCTTACACTGTTGGTGGGAATGCAAACTAGTACAGCCACTCTGGAGAACAGTGTGGAGATTCCTTAAAAAACTGGAAATAGACCTGCCTTATGATCCAGCAATCCCACTGCTGGGCATACACACTGAGGAAACCAGAAGGGAAAGAGACACGTGTACCCCAATGTTCATCACAGCACTGTTTATAATAGCCAGGACATGGAAGCAACCTAGATGTCCATCAGCAGATGAATGGATAAGAAAGCTGTGGTACATATACACAATGGAGTACTACTCAGCCTTTAAAAAGAACACATTTGAATCAGTTCTAATGAGGTGGATGAAACTGGAGCCTATTATACAGAGTGAAGTAAGCCAGAAAGAAAAACACCAATACAGTATACTAATGCATATATATGGAATTTAGAAAGATGATAACAATAACCCTGTGTACAAGACAGCAAAAGAGACACTGATGTATAGATCAGTCTTATGGACTCTGTTGGAGAGGGAGAGGGTGGGAAGATTTGGGAGAATGGCATTGAAGCATGTGTAATATCATGTAAGAAACGAGTTGCCAGTCCAGGTTCGATGCACAATACTGGATGCTTGGGGCTGGTGCACTGGGATGACCTAGAGGGATGGTGTGGGGAGGGAGGAGGAAGGAGGGTTCAGGATGGGGAACACATGTATACCTGTGGCGGATTCGTTTTGATGTTTGGCAAAACTAATACAGTGTTTGAGGTTTAAAAATAAAATAAAATTAAAAAAAAAGGAAAGTAAATAAAAATTAAAAAAAAAAAGAAAAAAGAAAAGGACAGTCAAAAAGTTCAAAGAAAAAAATGGAGCTAACTCCATTCCTGGTAACCCAAGAAAGAAACTTAATAGAAGAAACACTGAAAGGTATAATTATGAACATAAAAAATTATTCAAATGAAGAAAAGGACAAATAACTGGTAATTGTTATATGACTGTTATATAAGAATAGTAGCAGGAAGACTAAGATTCAGAGTGAATGTGGGCTTATAAGGGCTAAGATTCATAAAAGAGCTTTAAAAGTTATATTTCCAATAAGAGAGGAGCAAGAAGGGTCTGATGTTTGAAGTTGACAGAAAAAAAGTAGGAATGACTCCTTTGTTCCTTCTGTGTTTCTGTCTTCTCTAACTCTGAGAGTGGACCTCATACCAGGATGAGTAGTAGGCACAGGTTAAGAGATAATTAAGTTTCCAGTGAATTTAAAGAAAGGACCTGAGTACTTTAAATAATTCCATTAAAATATAATAAAGAATTCACCCATTATATTGTTAATCTTTTACTAATTGTCTTTGATTAATTTTTTGAAGATAGAGGTGTAAGACATACAAACAGAACCTTAAGGTTCAAAATCAAATGAAGGTAAATTCTGCATATTAAAGATGAGTAGTTTGATATGAAATCTGGGTAAAATCATATGCTAAATAAGTAAAAGGGTGATTGATGAGTTTGTACCAAACTATTCAATCACCTTTATGATGAAAATAAATGGATAAATATATCATGTTCTAGGACAGGAAGACACCAAACTGTAAACCTGTCAGATTCCCAACATTTATAGATTCAGGGACATCCCAGTCAAAATATTTAAGGGTTTTCAGGAACCTGACAGAAAGATTCTAAAACATATATGTAATCTTTCTGTAAGAACGCAAAGCCAAGAATAATCAAGACATTCTTAAAGAAGAAAAATGTAGAAGGGACTTGTACCATAAAATATCGAGACATTATAAAATATATTCATAAAATCAAGGTGGTATTTTCTCTGATAGATAAACCAGTGGAACAGAATAGATATGATTTGAGACAAAGATGACACTGCAAATCAGTGGATAAATGAATGAGCTTTGTTATCTAAGTGGTGGGGAAATATGAAAACCAATCCAAACCTCTAGGATTACAGTGTACTCACAAATATGAAAGACAAATCTAAAGATATTTTGAAGATGAGACAGGAGAATAATTTGAAACCCTTGTTATGTGAACTTCTTAAGACATAAAAAGCTCAGTCCATAAAAGGAAAGCAAAGATAAATTTGAGCACAATAAAATAAGGAGAACTTTTTATCAAAATAAAGTGTAGATGTTTTTTAAAAAAATAGAATCTGGGAAAATAAGTTTGCAATAGATACAATTGAAAAGTGAGTGCTCTCTCAGAATGAATAATGAATTCCAAAAAATTTTAGGAAAAAGTATATATAAGAAAGTTGTTAAGAGAGTAAATACTGAGAATTCTCATCAGAAGGATAAAAAAATTTTTCTTTACTTTAATTTTTCATATCTGTATGAGATGATCAATGTTAACTGAACCTACTGTGGTAATCATCTCACAGTATATGTAAATCAAACTGTCATGCTTATGCCTTAAACTTACACGTGATATAGGTCAACTATTTCACAAAAGTGTTAAAAATAAAGAAAGAAAAAGACAAGTCCTTCTTGAGTAAAATGCCTAGGCATTTCAGAGAAGGAAGCACACATGACCCATAAACATATGAAAAGATTGTCAACTTCCTTGATCATAATAAAGCTTCAAATTAAACCTGAGATATCATTTCACATCCTCAATACTGGCAACAATTTAAAAGGCAGTCAATTGTAAGTGTTCACCAGGATAAGGACGATAGGAGCGCTCATGCACTGCTGTAGGGTAAAATGGTAGAGCAAATTTGGAAAACAGTTTTCCATTTCCTGGTAAATACAGCTGAGACATTTCTTGTTGTTCAGAGAGCAAGTGTTCTCCCACAGTCCCCAAATACCTTTCTGTTACATGGTACCATGAAATTAGTTTTGAATAACAGGATGTGAGCAGAAGTGACATGTCACTTCTGGATGGAGGCATTTAAAAATAGGTATAAGTTTTCCTATTGCTCTTCCCCTGCTTCAGTGACCAGGAAACTGTGTGTTGCAGTGGTGATACCATAAAATGGAAGCAATTTTGGTCATTGATTCTACAAATGGAGAAAGGTTTTTGACTTGCAGAGTTCTGACTTTGTGTGAGTAAAAGATAAACATTGGAGCCACTGAAATTTTGATCTGTCTTTATTATAACAGAATCTAGGCTATCCTAACTATCCTGTATCCTGTGACTCAGAAATTTCACTGTTATATAGACACTCCTGTATAAGAATAACAACATTGCCCATAGTAGCAGGGAACAGAAAAATAAATATCTATGAAGAGTTACATGAGAAAGTAGACAGAAGTAAAAATAAAGGAATCATTATATATATGAAAATGTATGAATATGAAATGCACAGTGTTTAGAAAACAAAGCAAGATTCAGAATAATACAAAAGTATGACTCCATTTTTAGAAATTCAATAAAATGCAAAACAATGTATTATTTAAGGACATATAGGCAGGTGGTAGACTCTAAAAAAGACTATAATTAACACAAATATCAGAATATTGGTTACTCTTGCAGTTTAAAGAATAAAAGTGGGAGTAATAATATACATAATAATGATAGCCATTAACATTATGTGCCAGGTAATAATCTAGATACTTTTTATGTACTAAAATTTGTGCAAGTCTCTAACTCTTTGTGACCCCATGGACTACACAGTCTGTGGAATTCTCCAGGCCAGAATACTGGAGTGGGTAGCCATTCCTATCTCCAGAGTATCTTCTCAACCCAGGGATCAAACCCAGGTCTCCCACATTGCAGGTGGATTCTTTACCACCTGAGCCACAAGGGAAGACCAAGAATACTGGAGTGGGTAGCCTATCCCTTCTCCAAGGGATCTTCTCAACCCAGGAATCAAACAGGGGTCTCCTGCATTGTAGGCGGATTCTTTACCAACTGAGCTGTCAGGAAAAAAAACCTATGTGGCAAGTTCCCTTTTTATCCCCATTTTGTATGTTGGAAAAAGAAGCACAGGGCAGATGTGCAATATTCCTGAATTCATGAAGATAGCCGAGTAGTAGACCTTGAAAATTGAACTGACAGGTAGATATAATTCTGCATTCATAACTATTCCTAACTGCTAAAATAGAAAGTGACACATGGTGACCTTCTAAAGCATTGATAATATTTTATTTCCCAACCTGGGTAATAGATATATAAACTTTTATTTTATTATTCTTAATTATACTGTACAAAGTTATTTTATGTAGTATTTTGTGCTTGTGGTATTTTAACATCTATGAAAAAATAATAGAAGAGAGTAACAACATTTAATTCCTCAAAGAATTAGGAACCAACAATGCTTTGGCTTTCCTTTTTAGAGAAACCACAGAAAATGAAGGAAGCCTGGATTGGAGCTATTAACACAAAAGATATAAGAAACCTTTGGGGAGGCCAAAGGTGGTTGTCAAGAACTCTGTGTGTGTGTTTGTGTGTGTGTAAATTATTTCAGCTTGGTTTATGGATAAGCTAGGTACAATAGTGGAGGAATTGTTTCAGTGAGAGCTTTTGTATCCTCTCATTTCTTCTCTGGCTTCCCAGATGGCTTAGTGGTAAAGAAAAAAAAAAAGTCTGTTGCCAATGCAGGAAATGTAAGAGATGCAGGTTTGATCCCTGGGTTGGGAAGATTCCCTAGAGGTGGGCATGGCAACCCACTCCAGTATCCTTGCCTGGAGAATTCCATGGACAGAGGAGCCTGGAGGACTGCAGTCCATGGGATTGTGAAGAGTTGGGCACAACTGAGTGACTGAGCACACACACTCTCACATTTCTTCTCTACATTACCTTAGGATGATCACTGCCTATCTGTCACTAAAGAGACTGACAATGACAGCCCAGTTTCTTCTGGTGCCGGTGGATGAATGTCAGGGCACTGTGAAGACCTATTGGTGTTTAAGAAGCTGCTATGGACAAGTGCAGACTGACCAACTAGTCTAGGGCATTCATTCATTCCCCCTATTCCCCACCATGGATTATGGAGAGTTCATGGATCATAGACTAAGGAAACTGCCTCTTTTAGCACTGCTTATTCCCCAAACCAGAGTGGTTGTGTAGTGAAGTGACTGACACGAATAAATCCATTTAATAGTGGTTCTTTGGTGTATAGAGCAGGCACTGTCTCTTGGGATGTATCCCCTACCAGGTATATCAACTGACTTAGAATGTGGCCCATCCCCAACACATAAAACCAGACAAGGTAGATTATATCTCTATGGGACCAAGAATGCAAAGACCAAAATAACACGACACCTGAAGAGTAAAAGAACCATAACAGGAGTACAAATAAGTGAACAAAACATATCACACAAAGAGGAATTTTTGGAACAAAGAAATCAAGAGCATCACATAATAATAAATATCCTCAAAGCAGTAAAGGATATTATTAATATTATGAAACAGAAATATGAAGATCATTAAACATGTATGTGGAATCAAAATATTAATAATTAAAATAAAGAACACAGAAATAAAGGAAAATATAATAGTGTGAAAGGAAAATGGGAAAAAAATGGAGAAAAAGTTCTACTCTAATGGTATTTACAATAAATATAATTATGCTAAACTTATAAGCTCACCAATCTAAAGACAATTTTTTCAATTGATTTTTAAAAGCCAATAACATGTTGTCTACAAGAGACACACACAAAATAGTAAAGTTTAAAATACAATTATGGAAAAGATACACCAAGCAAAAAACAGCGGAAATAAACTATACAAAGAAAGAGTTAGTCACTCAGTCATGTCCAACTCTTTGCGACCCCATGGACTGTAGCCCACCAGACTCCTCTGTCCATGGAATTCTCTAGACAAGAATACTGGAGTGGGTTGCCATTTCCTTAGGTAGTGTATTAATCAAGGTTCTCCAGAGAAAAACAACCAGTGTGTGCATGTGTGTTTGTGCATGTGAGGAAGGGGGATCAGGGAAAGAGAGAGAGAGATAAAGAAAGAGAAAACAGAACTAAAATTAAAACCTCATCTTATGGTTCTTTGACATATTTCCCAAGGATGAGATTAATTTGGAGCCATGAGCCATCGT
Organism: Bubalus bubalis; assembly: GCF_019923935.1. Lineage (NCBI taxonomy): Eukaryota > Metazoa > Chordata > Mammalia > Artiodactyla > Bovidae > Bubalus > Bubalus bubalis. The sequence goes on along the minus strand of NC_059181.1, from coordinate 135,875,239 downwards.
CGCAAACAGGACCTGTTCCTTGGGTTATAGTGATTCGATTCAGTACAGAATGTTTTCCAACTACAATTAACTATTTGTTGTCAGGGCATTTTAGACTCTTTGTCTGCATTTCCTGGCCCTCATTCACTAGAAATCAAGGAGTCATCTTTCTTTGCTTGGCATGATCTAATCATTATTTCTACTAGAACATGCTTTGAGAAACAGTTATTTTAAATTGTTTTCTTCAAGGCAGTGTCTTATACCTTATCATATCTTATTGTCTTTAGACCTTAACTTCCTCCCTAGAAAGCAAGGATAGTGAGCCAAGCAGATGTTTTCTTATCAAGAATTCATAGCAGACCATAGCAGACCTATTTATCCCATATTAGCATATCTCGTTAACTGTCTCAAGGACACAGACTGAATTGTTTTTGAAAAGGGGTCTCAAAAATCTCATCTTTTGGAGAAGAAATATTCCCAAGCAACCGCTTTCTTAACTCTCTCCTTTCTCTGTGGAAAATGAATGAAAATAAAATCTGAGTTGTCGCTGTCCATTTGAGCACTTTGCTTGGTCTGAATTCCTGCAATGATCACTAATATGAGGACCCATGTAAGCCTGGGCCCAGGTAGGGAGGCTGATTAGAGCAGGGAGTGACACTGTCTTATTCTGTGTGTAGATTTAATATTTAGCAAGTACCTATCAGTAGTGCCCATGCTAAGTGCTTTATGTATATTTTCTTATTAATCACAGCAGCCTCTGAGATACATACTGCTATAATTTTGACTTCATTTTTCATATGAGAAATCTGAAGCATAAAATGATCCAAAACAGTATCCACTTGTCATAGCTGGTAAGCCTCAGACATAGGAGTACAGATCAGTCCTGTGTGACTTGGAGCCCTCCCTTTTCCATTAAAACATGCTGTATGATTTATCAAGAAACTAACTCACTCCTAGGCACATGGTGAGTACTGAATAAATGACCCTCAGGTAATGAGTATAACTGAGACTGAATGCATTGCTGCTGGGGAAGAATACTGAGACAGCAAAGTTCTATTATCCTGTATCTGAATTCATGACATGTCACCCACGCCTGTCTTAGGGTGCCAAATGGCAGGTGGTATTGTTTTAAATTAAGGAAAATTTAAATAAATTTTAGTTTTAATGAGAATTTTATGACACTCCTGAGAACATACCCAGATTCTTGAGTATTTTCCATCTTCCTAAAATAATGCTTTATTTTCTTTTACATTTCTCTTGTTACTTACCCCCTTTGGCTTACCAGATTAAATATAAACCTCTTGGTCCTGTATTTAAGGTGATCTGTAATATGGAAGCACCATCTCATCTGCTCAGGAACTTTGGTGTTCTTTTACAACTATTGCCTTATTGCCGCCTCTATAAATGCACACTAACACAAGGCATGCACACACAATCTACTTTCCTCCTAGTCTTATGCCATTAACTTTATTTGGAATGTCGTTCTCTTTCATCTAGAATTCTACTTGCAGGTATCAATTTTTTTGTAACCACAATACTTGGAATATGATAAAATCCATGTTTATTTATTTATATTGTTGAAGTAAAATTAAATCCAATTTGAGCAACCATTCATCAACTGGTGAAAAGTTCAAAGCCAGTCATTTGGGAGTTTTATGGGAGTGTTTTTTCCCTTCCTATGATTGAAGTAGAGTTTAAAGAGCTTTGGAGTATCCCCAAGAGTCATTATTGCCTGCTGCTTCCTGTAGTCACCTGATGCTGCTTTAATTCTGGTTCTCCACTGTCTAGCCTCTGCCCTGGCCCCCTAAAGTATTAGGTTGGCCAAAATATCTCATGGAAAAACCTGAACAAACTTTTTGGTAAACCCAATATTGGCTCAATCAGTAAAGAAATCACCTGCAATGCAGGAGACCTGGGTTTGATCCCTGGGTCAGGAAGATCCTCTGGAGAAGGGAATGAAGACCCACTCCAGTATTCTTGCCTGGAGAATTCCATGGACAGAGGAGCCTGGTGGGCTACAGTCCACGGGGTTACAAAGAGTCACACAGGACTGAGCTACTAACACTTTCATTTTCAATATTTCTTAATTTCCAGACTTCATGCCTTGTTCAACCTTGTTCTCCAAGCCTTGAAGGCTAGGAGCTCTGATGGTAATTTGACTCAGTTCTACTGAACTTAGTCAACAAGAAATCATCAAGACTCACAATTTATAGTCATATGCTGCTTTTTGCAGGTTCTCATTCTATCATTCTCATTCAATTTAGTGTCTCATTCAGTTCACTGTAAGGCCTAGATCGCCTCTAATTTTGGCACTCATTATACCAGTCTCTAGTGATCTATGTGCATATGGAGATCAACCTGTTTCCCTTCAACCTTTGAGCCACCAAACAACTGTTCTCTCCACGGTATCAATAAATCACAAAATTGGCCACAAATTGTTTTCTTTTTAAAATAAAAAGATATTTTTGCTGAGTCAGATCTTAGTTGTGGCATGTGGACTCTTTGTTGCAGCTGAGGACTCTCGTTGTGGCACATGAGCTCAGTAGCATGTGGGATCCTAGTTCCTTGACCAGGGGTTGAACCTGTGTCTCCTCCATTGGAAGGCGGATTCTTAACCACTGGACCACCAGGCAAGTCCCTGGCCACTAGTTATTTTCATCCTTCTAACTGTGCCCCTGGCACAGTAACTTTGAGGTTGTTTTCATTACGAGATTAAGTCATTTTCTCTGCTGCTTAAATCTGGGCTTGGTCATGTGAACTGGATCAGCTAATGTGATATTAGCCAATGTGACACAAACAAGAAGCCTGAAAAGTACTTGAACTTCGGTGCTTGCTCTTTCTTGCTGTTCTTGGCACCAAGTACTTTACCATATAAAGAAGTTCAAGTGAACCTTCTGGAGAATTAAGAGGCCACATGGAGGGGAAGTAAGGTATTATAGCCAAAAGGCTGTAGACCTCCAGAGAAGAGAGTGAGGTTCTTCTGATGAATCCATCTTCCTCCTGATGTGCAGCTGGAAACATAAGTGAGGACCATCAAGACTGGCTGAGCCAACTTAGCACTAAGGAGGTACCTAGCAAAAAGTTGAACTGTATAACAGCTATTGTTTTTATTCTCTATATTATTTTCCAGGATTGCTTTAACAAAGTACCACAGATTGAGTTACTTAAACAGCAAAAATTTATTTTGTCACAGTTCTTGAGACTAGAAGTCTCAAGACTAGAAGTGATCAAAGTGTCAGTAGCATTGTTTCTTCTGAGGCCTCACCCCTTGGCTTATAGATGTCTGCCTTCTCCACATGTCTTCACATGGTTTTTCTTCTATACCTGTGGGTTCTAATCTCCTCTTCTTATAAGGACACCATTCATATTGGATTAGAGTACATCCTAAAGACCTCATTTTAACTTAATTACCTTTTTAAAGATCTTATCTCCAGGTACAGTCATATGCTGAAGTACTAGCCATTAGGACTTCAGCATATGATTTTATATTTTTGGCAGGTTGGGGGCAGAAGTTAGCCCAGGACAGTCAATAACTTGTCATTCTCTCTATGGGACTTCCTCACTCAAGCAAGATTATCTTTAGGATGTCAATCTCTCACTTGATCTAAGCTGTAAAATCTCATTTATTCCTCCTCTGGAACTAAAGAGTCCCTAGATCTCTAAGACTCTTTTCTTTATTCCGTGGTGGTAAAGAAATTTGCTCATTAGACTATAAAGTTAATAAATTATAACACAAAATACTAACCCTTCAGTGCCCTTGTGCCATGGAGTGTTCCTTAACTATCCCACCTCTGATATCCCAACTCTCTTCTCTTCTCTGAATTTCCGTAGTACTGCCACATGCCTACCACACCACCTGGTACTTGATATATACTGTCACACATTGTGATTTTAGTCCACGGTGTGATTTCTCATCAAGTAGACAGTGAATTCAGTGAGTAGAGCTCTATCAAATAAATTTATGCTTCTGATATAAAAGCTGGCCACAACTGACACTCTGGACCCTCAGAACTCAGCAGTGTTATATCTTTCAGTCTAAGATTCTAATGGCACCTCTTTTTGTCTTAATTTGTGTATGGTCTGAACTTCCTATTTTCCTTGGTGAAATAAGAAGACACTGTATTTCGCTTGTTTTGTCATCATAGAAATGACCCTGAGTTTTTAGTCCTTACAGTGGGCTTCAGAAAGGAGATAACCTAGAATACTAACAATGCTTAGTGTTAGTGCTACATATTTTGAATTTCACAAATATTATTCAAGCAGCAAAAATAGCTCTTGTAAATATATTTAATTATTTAAATTCAGATGATTAAATTGCCGTATTGCGTATTATATCTAAAGCTAAACTTGGAATATCTATTTTTCCCTCCCATTTAAGGTGCATAAGAAAATATAAGGCAGTCTTCAACCTCAGAGGCTTTATGGCAGTTATTTCTTGCACACCAGAGAGGTTCCAATAAACATGCAAGATAGAAAATGATGTTTTTTATATCCTAGTTAGAAAGAGAACAGGTGCTATTATAGCTATTGACTGCAAGATGCAATATCACTAAGCTAATTGAAACCGGAAATCTTGAGTATCTAGCAAGCTGCTACAAATAGGTCTGCTCTGAGCTACAGACAGTTCTGACACATGCAAAGGGACTTGTCTCTAAAGAACCTGGAAATGCAGTGGATGACTTCCTATCCTACTAAATGGTGCCCCTGACTCAAGCCATTCAGGCTATCTGTACCTGACTTCCTCTGGCCTCTATGTCTACCACGACCTGAAAATGGCCCTTTCCTCTTTTTTCCAACAATCTCTTTCCATAACTATTTCAATAGCTAGTATAGAAATTACCTTCTTGAATAAATGTGTGCTGTGCTTAGTCGCTCAGTCATGTCCAACTCTTTGTGACCCTATGGACTGTAGCCTGACAGGCTCCTCTGTCCATGGGGATTCTCCAGGCACGGATACTGTAGTGGGTTGCCATGCCCTCCTCCAGGGGATCTTCCCAACCCAGGGATCGAACCCAGGTCTCCTGTATGGCAGATGGATTCTTTACCTTCTGAGCCACAAGAGAGTATTTGCCATTATACTGTGTGCTGATATAATATTTCAGTATATTAGCTCACTTAATCCTTAAAAGACGCTTACTCATTGGAAGGAAAGTTATGACCAACCTAGATAGCATATTCAAAAGCAGAGACATTACTTTGCCAACAAAGGTCTGTCTAGTCAAGGCTATGGTTTTTCGAGTGGTCATGTATGGATGTGAGAGTTGGACTGTGAAGAAAGCTGAGTGCCAAAGAATTGATGCTTTTGAACTGTGGTTTTGGAGAAGACTCTTGAGAGTGCCTTGGACTGCAAGGAGATCCAACGAGTCCATTCTGAAGGAGATCAGCCCTGGGATTTCTTTGGAAGGAATGATGCTAAAGCTGAAACTCTAGTACTTTGGCCACCTCATGCGAAGAGTTGACTCATTGGAAAAGACTCTGATGCTGGGAGGGATTAGGGGCAGGAGGAGAAGGGGATGACAGAGGAAGAAATGGCTGGATGGCATCACTGACTCGACAGACATGAGTCTGAGTGAACTCCGGGAGTTGGTGATGGACAGGGAGTCCTGGAGTGCTGCGATTCATGGGGTCGCAAAGAGTCGGGCACGACTGAGCACCTGAACTGAATCCTTTCAATAATCTGATGACTATTATTATTCTTAGTTTTTGTGTAGAAGGTAACCAGTCACACGGAGGCTAAGCAAACCCAGGACATTTGTCCATAGACCTCTTGTTGTTAAGCAGGATATCATGATGCTACCTATGATGAATTTATTCTGTACTCTATTTATGCTTATGTATACATTTTTAGATATTTTTAATGTGTACTATATGACAGGAACTGTTATTTACTCATAAATGTTTTTTTTTAATTTTATTTTATTTTTAAACTTTACATAACTGTATTAGTTTTGCCAAAAATGTTTTATAAATGTTATATCAATTAGCCTTCAAACCTCTCTGCAATAAGGATACAGGAATTGGAAACTTGTGTATTTATACTTTGCACAGTTTTATGAAGATTTTTAGAGGTAAAATTATCAAAACCCCTTAAATTGCTCATAAAGAAAAGTACACATGGTTTTGTGTGTGTACCATAATTCTTACACATGCTAAATTTGAGAATCCCTGAGCTCAAACTACCGCACAATTGCACTCATCTCACATGCTAGTAAAATAGTGCTCAAAATTCTCCAAGCCAGGCTTCAGCAATACGTGAACCGTGAACTTCCAGATGTTCAAGCTAGTTTTAGAAAAGGCAGAGGAACCAGAGATCAAATTGCCAACATCTGCTGGATCATGGAAAAAGCAAGAGAGTTCCAGAAAAAACACCTATTTCTGCTTTATTGACTATGCCAAAGCCTTTGATTGTGTGGATCACAATAAACTGTGGAAAATTCTTCAAGAGACGGGAATATCAGACCACCTGATCTGCCTCTTGAGAAACCTATATGCAGGTCAGAAAGCAACAGTTAGAACTGAACATGGAACAACAGACTGGTTCCAAATAGGAAAAGGAGTACGTCAAGGCTGTATATTGTCACCCTGCTTATTTAACTTATATGCAGAGTACATCATGAGAAACACTGGGCTGGAAGAAGCACAAGCTGGAATCAAGATTGCCGGGAGAAATATCAATCACCTCAGATATGCAGATGACACCACCCTTATGGCAGAAAGTGAAGAGGAACTAAAAAGCCTCTTGATGAAAGTGAAAGAGGAGAGTGAAAAAGTTGGCTTAAAGCTCAACATTCAGAAAACGAAGATCATGGCATCTGGTCCCATCACTTCATGGGAAATAGATGGGGAAACAGTGGAAACAGTGTCAGACTATATTTTTTGGGGCTCCAAAATCACTGCAGATAGTGACTGCAGCCATGAAATTAAAAGATGCTTACTCCTTGGAAGGAAAGTTATGACCAACCTAGATAGCATATTCAAAAGCAGAGACATTACTTTGCCAACCAAGGTCCGTCTAGTCAAGGCTATGGTTTTTCCTGTGGTCATGTATGGATGTGAGAGTTGGACTGTGAAGAAGCCTGAGTGCTGAAGAATTGATGCTTTTGAACTGTGGTGTTGGAGAAGACTCTTGAGAGTCCCTTGGACTGCAAGGAGATCCAACCAGTCCATTCTGAAGGAGATCAGCCCTGGGTGTTCTTTGGAAGCAATGATGCTAAAGCTGAAACTCAAGTACTTTGACTACCTCATGCGAAGAGTTGACTCATTGGAAAAGACTCTGATGCTGGGAGGGATTAGGGGCAGGAGGAGAAGGGGACGACAGAGGATGAGATGGCTAGATGGCATCACCGACTCGATGGACGTGAGTTTGAGTGAACTCTGGGAGTTGGTGATGGACAGGGAGGCCTGGCGTGCTTCGATTCATGAGGTCGCAAAGAGTCGCACACGACTGAGCAACTGAACTGACTGACTGAGCTAAACTAAGGGAAGGAACAGAAACAATAGGAAACATTACGTGCTGATGCCAAAAAATTCAAGCCATATTGTCTTGGAAATTGCTACCGAGTCCCTAGAAAAGGATGGAGGGTGAGTAGAGAATTCTCAAGTGTGGCTGATATTTTACTTTATACTAGTTGAATATTAGTTCTTCATAAGTTTAATATGTGTTATCAAATTTGTTTCATATAAGGATTATACAAAATAATATAATCGTACCTCAGGGTAATTGATGTAGTAGGTTATAAAATTTAGCTTCTAAGTCAAATGCACACATATAATGTAACTGTACTATAATCTTATTATCCTTATTTTATATATGAGAAAATTGAAATTCCAAGTCATTAGGTAACTTGCCCAAGATCACCCAACTTTGAAGTGATGAGAGTTGGTTCCAGTCTGATTCCAAAGCACATTCTGTTGCCACTATAACAGGTTGCACTTAGCATGGTGTGTGCCATGGCAGTTAAGAGGTCTGGCACTGAATCTAGATTGCCTGCGTTGAAGTCTAGTGTATCACTTATTTGAGTGTGAGAAAATCTCTATGCTTCAGTTTCCTTGCCTATAATATATGGATGGTGGAGATAATCATAATATTACACCTACTTTATAATGTGAGAATGAAACGAAAATGAAAGTTCACATAAAACACTTTGAAATGCATGGCATGTGGTAAGTGCTCAATACCTTCTGTTATTAATTATCTAGTTTGTGTCCACAAGACCAATTTCAATGGCATGAAGTGGGGGAGAAACGTAGGAAATCTACCCTGATTTCACTTTATGAACTTTTGCGTCCTTGTGTCAACCATGATCAGCCTTAGAAACAATGACAGGAAGACAGAGCTTTGATTCCAGTGCTCTGGTATCGAATAATGACCAAACTTGCTGTATTCCTAGATAAAGAGACCTGATAGAAATGACTACTTCCATAATGGCCTCCCCAAATCTGTAAATACAGATGCACTAGTTATATAAATAGCATACCTAAACATATCAGGCTAGGAAGCAGATGGAGACTGTACATAATTGTGCTAACATTTATGTTGTCATTGTACTCTCCTGAGTCATCATTACAAGAATCTTTGGGATCTCATCCCCCGCTCTTTGGAAGGCTGTAATTCCCATCAACAGTGGCACAAATTACATATTTGCATCAGGAGATGCATAAACTTCAAACAACCTGTCAGAATGAATATGCCTGGGCTGTAGTTTGATAAACAAATGTATTACAAGGAACTCAAGCAAACCCCCTCCTCCCACCTCCTTGTGGGATGATCAAAACAGTTGTAAATTTTAAACAATGTAGATCTTCAAATCATGCATCACTGCACCTGATTTTTTCCCTGGGATTGCTGATATAGGCATGGTGCCAGGGGAGCCTGAGGCCTTGTGGAGGCTAGTTAGTGATAAAATTATGAAGGGAAGGGTTTGGATTCTATCTGAAAGAAGTGGAGAATACAGCAGAAGTGACCACAGGGGTATTGAGAATAAGTTTCTGTTTGAGTGCTCAGTTGCTCAGTCGTCTCCAACTCTTTGCGACCCCATGGACCATAACCCACCAGGCTTCTCTGTGCATGGAATTTCCCAGGCAAGAATACTGGACTGGGTTGCCATTTAAACGGCTGGTAAATGTTACTCTAGGGCAACATTTCCTTAACAAGGGATATATAACAGAATTACTTCAGGAGATGTTATCAAACACAATCACCAAATTTTAAAAATTTATTTATTTCTTTTAACTGGAGGATAATTACAATATTGTAGTCATTTTTGCCATACATTGACATGAATCAGCCATGGGTGTACATGTGTTTCCCATCCTGAACCTTCCTTCCACCTCCCTCCCCATTCCATCCCTCAGGGTCATCCCAGTGCACCAGCCCTGAGCACCCAGTCTCATGCATCAAACCTGGATTGGCGATCTGTTTCACATATGATAACATACGTATTTCAATGTTATTCTCTCAAATCATCCCACCCTCGCCTTCTCCCACAGAGTCCAAAAGACTGTTCTCTACATCTGTGACTCTTTTGTCATCTCACATGTAGGGTTATCGTTACCATCTTTCTAAATTCCTTATATATGCATTAGTATACTGTATTGGTGTTTTTCTTTCTAATTTACTTCACTCTGTATAATAGGTTCCAGTTTCATCCATCTCATTAGAACTGATTCAAATGTATTCTTTTTAATAGCTGAGTAATATTCCATTGTGTATATGTACCACAGCTTTCTTATCCATTCATCTGCTGATGGACATCTAGGTTGCTTCCATGTCCTAGCTATTATAAACAGTGCTGCAATGGACATTGGGGTACACGTGTCTCTTTCAATTCTGGTTTCCTCGGTGTGTATGCCTAGCAGTGGGATTGCTAGGTTATATGGCAGTTCTATTTCCAGTTTTTTAAGGAATCACCACACTGTTCTCCATAATAGCTGTACTAATTTACATACCCGCCAACAGTGTAAGAGGGTTCCCTTTTCTCCACACCCTCTCCAGCATTTATTGTTTGTAGACGTTTTGATAGCAGCCATTCTGGCCAGCGTGAGACAAAACCTCATTCTGATTTTGATTTGCATTTCTCTGACAATAAGTGATGTTGAGCATCTTTTTATGTGTTTGTTAGCCATCTGTATGTCTTCTTTGGAGAAATCTCTGTTTAGTTCTTTGCCCCATTTTTTGATTGGGTCATTTATTTTTCTGGAATTGAGCTTCAGGAGCTGCTTGTATATTTTTGAGATTAATTCTTTGTAAGTTGCTTCATTTGCTACTATTTTCTCCTATTCTGAAGACTGTCTTTTCACTTTCTTTATAGTTACCTTCGTTGTGCAAAAGTTTTTAAGTTTAATTAGGTCCCATTTGTTTACTTTTGCTTTTATTTCCAATATTCTGGGAGGTGGGCCATAGAGGACCCTGCTGTGATTTATGTCAGAAAGTGTTTTGCCTATGCCTTCCTCTAGGAGTTTTATAGTTTCTGATCTTAGGTTTAGATATTTAATCCATTTTGAGTTTATGTTTGTGTATGCTGTTAGAAAGTGTTCTAGTTTCATTCTTTTACAAGTGGTTGACCAGATTTCCCAGCACCACTTGTTAAAGAGATTGTCTTTTCTCCATTGTACATACTTGCTTCCTCTGTCAAAAATAAAGTGTCCATAGGTGCATGGATTTATCTCTGGGCTTTCTATTTTGTTCCATTGATCTATATTTCTGTCTTTGTGCCAGAACCATATTGTCTTAATGCCGGTAGCTTTGTAGTATAGTCTGAAGTCAGGCAGCTTGATTCCTCCAGTTCCATTCTTCTTTCTCAAGATTGCTTTGGCAATTCAAGGTTTTTGTATTTCCATACAAATTGTGAAATTATTTGTTCTACTTTCTGAAAAATACCATTGGTAGCTTGATAGGCATTGCATTGAATCTATAGATTGCTTTGGGTTGTATACTCATTTTAACTATATTGATTCTTCCCATCCATGAACATGGTATATTTCTCCATCTATTTGTTTCCTCTTTGATTTCTTTCATCAGTGTTTTATAGTATTCTATATATAGGTCTTTTGTTTCTTTAGGTAGATATATTCCTAAGTATTTTATTCTTTTCATTGCAATGATGAATGGATTTGTTTCCTTAGTTTCTCTTTCTGTTTTCTCATTATTAGTGTGTAGGAATACAAGGGATTTCTGTGTGTTAATTTTATATCCTGCAACTTTACTATATTCATTGACTAGCTCTAGTAATTTTCTGGTGGAGTCTTTAGGGTTTTTTATGCAGAGGATCATGTCATCTGCAAACAGTAAGAGTTTTACTTCTTCTTTTCCATTCTAAATTCCTTTTATTTTTTTTATTTCTTTTTTTAATTAATTTTATTTTACTTTTAAACTTTACATAATTGTATTAGTTTTGCCAAACATCAAAATGAATCCGCCACAGGTATACGTGTGTTCCCCACCCTGAACCCTCCTCCCTCCTCCCTCCCCATACCATCCCTCTGGGCCGTCCCAGTGCACTAGCCCCAAGCATCCAGTATCGTGCATCGAACCTGGACTGGCAACTCGTTTCATATATGATATTTTACATGTTTCAATGCCATTCTCCCAAATCCTCCCACCCTCTCCCTCTCCCACTGAGTCCATAAGACTGTTCTATACATCAGTGTCTCTTTTGCTGTCTCATACACAGGGTTATTGGTACCGTCTTTCTAAATTCCATATATATGTGTTAGTATACTGTATTGGTGTTTTTCTTTCTGGCTTACTTCACTCTGTATAATAGGCTCCAGTTTCATCCACCTCATTAGAACTGATTCAAATGTATCCTTTTTAATGGCTGAGTAATACTCCATTGTGTATATGTACCACAGCTTTCTTATCCATTCATCTGCTGATGGACATCAAGATTGCTTCCATGTCCTGGCTATTATAAACAGTGCTGCGATGAACATTGGGGTACACGTGTCTCTTTCCCTTCTGGTTTACTCAGTGTGTATGCCCAGCAGTGGGATTGCTGGATCATAAGGCAGGTCTATTTCCAGTTTTTTAAGGAATCTCCACACTGTTCTCCATAGTGGCTGTACTAGTTTGCATTCCCACCAACAGTGTAAGAGGGTTCCCTTTTCTCCACACCCTCTCCAGCATTTATTACTTGTAGACTTTTGGATCGCAGCCATTTTGACTGGTGTGAAATGGTACCTCATAGTGGTTTTGATTTGCATTTCTCAGATAATGAGTGATGTTGAGCATCTTTTCATGTGTTTGTTAGCCATCTGTATGTCTTCTTTGGAGAAATGTCTATTTAGTTCTTTGGCCCATTTTTTGATTGGGTCATTTATTTTTCTGGAGTTGAGCTGTAGGAGTTGCTTGTATATTTTTGAGATTAGTTGTTTGTCAGTTGCTTCATTTGCTATTATTTTCTCCCATTCTGAAGGCTGTCTTTTCACCTTGCTAATAGTTTCCTTTGATGTGCAGAAGCTTTTAAATTTAATTAGGTCCCATTTGTTTACTTTTGCTTTTATTTCCAATATTCTGGGAGGTGGGTCACAGAGGATCCTGCTGTGATGTATGTCAGAGAGTGTTTTGCCTATGTTCTCCTCTAGGAGTTTTATAGTTTCTGGTCTTACGTTTAGATCGTTAATCCATTTTGAGTTTATTTTTGTGTATGGTGTTAGAAAGTGTTCTAGTTTCATTCTTTTACAAGTGGTTGACCAGATTTCCCAGCACCACTTGTTAAAGAGATTGTCTTTAATCCATTGTATATTTTTGCCTCCTTTGTCAAAGATAAGGTGTCCATATGTGCGTGGATTTATCTCTGGGCTTTCTATTTTGTTCCATTGATCTATATTTCTGTCTTTGTGCCAGTACCATACTGTCTTGATAACTGTGGCTTTGTAGTAGAGCCTGAAGTCAGGTAGGTTGATTCATCCAGTTCCATTCTTCTTTCTCAAGATCGCTTTCGCTATTCGAGGTTTTTTGTATTTCCATACAAATTGTGAAATTATTTGTTCTAGCCCTGTGAAGAATACTGTTGGTAGCTTGATAGGGATTGCATTGAATCTATAAATTGCTTTGGGTAGTATACTCATTTTCACTATATTGGTTCTTCTTTTTTTTCTCTGATTGCTATGGCTAAATCTTCCAAAACTATGTTGAATAGTAGTGGTGAGAGTGGGCACCCTTGTCTTGTTCCTGACTTTAGGGCAAATGCTTTCAATTTTTCATCATTGAAGACAATTTTTGCTGTGGGTTTGTCATATATAGCTTTTATTATGTTGAGGTGTGTTCTTTCTAGTTCTGCTTTCTGAAGGGTTTTTATCATAATTGCATGTTGAATTTTGTCAAAGGCTTTCTCTGCATCTATTGAGATAATCATATGATTTTTATTTTTCAGTTTGTTAATGTGGTGTATCACATTGATTCATTTGTGAATATTAAAGAGTCCTTGCATCCCTGGAATATAGCCCACTTTGTCATGATGTTTGATATTTTTAATATTTTATTGGATTCTGTTTGCTAGACTTTTGTTAAGAATTTTTGTAGCTATATTCATCAGTTATATTTGCCTGTGGTTTTCTTTTTTTGTGGCATCTATGTCAGGTTTTGGTGTTAGGGTGATGGTGCCCTCATAGAATCAGTTTGGAAGTTTACATTCCTCTGCAATTTTCTGGAAGAGTTTGAGTAGGCTAGGTGTTAGCTCTTCTCTAAATTTTTGGTAGAATTCAGCTTTGAAGCAGTCTGGTCCTGGGCTTTTGTTTGCTAGAAGATATCTGATTACAGTTTCAATTTCCATGGTTGTGATGGATCTGTTAAGATTTTCTATTTCTTCCTGGTTTAGTTTTGCAAAGTTATACTTTTCTAAGAATTTGTCCATTTCTTCCAAGTTGTCCATTTTATTGGCATATAATTGCTGATAGTAGTCTCTTAGGATCCTTTGTATTTCTATGTTGTCTGTTGTGATTTCTCCATTTTCATTTCTAATTTTGTTGATTTGATTCTTCTCCCTTTGTTTCTTGATGAGTCTAGCTAATGGTTTGTCTATTTTATTTGTTCTCTCAAAGAAACAGCTTTTAGCTTTGTTGCTTTATGCTATGGTCTCCTTTGCTTTTCTTCACTTATTTCTGCCCTAGTTTTTATGATTTCTTTCCTTATACTAACCCTGGGGTTCTTCATTTCTTCCTTTTCTAGTTCCTTTAGGTGTAGAGTTACGTTATTTATTTGACTTTTCCTGTTTCTTGAGGTAAGCTTGTATTGCTCTGAACCTTCCCCTTAGCACTGCTTTTACTGAATCCCATAGGTTTTTTGTTGTTGTGTTTCTTTTTCATTTGTTTCTATGCATATTTTGATTTCTTTTTTGATTTATTCTGTGATTTGTTGGTAATTGAGAAGTGTGTTGTTTAGCCTTCATATGTTGGTATTTTTAAAAGTTTGTTTTTCCTATCACTGTAGTTGACATCAAATCTTACTGCATTGTGATCAGAAAAGATGCTTGGAATGATTTCAATTTTTTTGAATTTACCAATGCCTGATTTATGGCCCAGGATGTGATCTATCCTGGAGAAGGTTCCGTGTGTACTTGAGGAAAAGGTGAAATTCATTGTTTTGTGTTGAAATGTCCTATAGATATAGATTATGTCTAACTGATCCATTGTATCATTTAAAGCTAGTGTTTCCTTGCTAATTTTTTGTTTAGTTGATCTATCCATTGGTGTGAGTGGGGTATTAAAGTCTCCCATGATTATTGTGTTACTGTTAATTTTCCCTTTCATACTTGTTAGTATTTGTCTTACATATTGCGGTGTTCCTATGTTGGGTGCATATATATTTATAATTGTTATATCTTCTTCTTGGATTGATCCTTTGATCATTATGTAGTGTCCTTCTTTGTCTCTTTTCACAGCCTTTATTTCAAAGTCTATTTTATCTGATATGAGTATTGCTACTCCTGCTTTCTTTTGTCTATTTGTGTTGAAAACTTTTTCCAGCCCTTCACTTTCAGTCTGTATGTGTCCCTGTTATGAGGTGGGTATCTTGTAGACAGCATATACAGGGGTCTTGTTTTTGTATCCATTCGGCCAGTCTTTGTCTTTTGGTTGGGGCATTCAACCCATTTACAATTTAAGGTAATTATTGATAAGTATGATCCCGTTGCCATTTACTGTGTTCCTTTGGGCTCAAGTTTATACACCTTTTCTGTGTTTCCTTTCTAGAGAAGATCCTTTAGCATTTGTTGAAGAGCTTGTTTGGTGGTGCTGAATTTTCTCAGCTTTTGCTTGTCTGTAAAACTTTTGGTTTCTGCTTCATATTTGTATGAGGTCCTTGCTGGGTAGAATAATCTTGGTTGTAGGTTTTTCTCTTCCATCACTTGAAGTATGTCCTGCCATTCCCTTCTGGCCTGAAAAGTTTCTATTGAAAGATCAGCTGTTATCCTTATGGGAATCCCCTTGTGTGTTATTTGTTGCTTTTCCCTTGCTGCTTTTAAATATTTGTTCTTTGTGTTTTATCTTTGATAATTTGATTAATATGTGTCTTGGGGTGTTTTGCCTTGGGTTTATCCTGTTTGGGACTCTCTGGGTTTCTTGGACTTGGGTGACTGTTTCCTTCCCCATTTTAGGGAAGTTTTCAACTATTATCTCCTCAAGCATTTTCTCATGGCCTTTCTTTTTGTCTTCTTCTTCTGGTACTCCTATGATTCGAATGTTGGGGTGCTTGACATTGTCCCAGAGGTCTCTGAGGTTGTCCTCATTTCAATTCTTTTTTCTTTTTTCCTCTCTGCTTCATTTATTTCCACCATTCTATCTTCCACTTCACTTATCATATCCTCTGCCTCGGTATTCTACTGTTGGTTCCCTCCATAGTGTTTTTGATCTCAGTTATTGCATTATTCATTGTATAGTGACTCTATTATTTCTTCTAGTTCCTTGTTAAACTTTTCTTGCATCTTCTCAATCCTTGTCTCCAGACTATTTATCTGTAGCTCCATTTTTTTTTTTTTTCAAGATTTTGGATCATTTTTACTATCATTATTCTGAATTCTTTTTCAGGTAGACTCCCTATCTCCTCTTCTTTTGTTTGGTTTGGTGGGCATTTATCCTGTTCCTTTACCTGCTGAGTATTTCTCTGCCTTTTTATCTTGTTTAGATTGCTGTGTTTGGGGTGGCCTTTCTGTACGCTGTAAGTTTGTACTTCCTCTTTATTGTGGAGGTTCCTTTCTGTGGATGGGGTTGGACAAGAGGCTTGTCAAGGTTTCCTGGTTAGGGAAGCTTGTGTCGGTGTTCTGGTGGGTGGAGCTGGATCTCTTCTCTCTGGAGTACAATCAAGTGTCCAGTAGTGAGTTTTGAGGTGTCTATGGGTTTGGTGTGACCTTGGGCAGCCTGTATATTAAAGCTCAGGGCTATATTCATGCATTGTTGGAGAATTTGCATCGTATATCTTGCTCTGGAGCTTCTTGGCTCTTGGGTGGAGCTTAGTTTCAGTTTAGGTATGGAAGCTTTTGGATGAGCTCTTTTTGATTAATGTTCACTGGAGTCAGAAGTGTTCTGGTGTTCTCAGGTTTTGGATTTAAGCCTCCTGCCTCTGGTTTCCATCTTATTCTTACAGTAGCCTCAAGACTTCTCCATCCATACAGCACTGATGGTAAAACATCTAGGTTAATGGAGAAAAATTCTCCACAGTGAGAGATACCCAGAAAGGTTCGCTGAGTTACATGGAGAAGAGAAGAAAGATGAGGGAGATAGAGGTGACCAGGAGAAGAAGAGGGGGAATTAAAAGGGGAGAGAGCAATCTAGCCAATGATCAAATCCTTATGTGTCTCCACAGCCTGGAATACCCAGAGAGGTTCACGGAGTTCCATAGAGAAGAGAAGCAGGAGGAAGGAGATAGAGGTGACCAGGAGGAAAAGAGAGGAAATCAAAAGGAGAGAGACAGATCTAGCCAGTAATCAGTTCCCTATGTGTTCTCCACAGCCCGGAATACCCAAAGAGATTCAGAAAGCTTGGTAAAGAAGAGAAGGGGGAGGGAGGAGATAGAGGTGACCTAGGGGAGAAAAAGGAGAGTCAAAAGGGGGAGAAAGCAATCAATCCAGTAATCACACTCCTAAGTCAAAATAGGTACTGAAGATTAGATTCTTAAAGGTACAAAATTGATAACAAATACCAAAAAGCAAAAATTAAAAATCTAGAGTAGAGGTTAGACTCTCAAAAATAAAATATTAAAAAAAATCACAAAAATTATAAAAAATATTTATGAAATTTGCCTTAAAATAGCATCTTTTGTTGCAAGGTAATAGGTTATAAAAATGGAAATTAAAAGAGTAATAAAGGACTCAAAAATTTAAAAAAACTTTAAAAATTGTAATAATAAAAATATATCTAGGAAGTTCTCTGGAGTTGTTGCAGACAGTATGGGGTCCGTTCAGTTTCAGATAGTTCCTTGATCCGACTTATGCTTCTCAAGATCTATAGGCCCCTTCCAGTTTAGTCAGTGCTAACTACAATGTTTTAATATGTTGCACCTGTCACTTCCAAAGTGGTTCCCTCTGTTTATTTTAGCTTCTTCTGTTTGCTGATCTCTTCAGTGTCTAATTTTTGCCCTGACACAAGGTGGGCAGTGGTGGTCACTTTTTTTAGGCTCACTTGTTCAGTCGTGCTGTGGGGAGGGAGGAACCCTGCAAACTAATATCACTGGCCTGTGTGGGGAATGCTCCCAGTGTCTTGGCTACACTGGGTTTGACCCCGCTTATGGTATGTGTGCTTTCCCGGTCTACACTGCTCAGGCTCCAGATTGTTCTGCAGGGGAACTCTCAAAAGCATGCCCTGGGTTGCATGCACTTCCCAGGTCTAAGCCGCTTAGGTTCAGGTTCTTGGGTACTCCAGAAAGGTGCAGACTCTGTTTGGCCTGTGTTTTGTGCCCTTCCCACGTCTGAGCAGCTCAGACGACCAGGTGCTTGGTGAGCACACTCTCCCCATGTGGGACAGTGTGTCTTATCAGCTCCCCCGTTTAAGCCGCTCAGTTTTCTGGGTGCATGCCCAGTGGGAGCACCGTCTCAGGTGTGCTGTGTGTCTCCTCTGGGGAGCTGATCTTTGGCTGCGACCCTCCTGGTGGATGTCAACCATCCAGTATTCCAGGAAGACTTGATTAGCAACTGGGAGCCTGCTTATGGTTTGGTAGAGGATGCCGTCTCTTGGGCAGAGATTGCCCCTTTCCTGCTCTAGCTGTCACCCGCCTCCCTCTCTGCCTCTGACGGGGGATGGGCTGGTCCACAGCTGGCTAGTTCTCTGGTATTTGCTCAGACCTTTGTTCTGTGAGCAGGCCCGGCAGTTCCTTAGGTTAGAGCTTTTTGCGGGAAAGTTCTCTCTCTCTCTCTTTTTTTCCCCTCTCTCTGGCTATCCCACAGTTTGGCTTGCTATCTCATGTTAGCCCCCTCAGATTGTCCTCAGGGCCTTCAGGCCCAGTCCTTACCCTAAGCAATGCTACTCGCACCTCCCTATTCAGCCCCACTTGCTGGTGGCGGACGCGAGTGTCTGGGCTACTTCTCTGCTGGGAGTTGCCATTAGGCAAGTAATCTGTTGGTTTTATTTATTTTTCCTCCCAGTTACGTTGCCCTCTGAGATTCCAAAACTCCCCACAGACCTGCTGGTGAGAGGGTTTTCTGGTGTTTGGAAACTTCTCCTCTTTCTCGACTCGTTCCCTGGAATGGGTCTCCATCCCTAACTCTTTTGTCTCTCTTTTTATCTTTTATATTTTATCCTACCTCCTTTTGAAGACAATGGGCTGCCTTTCTGGGTGCCTGGTCTCCTCTGCCAGCATTCAGAACTTGTTTTGTGGAATTTGCTTAGCGTTCAAATGATCTTTCAATGAATTTGTAGGGCAGAAAGTGGTCTCCCCATCCTATTCCACCACCATCTTCTGGTTCCCTTCCCACAATCACCAAATTTTATCTGAGACTGACTGAATAAGAATGTCTAGGGTGAGAATAACTTTATTTTAAAAATTGACAGCTCATCAGATCGTCCTTCTCTGTACCCTAGATTAACAACCACTGTTTAATGAACTTCAGGATCCATCAGGATTACAAAGGGGCAGAAAATATAGAAATCAAGTCCTTTACTCAGCCTCAGATTCTGATTTAATAGATCTCATTTTAGTCACAGGAGTCTGCACAGTCAGGTTGCAGTTAGCCTGTGAGTTTTGAGGAAGTCATGGATTAGAGCATGATGATAGTGAAGCTTTTGATCCTTTGAAGAGTGTGGTATATTTCAGAGTTAAATGGCAAGACATTCAGTAAATATCTGTCTTTTATATGACACTGAGCTAGACTTTTCTGAACTTGGGAGTGGGGATGGAAATGAAGCATAAAACACGGCTCTTGTATAAGAGAATCTTTCTGTATTCCTGAGGAGATATATTTCGTCTGCAGAGATCAAGACACACTATCCTTTTCATAGAGCTAGATTTTGGGTTTTAGGAGGTTGGTGGTGAACCTGGTGGATCAAGAGTTAGAAGCTCAATATGAACCTTTCCACAGCTCCATTAGCTAATTCTCCTCATGACAAATACTTCTCTATGGGTCTTCTCAATATCCAGCTGGCACCCTGGGCTGTAGACACCATCAAAATTCTGGAAGTAGATAGTTTACTTTGAGAGGGTTGACTATTCAAGTTAGGCTTCCTCATTTCTTTCCCTCCTCTCCCTGTCATTCCTTTCACTCTAGTAAAGATACTGCCTCTTACCTCCCCCACAAAGAGGTGTAAATTGCACTCCCTGGGATGCTTCAATGAGATTATCAGTCCAAGAAAGAACACCTTTTCACTCCAGAAGTGTAATTGCACTTTGTATGGGGGAATGAACAAATATAATGTCTATGCCATTTTCAGCTGTGGCCTGAGGCTAAGGCATTTTAGCCCTTTGGGGTAATTTTGTCTTGTCACATTGGTTGCCACTCTGCATTTTGCATCTTTTACTGGTGTTCGTGGCCATCCATTTTGTGCTACAAAGGCAACCATTACTGTCAGAAACCAATGTGTTGTGAAATCAAGTGGAAGATTAGTTGTTTTATTCTAAGTCACAGCTCTCCAGTGACAAGCTACCTTGTTGGCTTTTTTTTTTTTTTTTCCTGGCTCGAAGCTTGAGTCAGTTTTCATAGATCTTTATTCTCCTGCCCTGAATTCTATCTTGACTTACAGACTCTTAAATATATTACACTTTATATCAATAGCCTAAAGAGGAAAAGATATTTTCTGTAGGCAAATGCTTGCTTTGTCTTTTTTCAACATTTTGACTTCCATATTCTCATTGGATTACCACAATGCTTCTCAGATATAGGTCAAGTAGAGGCAGCTACTCCTAGTCTACAGATAAAGAAATTGCAGAACCATGTTTAAGTGATATTTTCCTGGTCACACACTTCAGTACTAAAATATACTAAAGAGGAGAATCCAGGTCATCTCACTTCTGGTTCACATCTTTTCATACAATTTTAAGATGAACTAGCATTTCTATAATGGCTTCCCAGTTGGCACAAGTGGTAAAGAACCTGCCTGCAAATGTAGAAGACATAAGAGATTCAGTTTCAATCTGGGTCAGGAAAATCCCCTGGAAGAGGGCATGGCAACCTGCTGCAGTATTTTTGCCCAGAGAATCCCCTGGACAAAGGAGTCTGGTAGGCTACAGTCCATAGGGTCACAAAAAATCATATACAACTGAAGTGACTTAACAATTCTGGAAATGTATAAGGTTAGATGGTAGAGACCTAGCCTGTATCATTCTTCGCATCTTCTTTATGAATGAAACTCTTGAATTATTATTTGTCATCATATATTCAGCTATAAAATTATAATTCCTAGTGTGTAAGAGATGGTTCATTAAAAATCTACTTTTTGTGTTCCTAGGCATACAGCTGGACTTGTGTCCTAGCCTCCTGTGCTATTAGTTTTCATTATGTTGGCTGAGTGATTGCCAGGGGAGTGTGAATAGAGAAGAATGCCTGCCAATTCTGGGTCTAGGCTTTTAATCAAATATATCTCCATCCACATTCTTTATCCCTTTTCACATTCCAGATGTAATATAGGTGATGAGGCTTTGCTGCAAGTTGCTTCAGTCGTGTCCGACTCTGTGCGACCCCATAGAGGGCAGCCCACCAGGCTGCCCCATCCCTGGGATTCTCCAGGCAAGAACACCGGAGTGGGTTGCCATTTCCTTCTCTAATGCATGAAAGTGAAAAGTGAAAGTGAAGTCGCTCAGTCGTGTCTGACTCTAGCGACCCCATGGACTGCAGCCTACCAGGCTCCTCTGTCCATGGGATTTTCTAGGCAAAAGTACTGGAGTGGGGTGCCATTTTAGGGAATGACAAAGCCACAAGATGGAAGGAGCCTGGATTCTAGAATCTCCATGTGGAAGAGAGCTGCTGGCAACATCTGCTTTAGTTAGGTGGTGAGCATATACTTCTATTGAGGTTAGAGTCATTCCTTTTGGATCTGTTTAATGCAATAGCTTGATCTATTCAGACATTTTTGTAGATTGATTAAGCTGTATGATAAAGTTCAGAAAAGTGATATGGACATAAAATTTATTGGGGGAAATTTCTGTGATGGTTCATGAAACAAGGGTCAAATAGTTAGGTAATGTATCACTCCTCCAATTAAAAAAAAAATGCTCCCCACCCCTTTGAATGTGGATACAATGTCTGGACCTTCAGCAGTCATATTAGAACATTAAGTGGATTCAGAGATAATGCATGAAGATTGGTGAACCAGTTATATGGAAGGATTCTCTGTCATTGATTGCCCCCATGGTACCACCACGGGCTTCCCAGGTGGTTCAGTGGTAAAGAATACACCTGCCAGTGCAGGAGACGCATTAGACAAGGGTTTGACCCCTGGGTCAGAAAGATTCCCTGGAGGAGGAAATAGCAACCCGCCTCAGTATTCTTGCCTGGAAAATTCCATGGACAGAGGAGCCTGGCAGGCTACAGTCCATGAGGTCTTAGAGAGTCAGACACGACTGAGCACGTACGCACCTTGACACCACCATACTAGCTTTAGATTGTTGATTGGACTTTTTATGTGAAAAAAATAACCCTTGATACTTCAATTAGTGTTGTTTCAGGTTTTCTGTAGAGGCAAATAAACCTAATGTAGATAAAAATGCAGACCACGCATTTCCTGTCATAGAATTGAGTGACCTCTGTAGGTTCAAACCTAATGCTCTCCACCAAACATCCAGTATTAACTAGCTAGAAAATCTGAAATCCCCTACCACAGGGCTCAGCCCTTTTGTACAAATCTCTGGTTCTCTAAGTGTGGTTCTTTGACACCATCTATGAGCTTGTTAGAAATGTAGACTTGGGGACTTCACTCTGAGTCACTGAGTTAGAATTACTGAAAATGGAATCCAAGAAACTCTTTTGTCAAGTTCTCTAGGTGATTCTTATGCAATGTAGAATGTGAGTGAGGCATTTTTGCTAAAGCACATGTTGGTACTCAATTATATTTGAGTTGCATAATCATTAACAAATTGACATGGATTTACTGATTCTCAATACAGTTCAGTTCAGTTCAGTTCAGTCGCTCAGTTGTGTCCGGCTCTTTGCGACCCCATGAACCGCAGCACGCCAGGCCTCCCAGTCCATCACCAGCTCCCGGAGTTTACCCAAACTCATGTCCATTGAGTTGGTGATGCCATCCAACCATCTCATCCTCTGTCATCCCTTTTTCCTCCTGCCCTAAATCTTTCCCAGCATCAGGGTCTTATCAAATGAGTCAGCTTTTCACATCAGGTGGCCAAAGTATTGGAGTTTCAGCTTCAACATCAATCCTTCCAATGAACACCCAGGACTGATCTCCTTTAGGATGGACTGGTTGGATCTCTTTGCAGTCCAAGGGACTCTCAAGAGTGTTCTCCAACACCACAGTTCAAAAGCATCAATTATTCTGTGCTCAGCTTTCTTTATAGTCCAACTCTCACATCCATACATGACTACTGGAAAAACCATAGCCTTGACTAGATGGACCTTACAGCCTGCACATTAAAATCACCTGGGGTGGGGCTTCCCTTGTGGTCCAGTGGTTAAGACTTTGCCTTCCAATTCAGGGGTTTCAGGTTTGACTCCTGGTCAGAGAGCTAGGATTCCACATGCCTCTTAGCCCAAAAACCAAAGCATAAAAGAAACAAAATTGTAGCAAATTCAAAAACTATTTTAAAAATGTTCCACTCCCCTAAAATGGATGCATTTATATATATATAAAAAATCACCTGAGAAGCATTTAAAAACGATCTCCACCTCGGCCAAGATTATCATGTAAGCTGATGATAGAATTATGGGTTAAATGTCCTAGCTAGAGCCAGTGGTCAACCAGGAAGCAGAAAGAAGAGATAAGACTCAAAGTGAAATGAAGGTACTTGTCTGAGCTAGGTTGTAGGATTTTTGTGTGAGGAAATGATCGTGAAAGGTCTTTGCAAACTGTTTTATTTCCCAAATATATTTATGTTCTCAACTTTATCCAGAAGCTAGAAAAATACTACTACTATCATAAATAATTATAATACTAGTGATTATAATAATAATACCATATAACACTTTATGAACTTATTATACTATAGGACTAGAAGATTTGCTGACATTTTAGGGATTATTAGATCCTCTGCTTTTACCCAAATTAGTATAGGGACATTGTAGGAAGCAGTGACTATTGTTTTTAGACACTGTTGAAAATGAAACCTTCAGCTTTCTAAAATGTTGTCTTCACTCTGTAAGGAAAATGGCTTACATGGTGATTTACCTGTTGAAGACATATCAGTCTGTTAATGATTATCTTTCCCTTACAGTAAACAGTACTAAATATTGTTAGAATCCAAAGCATATAGTTTTCTGTTTGGGGATTGTGGGTTGGGGGCAGGAGGAGAAGGGGACGACAGAGGATGAGATGGCTGGATGGCATCACCGACTCAATGGATGTGAGTTTGAGTGGACTCTGGGAGATGGTGATGGACAGGGAGGCCTGGCATGCTGCGATTCATGGGGTCGAAAAGAGTCAGACACGACTGAGCGACTGAACTGAACTGAACTGATAATACATATATAATTAATCATCTCTAGATAAAGTTTGATTAGATTTTATATACATGCATGCACACCTTTTGAATTCATGAGCCCTTTGTTTACCTGGTGTCATTATTAGTCACATAAAATCCTTGTTAATTATGAGTTGCTCATCTTTTCTGGATTTCCTACAAAAACTCAGATCAATGGTAAGGGATTTTGAAACACGCTTCCTATAACTGAAAACAAGGAAAGTAAGAAATATAAACAAACAAAACCAGGAACAGTGCCAGTGGAAATTTAGAACCAATAAGATGAAATCCAACTGATAAAACAGAGAAATTTGTGTTGATAATAATAAGATAAAGATGCTTCAGTTTATTAAAAATATTTCTGGTTTCTTTATGTAGTGAAAATGTGAAAGTGTTAGTTGCTCAGTCCAACTCCTTGCGACCCATCAGACTGTAGCTCACCAGGCTCCTCTGTCCATGGTATTCTCCAGGCAAGAATACTAGAGTGGATTGCCATTCCCTTCCCCAGGGCATCTTCCTGACCAGGGATCTTCCTGACCCAGGGAAGGAACCTGGGTCTCCTGCATTGCAGGCAGATTTTTTACCATCTGAGCCACCAGGGAAGCCCTCCCAAATATGCTTAAGTGTTTACATTCCCTTATAGGACATTAAAGCTGGGGGAAGGAGAAGGGACAAAAATACAAAAGAACAAGTATATGAGGGAGAGTGACTTTCTCATACTCTGTGAAGAAATATCATGTGAAAACCTTTAAGTTTTCTTACAATTGAAAATGCGTTGTGTTCTGAAGAAATAGAATTGTTGAGGCCCCTTCAAGATAATCTCAGGCAAGAAGTAGATTTGAAAATTCTAGGAGGAATAGCATTTATAAAATGCACTTAGCTTCATCCTTTCAGAGTTAATTAGCTATTCATTAGAAAAGAGGGAAGAAACAGAGTTGAGAGGAGTGGGAAGCTAGAGGGAGAAT
Organism: Bubalus bubalis; assembly: GCF_019923935.1. Taxonomy (NCBI): domain Eukaryota; kingdom Metazoa; phylum Chordata; class Mammalia; order Artiodactyla; family Bovidae; genus Bubalus; species Bubalus bubalis. The sequence continues at coordinate 135,850,243 of NC_059181.1, read as the reverse complement.
AGAAGCTAATAACCAAGCTGGTAATTTAGTCACCCAGGTAACCATAGCACTTCTGAAGAAAAAGTACTTGTCAGGGACTGTGATTGTTAAAGAAGAGTGGGGAGTATGGTGGGGTAGCCTAATCTTTTTTGTATTACATATGTATTTATTTATTGTTTATGATGCAGGGGATGAATTCTCCAAGAAAAAGGGTATAGAAAAAATTGCAAATTTATGCCTTATACTTATCTGTTGGAACTATTTAGTGAAAGATGAACAGTAGCTAATGAAGAAATATCATGTCAACAATGGCTCAATTGGAGTCAGGCTGCACTGAATGATACCCAGCTCTGTGTGGGTGCAAAGCTAGAGAGGAAAGCACAGGATGGCCTTTCATCAGCAAGGCAATGTCAGTGCTGGATATAACTGAAGTGAAGAAGAAATGTGTCAAAGTGACAGGGTTCCCTGTTCTTGCAGTCCTGTCATTGTAAAGAATGGCATAATCAATGAGACCAGCCCTGGAAGGCCTCTGACCCTGGGAAGTGACTCAAAATCAACCCATAACTGATTTCATTCAGTGGAGAGCTATTTAGTCATGCCAGTTAGGACTAGGTTTGGCTATGGATATTCCAGATGTATGTGGCTTAAATAAAATAGAATTATTTCTATGTGTAGAAATCTGAAGGTCTAGGGTTCGTATATCAACTCCATCTTCATGAAAGGCTTGTACTCATTCTATCTTTTCTTCTGGTTTCCTCAATGTGGATTTTGTGTCACATGATCCAAGATGGCTGTCTAACTCAATAGGGTAAGAAAGATAAACCCACTACCTTTAAGGACACTTCTTAGAAGTTGCACTTGACACTTGCTTTTGCATCCTTGTAGCAAGAAAATGCTCACATAGCCTCATCTAACTTAAAGCAAAACTGAAAATTATAATCATCATTTCATACCACCACATTTCCAGCTAAAAATCAATAGTTAAATAATTAAGGAAGAGGAGTAAAATAAAAATTCAAGAAACTAGGAGGAGCCACTGTCTCCAGCACTAATACACAGGGTTGAGAGAGATTTTTTTTTAATTTTATAATACAAAATATAAAATAGAAATAAGAATATTCTTCATTGTTTCTTTGTTGGATTGACTAATAGCTTATTTAACACCTAAAAGGAATAAAGCAACTTTTAATCCACTGGGGTGGAAAAACAAAAGATGAAAAAAAACTACAAGGCAGAATGTGATAACCATTGTCAGAAAAATAAAAACGAAGTTGTGTGCATTCCGAAGGAGACAGGTATTAATTCTCTTTAGAGCATTAGGGAAGGAAACAACTCAGACTATGGGGGCACAGGCCATAGTACTAGGGGCCAAATGTGGCCCATCACTTTCTTTTAAAATAAGGTTTTATAAACAGAGCAATACTCATTCATTTAGGGATTGTCTGTGGTAATTTTCATGCTATGACAGCAGAATTGAATAGTTATGACAGAGACCATATGGCCCACAAAGCCTGAGATCTCATATCTTGCCTTTTAGAAAAAGAAATTTGAGACTGGCTTGAAAAAAATTCTAACAAGGGCATTATAAGTAGGAGATAGTCTGAGTAAAGGCAGTGATGTGAGAAAAATCTAGATGTTTGTTCATGGAAAGGAAAACAGAATAAAATGTGTAATACACAATGAATGGTGTTCCAGAAAACAATAATTGTATAAAATCTGGGGTTACTTTTTTGAAAGATTAATAGAATAACCAGGATTAGTCTCCTCAGCTAATCTGCCAGGGCCCCAAGTGAACAATTCAAATTTGTCCAGATCCTGGCTATAGTTTGGCAACACCTGATGGGTGACTGTCAAGGTTTTTCCAGGACAGGAGGAGTCATGGTAAGAGTATCCCAATACTTGGCACGTATTTCACTCAACAGATACAAGACTGGATAACACTTATTATATGGAAAATGACCCAAGTCTCTCTCTGCTTCCCAAATGGGGTAACTTACTTATTCTCCCACCAGGTTCATGGTCTCCATCACCTTTTGCCTCTTACCTCCCAGGCCCAAAGTAAGAACTTTAACCTCAGTGCATTTGCAGCTAGACTTTCACAGAAGATGGGAAAGAGTGGTCAATCAAGTTAGACCCAAGTTTGCTTTATTATAGGGCATATTATGACAGAGTTTTACAATTATTCAGTTTGGTTGGAGCATAAAGTCCTTGAGACAACAGGTAGCAAAGGAAAAATGCATTGTGGAAAGTGTTTAATGACAGGCTAAGGAGCTTGGACTTCATTCAGTAAGTAGTAAGAGACTATCAGATAAGTGAAAAATGAAAGTGAAAGTCACTCAGTTTTATCCGACTCTTTGCAACTCCATGGACCATACAGTCCATGGAATTCTGCAGGTCAGAGGACTGGAGTGGGTAGCCTTTCCCTTCTCCAGGGGATTTTTCCAACCCAGGGATCAAATCCAGGTCTCTGCATGGCAGGCGAATACTTTACCAGCTAAGCCACAAGGGAAGCCCAAGAATACTGGAATGGGTAGCCTATCCCTTCTCTGTAAATTTAGAAAAAAATATTTTTGGAGTATAGTTGATTTGCAATGTTGTATTAGTTTCAGGTGTACAGCAAAGTGAATCAGTTATATATATATACACATATATCCATTCTTTCTAACATTCTTTTTCCCTTGTACAACATTCAGTTCAGTTCAGTCGCTCAGTTGTGTTCGACTATTTGCCACCCCATGAATTGCAGCACACCAAGCCTCCCAGTCCTTCACCAACCCCCGGAGTTCACTCAGACTCACGTCCATCGAGTCAGTGATGTCATACAGCCATCTCATCCTCTGTCGTCCACTTTTACTCCTGCCCCCAATCCCTCCCAGGTTCAGAGTCTTTCCCAATGAGTCAACTCTTCACATGAGGTGGCCAAAGTACTGGAGTTTCAGCTTTAGCATCATTCCTTCCAAAGAAATCCCAGGGCTGACCTCCTTCAGAATGGACTGGTTGGATCTCCTTGCAGAGTCTTCTCCAACACCACAGTTCAAAAGCATCAATTCTTCGGAGCTCACATTTCTTCACAGTCCAACTCTCACATCCATACATGACCAAAGGAAAGACCATAACCTTGACTAGACGGACCTTTGTTAGCAAAGTAATGTCTCTGCTTTTGAATACGCTATCTAGGTTGGCCACAACTTTCCTTCCAAGGAGTAAGCGTCTTTTAATTTCATGGCTGCAGTCACCATCTGCAGTGATTTTGGAGCCCCCCAAAATAAAGTCTGACACTGTTACCACTGTTTCCCCATCTATTTCCCATGAAGTGATGGGACCAGATGCCATGATCTTCGTTTTCTGAATGTTGAGCTTTAAGCCAACTTTTTCACTCTCCTCTTTCACTTTTATCAAGAGGCTTTTTAGTTCCTCTTCACTTTCTGCCATAAGGGTGGTGTCATCTGCATATCTGAGGTGATTGATATTTCTCCCGGCAATCTTGATTCCAGCTTGTGCTTCTTCCAGCCCAGCGTTTCTCATGATGTACTCTGCACATAAGTTAAATAAGTAGGGTGACAGTATACAGCCTTGACGTACTCATTTTCCTATTTGGAACCAGTCTGTTGTTCCATGTCCAGTTCTAACTGTTGCCTCCTGACCTGCATATAGGTTTCTCAAGAGGCAGATCAGGTGGTCTGGTATTCCCATCTCATTCAGAACTTTGCACAGTTTATTGTGATCCACACAGTCAAAGGCTTTGGCATAGTCAATAAAGCAGAAACAGATGTTTTTCTGGAACTCTCTTGCTTTTTCCATGATCCAGCAGATGTTGGCAATTTGATCTGTTTCCTCTGCCTTTTCTAAAACCAGCTTGAACATCTGGAAGTTCATGGTTCACATATTGCTGAATCCTGGCTTGGAGAATTTTGAGCATTACTTTACTAGTGTGTGAGATGTGTGGAATTGTGTGGTAGTTTTAGCATTCTTTGGCATTGCCTTTCTTTGGGATTGGAATGAAAACTGACCTTTTCCAGTCCTGTGGGCACTGCTGAGTTTTCCAAATTTGCTGGCATGTTGAGTGCAGCACTTTCACAGCATCATCTTTCAGGATTTGAAATAGCTCAACTGGAATTCCATCACCTCCACTAGCTTTGTTTATAGTGATTCTTTCTAAGGCCCACTTGACTTCACATTCCAAGATGTCTGGCTCTAGGTCAGTGATCACACCATCATGATTATCTGGGTCGTGAAGATCTTTTTTGTACAGTTCTTCTGTGTATTCTTGCCACCTCTTCTTAATATCTTCTGCTTCTGTTAGGTCCATACCATTTCTGTCCTTTATCGAGCCCATCTTTGCATGAAATGTTCCCTTGGTATCTCTGATTTTCTTGAAGAGATCTCTAGTCTTTCCCATTCTGTTGTTTTCCTCTATTTCTTTGCATTGATCACTGAGGAAGGCTTTCTTATCTCTTCTTGCTATTCTTTGAAACTCTACATTCAGATGTTTATATCTTTCCTTTTCTCCTTTGCTTTTTGCTTCTCTTCTTTTCACAGCTATTTGTAAGGCCTCCCCAGACAGCCACTTTGCTTTTTTGCCTTTCTTTTCCATGGGGATGGTCTTGATCCCTGTCTCCTGTACAATGTCACAAACCTCCATCCATAGATCATCAGGCACTCTATCTATCAGATCTAGTCCCTTAAATCTATTTCTCACTTCCACTGTATAATCATAAGGGATTTGATTTAGGTCATATCTGAATTGTCTAGTGGTTTTCCCTACTTTCTTCAATTTAAGTCTGAATTTGGCAATAAGGAGTTCATGATCTGAGCCACAGTCAGCTCCTGGTCTTGTTTTTGCTGACTGTATAAAACTTCTCCATCTTTGGCTGCAAAGAGTATAATCAATCTGATTTCGTTGTTGACCATCTGGTGATGTCCATGTATAGAGTCTTCTCTTGTTTCTTGGAAGAGGCTGTTTACTATGACCAGTGCGTTCTCTTGGCAAAACTCTATTCGCCTTTGCCTTGCTTCATTCTGTATTCCAAGGCCAAATTTGCCTGTTACTCCAGGTGTTTCTTGACTTCCTACTTTTGCATTCCAGTCCCCTATAATGAAAAGGACATCTTTTTTGGGTGTTAGTTTTAGAAGGTCTTGTATGTCTTCATAGAACCATTCAACTTCAGCTTCTTCAGCATTACTGGTTGGGGCATAGGGTTGGATTACTGTGATATTGAATGGTTTACCTTGGAAACGAACAGAGATCATTCTGTCATTTTTGAGATTACATCCAAGTACTGCATTTTGGAATCTTTTGTTGACCATGATGACTACTCCATTTCTTCTAAGGGATTCCTGCCCACAGCAGTAGATATAATGGTCATCTGAGTTAAATTCACCCAATCCAGTCCATTTTAGTTCGCTGATTCCTACAATGTTGATGTTCACTCTTACCATCTCCTGTTTGACCACTTCCAATTTGCCTTGATTTATGGACCTAACATTCCAGGTTCCTATGCAAGATTGTTCTTTACAGCATCGGACCTTGCTTCTATCACCAGTCACATCCACAACTAGGTATTGTTTTTGCTTTGGCTCCATCCCTTCATTCTTTCTGGAGTTATTTCTCCACTGATCTCCAGTAGCATATTGGGCACCTACTGACCTGGGGAGTTCCTCTTTCAGTATCCTATCATTTTGCCTTTTTATACTGTTCATGGGGTTCTCAAGGCAAGAATACTGAAGTGGTTTGCCATTCCCTTCTCTAGTGGACCACATTCTGTCAGACCTCTCCACCATGACCCGCCCGTCTTGGGTGGCCTCACAGGGCATGGCTTAGTTCCATTGAGTTAGACAAGGCTGTGGTCCTAGTGTGGTTAGGTTGATTAGTTTTCTTTGATTATGGTTTCAGTGTGTCTGCCCTCTGATGCCCTCTTGCAATACCTATGGTCTTACTTGGGTATCTCTTACCTTGGACATGGGGTATATCTTCACGGCTGCTCCAGCAAAGTGCAGCCACTGCTCCTTACCTTGGACAAGGGGTTTCTCCTCACCGCTGCCCTAGAGTCTTAAAAAAAAATTTTTTTTTAACTAGAGGATAACTTACTCTCTCATAGACAAAAATAATGAAAGCTATGGCTTTCTTCATGGAGAAGGCAATGGCACCCCACTCCAGTACTCTTGCCTGGAGAATCCCAGAGACGGAGGAGCCTGGTAGGCTGCAGTCCATGGGGTCGCTGGGAGTCGGACACGACTGAGTGACTTCACTTTCACTTTTCACTTTCATGCATTGGAGAAGGAAATGGCAACCCACTCCAGTGTTCTTGCCTGGAGAATCCCAGAGACAGGGGAGCCTGGTGGGCTGCCATCTCTGGGGTCGCACAGAGTCGGACATGACTGAAGTGACTTAGCAGCAGCAGCATGGCTTTCTTCAATTATGATCTCTATTTTTTTTTAAATGATAAAAGTTATATTCAGATATAGAAGTTTGAGCTAGATGACAGTTCTTGGGATAATAACCACCTTGTAAAAGAGAATGACAAGAATATCAGCCTGTGTTCTATGCTTTCAAACCTATTTCCATGATAAGAAGCATCTAGGGGCTACAGATACATTTGTCAAAGTTGATGAAGGAAATGAGAGAGGGGGACCCCCCAGTCTAATACCCTGTCTTTCATGTTTGAATCCTCAGCACCTAGCAGCCTTCTTGGTATATCCTGTTAGTAGTACAAAAACACATAGAAGGAGTCAATGATTGGTTTGACTCTGATTCATCCTACCTTATTTGTTTTCCTCATCATAAAAGAAGGGTATAGTACTTCTGATTAATGAAGCTGCCTGTTTTGCTGGATCTTAATTATTAAATCTAGAAAGTATTCTGTGTATAATTTGCACTGTATGACTTTTTAAATCATTGGTGACAAGGCATCTCCTGAATATGATTATGTGTATGTTAATTTTTAAGATCCCTTTCTTACGTTCACCTGCTGCTCTCTGCTCTGTTTAACTGTTTTTTAGTTAATACCACACTAGATGCACTAAAGTACATTTGACAAGTCCTTATTCCTAAGTGAGCCTGGTGGAAATCTGTGAAATTCAGCTTTCTTCCCTTACCTGTGTATTTAAAGGCACAAAGTAAACTTTCTAAGCATCAATGAGAGTTGCTGTTGAGATTTGAAAGAGGCCTGTGGCCAACTGTCTGCCCAAAGTATGTGATTTTTATCACTCAAAATTCAGCAAGTAAATAGCCCTGCTTCTTCTAGCTTTCTAATGCCTCTCCAGGGCAACATGAAATCTTTTCTAGACTCTACTTTTTAAAGTACCCCTGAAAGGCAAAGTAGGATACTTAGACTAGGTTTAGATTTCTAATTCCATTAGTACTTTAGTAGCAAACCTGAATCTTTGTAAAACTGCAGAAGGGTAAGCTTCCACTCCAGGACCCTTGAATTGCCCTGTGTAACAGTTTTCTCCAACAGCTTTCAGTTCCCCATACCCTCATTATGATGCTGGATTGTCTGGAGAACTTGGAAGTGGTTTTGCCTCTAGAGAACCTTGATCAATATTGCCTCTAGAGAACCTTGATCAATAAAGTAACCATTGTGTGGTCCTGAGATAAACACCAGTACAATTTCAGTAACAGTGTCCTTGACATCATTGAATATTGAACCAGCATCAGTCACTGGTACTAGTCACAGCATATCCCCAGATCTTTTGTTTGGTGGGGGAAAACCCTATTTTTTAAGCACGTGAGCTTGGTTTCTTTTACTTACATATGATAGTGGTGCCAAGTGACACAAACTTAAAGCTAACAGTGTAGAACAAAAAATGTTGTAGGTGCTATCTTAGAATGATCTAAGACATGAAAAGGAGGTAGAAAGGATGAGTTCGCCATTTTTACCTATGGACTTCTGTTCTCATCTTGGTGAAAATAGCAGTCATATGGCCTAACAGCCATAGCATAAAAAAGGAAAAAAAAAAACCAACAACAACAATAAAATCACAGATCCTAGCATATTGGGAACTAGGGTTGAATCCCAATTATGCCACTTACTGATGTGTAATCCTGTATCAATGTCAAAATGATTTTAGAGCTTTTAAATAGTGCATAGCCCTGCTGGTGGCTTGGGGGTACACATTACATTTAGTCTTTTCAAGGCAGAATGCCCATATTCTGATTCTGGAATCCTAATTATATTCCATATTGCAATTTACTTCTTCTCTTCAGGACTGTGTGCCAGTTTCTAGTCTGAGATTCATTTCTCCCACATTTTGACATCTGCTGTCAGTCACAGAAAGGAAATACCAAGTTATTTCTTGGGACCAAATGGCATAGGTTTCTCTGGTTTGGGATAATTTATAAAATTTCTAATAAACTCCAGAGTTTATTTGAGCTTGGCATTCCATGAAGACCAAGCAAAGGTCTTTAAACAGAGTGCAACTGGGGAATGAAAGACATGAATCAAACATACTTAAAAATGAACAAATGGAAAATGAAAGCTGATTTCTGATTTTGTCCTGTCCAGTTATTGTCACTAATCTTTAGCTGCTTTCTATATGCTTTGTTCATATGGCTCCCACATCCCTTGCAGTTATAAATATTTCACAAGATATTCAAAACCAGTCCACAGCCAAGTAATAACAAATATCAGATGACACATTAGGAAGTTGCATGGAGATTTTGAACATAAATTCTATACCAAAGCTTGCTTCACATCTTATGGTCACTCTAAAGAAATAACATTCACAGAGAACTGTGAGTCAGGAATTATCATGGACACCTTAATTAATAGCCTGTTCTCATTGAAAAAGGACAAGAACAGCAGCTTTAGTTTTCTCCAGGCTTTCTGCATACTCTCTACTATCTTAACCATCAGGAAGCTTTTATTGCAAATGTTAAAATGGACCAAGCTTCATGCATTATACAGACTTAATTATCCTCTGTTGGGTAGCACATCTTTTGTTCTTAGTCACAGGACTGCTTCTTGGTAAAATGTTAAAGTTGCCAAGTTAGATGAACTCTCAATTTTTCTTTCTGTTTCCCTTTGACCACTCCCTCTCTAATGATACTCAGAGTTCACATTGATGTCTTCACTGTAGAATCTGCCTTTTACTTCTCTTATCCTCAGTCTAACTCCACTATATTCATCAAAACCTCCTTCACTGAAGGCTTGCCTCTGATTTACTGAGTGATAGCTTCCTGTGAAACTAAAGGAGGTCCAGATGTCAATGACTGACAAGGCTTTGTGTGTTTACTTTCCTACATAGCATATGTGCATTTGAGCTGGGGCTTTCACAGGTTTAACTTGAGGTAATGATTACTGTGAAAATTTTAAATTTTCAAGTACTAAGAGAAGTGGAATGGTGAGAGGTTTTTAATCAAGGATGCTTTACTGGCATTCTTCAAATCACGCCATTTAGACATTGCCTAATTTACCTACCTATAAGACTGACCCAGTTTAGTACAATCCCATGAAGTAATCAAGAAGCTGAAAAGTTAAGGAGAAAGTCTTCTTAAGAGCTTACCTTCTATAACGTTGTTCAATAGTACTGATTACTGTGGTTATTTTCATGATTTTCTCTTTTTATCCAAAAAATAGAGGTTGGCAAGATTTTTCTGTTGGACATTACCATTGGCCAATTATATGTGGAAATCTTAATTTATTTAAATAAAAATTGTTGAGTTATGCATCCATGAATGGCTAAGTAAATTGAAATATAGTTCTCTACAAATTTCTCTCTCTTCAAGTTCCTGGTGCTTACTTGTTAATTCAAAAAAGCATTGATTAAGCACCTCATGGTTGTGCTGGCAACTATGTGAAATACAAGTACAAAAAGATGACTCATGGTTGGGGGTCTTGCGGAGTTCACAGTCTAAAGATGGACATCATGTGGTAATAAACATATAGTGAAACAGACATTTGTTACTTCTCTTATAGAAGGTGCATAAGGCATTGCTATGGTAGCCCCGAGGCAGTAAGCTGAGCTTCTGGCAGCTGGTCTTAACAAAAAAAGGAAACACAAAGAGCTGTGAAAGGGCAAGAGGTTAGAAGCACTATAGCAGAAAGAACACAACTGAAATGAGACAGACTTATATTATACAACCTCTTTGGGTCCCTAGTCTACTCATCTATATAATGGAAATAATAAATCCTACATGACAGGTTTTTTAAAATAAAGATTACAAGTGATGATAAAAGGAGTTACTGATTTAGAATTTTTATTCCTTTTAAAATATCCCTCAAAGACAAATCAAGTCCTGAATTTGGTTAAATCTTCTGGGGAGTTACTGTAGCTCTAGTGTTTGGCTACCATTTTTCTCATAAGATTATACTTATAATGAAGAACTGGCTGTCTGATACTCTTAATCCAGGGGAGACAGGAGAAAATGAAAGGGAAAGAAATGGGTGAAAATACCTGAGGTGAATGAACAGTGACTGTTAACTTGCCCTAAAAGTGGGGCAAATATCTTAAATTTTATCTTCTTGCATAAGAATAAAATGTGTCACAGAGTCAATAATTGTTTTAAAACTCTAAAGCTTAAAATTTTTGTGATCAGAGGTTTGAGAGGCAACCCTTTTTCATTTAGGACTCCATTCTTTATGATGTATAACATTTATAAAGACTCCACCTTAATTTAAGAATGATGGAAAAATACTCTGAGTGGGTATGTATTGCTGTATGAGAGGGCTATAATTGAAAAGTTATTTCTATTATATATAATATATAGATAACTAATTTGTAATAAAATATCTTAGTAAAAAAATGCTAATTTGTATTCAGGAAGTGAGATAGTTGCTTATGGAACTTATCAGAAATACTAAGAACGACACGCCAAGGCAGGGTCTTAGAATATTGAGAAGCTGGGTAAGTTATCTCCAGAGTCAAATAGGAAAGTAAGGGCCTTTAGCTGAACAGAGAGAGTGATATTTGGGAAATACTCCAGATCCTGCCTAGATGTTTATCTAATTAAGTACATGCAAATTTTCAGGACACTACTTAGATGGAGTAGCTTTAAGGACTGCTCTTCCTTTCTACTTGCCTCCATATCGTGAGAGATGCTTGGCCCTTTGCTGGCCTCTGCTAATGACACCTTTTATCACCAACAGTAACTGAGGCATTAGTTCATTTCAGTTCAGTTCAGTCTCTCAATTGTGCCTGACTCTTTGCGACCCCATGACTGCAGCATGCCAGGCTTCTCTGTCCATCATCAAATCCTGGAGCTTACTCAAACTCATGTCCATTGAGTCAGTGATGCCATCCAACCATCTCATCCTCTTTCGTCCCCTTTTCCTCTCACCTTCAATCTTTCCTAGGATCAGGGTCTTTTCCAATGAGTCAGCTCTTCACATCTAGTGGCCAAAGTATGGAGTTTCAGCTTCATCATCAGTCCCTCCAATGAATACCCAGGACTGGTTTCCTTTAGGATTGGCTAGTTGAGTCTCCTTGCAGTCCAAGAGACTCTCAAGAGTCTTCTCCAACACCACAGTACAAAAGCATCAATCCTTCAGTGCTCAGCTTTATTTATAGTGCAACTCTCACATCCACACATGACTGCTGGAAAAACCATAGCTTTCACTAGATGGATCTATGTTGGCAAAGTAATGTCTCTGCTTTTTAATATGCTGTCTAGGTTGGTCATAGCTTTTCTTCCAAGGAGCAAGCGTCTTTTAATTTCAAGTCTGCAGTCACCATCTACAGTGATCCTGGAGCCCTCCAAAATAAAGTCTGACACAGTTTCCACTGTTTCCCCATCTATTTGCCATGAAGTGATGGGACCAGATGCCATGATCTTAGTTTTCTGAATGTTGAGTTTTAAGTCAGCTTTTTCACTCTCGTCTTTCACTTTCATCAAGAGGCTCCTTAGTTCCTCTTTGCTTTCTTCCATAAGGGTGGTGTCATCTGAATATCTGAGGTTATTGATTTTTCTCCTGCAAGTCTTGATTCTAGCTTGTGCTTCATCCAGTCTGATATTTTGAATGATGTACTCTGCATTACAGTTAAATAAGCAGGGTGACAATATACAGTCTTGGTGTACTCCTTTCCCGATTTTGAAACAGTCTGTTATTCCATGTCCAGTTCTAACTGTTGCTTCATGACCTGCATATAGGTTTCTCAGGAGACAGGTCAGGTGGTCTGATATTCCAATCTCTTCAAGAATTTTCCACAGTTTGTTGTGATCCACACAGTCAAAGTCTTTGGCATAGTCAATAATGCAGAAGTAGATGTTTTTCTCTAACTCTCTTGCTTTTTTGATGATCCAGTGGATGTTGACAATTTGATCTCTGGTTCCTCTGCCTTTTCTAAATCCAGCTCATACATCTGGAAGTTCTCAGTTAATGTCCTGTTGAAGCCTGGCTTGGAGGATTTGGAGCATTACTTTATTAGCATGTGAGATGAGTGCAATTGTGCAGTAGTTTGCACATTCTTTGGCATTGCCTTTCTTTGGGATTGGAATGAAAACACATTTTCCAGTCCTGTGGGCACTGCTGAGTTTTCCAAATTTGCTGGTATATTGAGTGAAGCACTTTCACAGCATCATATTTTAGGATTTGAAATAGTTCAACTGGAATTCCATCACCTCCACTAGCTTTGTTCGTAGTGATGCTTCCTAAGGCCCACTTGACTTCACATTCCAGGATGTCTGGCTCTAGGTCAGTGATCACACCATCGTGATTATCTGGGTCGTGAAGATCTTTTTTGTATACTTCTTCTGTGTATTCTTGCCGTCTCCTGTTAATATCTTCTGCTTCTGTTGGTCCATACCATTTCTGTCCTTTATTGTGCCCATCATTGCATGAAATGTTCCCTTGGTATCTCTAATTTTCTTGAAGAGATCTCTAGTCTTTCCCACTCTGTTGTTTTCCTCTATTTCCTTCCATTAATCACTCAGGAAGGCTTTGCTATATTTCCTTGCTATTCTTTGGAACTCTCCATTCAGATGGGTATAGCTTTCCTTTTCTCCTTTGCCTTTTGCTTCTCTTCTTTTCTCAACTATTTGTAAGGCTTCCTCAGACAACCATTTTGTCTTTTTGCATTTCTTTTTTGGGGGGATGGTCTTGATCCCTGCCTCCTGTACAATGTCACGAACCTCTGTCCATAGTTTATCAGGCACTCTATCAGATCTACTGCCTTAAATCTATTTCTCACTTCCACTATATAATCATAAAGGATTTGATTTAGGTCATACCTGAATGGTCTAGTGGCTTTTCTCACTTTTTTCAATTTAAGTCTGAATTTGACAATAAGGAGTTCATGACTTGAACCACATCAACTCCCGGTCTTGTTTTTCCTGACTGTGTAGAGCTTCTGCATCCCTGGCTGCAAAAAATATAATCAATCTGGTTTTGGTATTGACCATCTGGTGATGTCCATGTCTTCTCTTGTGTTGTTGGAAGAGGATGTTTGCTATGGCCAGTGCATTCTGTTGGCAAAACTGTCAGCCTTTAACCTGGTTCCTTTTGTATTCCAGGGCCAGATTTGCCTGTTACTCCAGGTATCTCTTGACACCCTACTTTTGCATTCCAGTCCCCTATAATGAAAAGGGCATCATTTTGTGGTATTAGTTCTAGAAGGTCTTGTAGGTCTTCATAGAACCGTTCAACCTCAGTTTCAGCATTGCTGGTTGGGGCATAGATGTGGGTTACCGTGATACTGAATGGTTTGCCTTGGAAATGAACAGAGATCATTCTGTCATTTTTGAGATTGCATCCAAGTACTGCATTTTGGACTATTGTTGACTATAATGGCTACTCCATTTCTTCTAAGGGATTATTGCCCAACAGTTGTAGATATAATGGTCATCTGAGCCATTAGAAAGTTGATCAAATAATCATATGGTTCTCCCTTTCCTCTCTGTTTGTGATTCCTCTGGGTTAGATAGATGGGAAAGAGGAAGGAATCTTAAAGCTCTTGTTTAGTCAAGTCACAGACTTCCACTTTTGTTGGTAATTTATTACCATTACAAGGTTTAGGGTGAAATTGTCTGCCATAAACTGTAGCTAAGAAACCTTTAGATTTTTGAAATTTAACTGCAGTGCAGTACCAAATCAAGTCACATATATGTACTCTGTTGGTGATGGTAGTAGTGGTCAGGAGAAGGGACGATAAAGGGAAGAACCTGGCAAGGAGATGAGCTACCACTATAATGGATGCTATAGCCTTTTAAAAAGCACTGTACTTAATGTGAACACAATGAAGACTATACTTACCACCGACCTGCAGGGTGAATGAGGAAGAGGCATAGTGGCTTTTGGACATTGTTAGTAAAACAAATTGTCTGAATTTACAGTTCAGAATTTACTCACTGATAATATAGAGACCTCTCAAATTGCCAAATCTCTTTGTTGCCAAAGACAACAAAACAGTGACAAAAGCCAGAACCCCAAATTTTTCATACAATGAATATATATCTGTGCCTACCACAAGAATGGAAACTCAAACTGACCCTACTGAAAGTGGAGCCAGAGAGCTATCTTTGAGAAAATATTTGTGGTCATATACCTCCAGAGACACTGAAAGGTTTCTGACAACATAACTCTCAATTCAGTTACAGGGCAGTGATTTTACACTTGAAAGGTTGAAGGGACCCCAAGGTTCACTAGCCCAAACCCCATTCACATTGAATCCTGAGATCATACTCTAAACAATTAAGAATTCCTTTTCCTTTATTGAAGGGGTAGCATTCCACTTTTTAACATAGTCTGCTATTCCTGTGACAAGTGAATGCCACGATTTTTATAACTCATGTTAAAATTCCTCAACATAGATAGTATGATATTATGTATATACTACTCAGCTTAAACATCAATTGTGGGGACACTTTGTTGTTCAAATTAAAATCTGCAATGATCAAATTAGGGCTGGGCCAATCCAGATTCCCCAGGTCGCTCAGGAGTAAAAAAAAATCCACCTGCTGATACAGGAGATGTGGGTTTGATCCCTGTGCCAGGAAGATCCCATGGAGAAGGAAGTGGCAACACACTCCATTATTCTTGCCTGGGAAATCCCATGGACAGAGGAGCCTTGGAGGACTACAGTTCATGGGGGTAGCAAAGAGTCAGACATGACTTAGTGACTAAACAACAACAATCCATATTCCAGACGTTGTCAACTAGCTTCTCTCTGAAAGGCTAGCCTGCAGAGCCAGATTTTCCACATGCTTCTGTTATTCTATTTCTATCAACACCTGAGGCTTTTGCTAATTATCATCTGGAGTGTCTGAAGTAGGCTTTTTTTGATGAAATTCATTACTTGTTAATTAGTATGATGGATTGTTAGAAATGGGCTCTTGCTGGAGGAATGAAAGGTTCTCAAGATACAATTATGAGTATTGGCTTGACTGTTTTAGAGTTCCTATATTCGATGAAAGTGTTTTAGAATCCAGTGAGGCATTACTGTCAAGTTGGTCTCAAGCAGTTTGAACAGCTGCTGTCTAGGTTCTAGAGGATTTTTAGTTGCCTGATAGTGACTATACACAAAAAATGATGCCTCTATAATAGTTCTATCTGCCTTGAGTTCTATTTCATGCAAAGTAGTGGTAGGAACACCTAAATGGCAGACGGGTAAGTCTTGCAGAGCTTACAGAACAGATTTATAATCAGTTTTTGCCTACTTACTAAGGAGTTTTTAATTCATGTATGTGCAGCAGAATTTTGTCTTCTACTTGCTTTCATTGTAACTTGGAAGTGAGGTTTGGGGAAAGTAGCTAAACCTCACTCATCTCAACTTCTGTAGTGACAGCCCTGATCTGCAGAAAAGAACCTAAGAGTTGAGCATGATCAATTGGCTTAGGTCACTTTGCAACAAAAACTTTCTCTATAGCTGAGCTGAGTAATAATTCTGTGAACCAAAAAGCTTACACAGAAAGGAGAGATGAGTCCCAGGTAGGTGTTTTATTTCTGACCCTAGTTTCTTTTTTGATATTTGTTGAGTTAATGCCTTTAGGACTGACGTGTCAGAGAAAGATCAAAGCTCAGATTCTTACAGGAAGTAGAAAAAAAATTGCCTTGCCTTTTGTATCCTTAATTAAAGCCTTTGAGAAAGATGAGTGTAAGCATTAGAAAGAAGTTTTTTTTTTTTTTTTTTTTTTTTTTTTTTGTCCAGGAATGTGCTAAAGAGCACAAATTTTTTAGTGCTGTGTTCTCTCTCTCTCTCTGATTTAAAACAGGAAAAGAGTATTTATTAAAAAGTTAGAATACAGTGATCTGCCTTGGTTTCTAGGAGTAAAGTGAAGTATGTCAAGGAGCAAGTGTGGGTGAGGATTGAAGGGAAGGCCCAACAAGTGAGAATTGTACTGTTCACTGACCTAATGCAATGCCATTACTGGGCTTGTGAAGTACAGGAAAATGATTTATTAAGAAGAATGGCACTCTCATTTGATTCTATCCTTTTGGAATTCCTTAGAGTTCAGATTGGAAAACAACTATTATCAATAAGAAAGGGGAAACTTCCCTGGTGGCTAAGATTCCATGCTCCAAATGCAGGGGGCCTGAGTTCATTCCCTGGTCAGGGAACTAGATCCCACATGCTGCAACTAAGACCTGGTGCAGCCAAATAAATAAATAAATAAAAGCAAATAAATAAGAAAGATACATGGGGATTGTTAGACTCAGTTAATTGTGATGTATTCCAGACCAATGCTTCAGAGATAAACTGAAGAGAGGCAAGTGGCCAGAGAATTTTAACAAAAACCATGTATATCCTAAATAACCTGGTTGATTTAATCAAAAGTAAGAAGTGAAACACACTCTCCAGGCTTGCTCATATCTGTCTCTGAATAATGACAAACTCTCCCCTTCAAGTCCAGATTTGGATTCAACTCCTCTCTGAGTATCACCAGATTAGCACTGACCTCTTGCTGCTCTGCTCTTTTATCCTCCACTGCCTCTTGGCAACCCCATGGGCTACATAGTCCATGGACTTCTCCAGGCCAGAATACTGAGTGGGTAGCCTTTCCCTTCTACAGGGAATTTTCCCAGCCCAGAGATGGAACCCAGGTCTCCCACATTGCAGGCAGATTCTTTACCAGCTGAGCTACCAGGGAAGCCCCCTCCACTGCCATCTTCAATTCTTTGTAGTCTAGTCTCTTCAGTCCTTGTATCATGTTTACATTTCCTTTCAGCTGTATTAGTTTGTATTTGTTAGTTTTCCATAGACTTTGTGAATATTGTTAGTTTTTCACCCCTTATTAGGCGGTGAACTTTCAGCTCTCAGTACTATGGTCTTTCTATTTTATTACCTTAGAATCTATACTGATTACTCTCTGATTTTATTACTTTGGAGTGGACTCTCAGATTATTAAGATTTCAGAGTAGCCTGGGATAAATTATTTTACTATGAGAGTAGTTAGGAACAAAATTGAGATTAGAGTGGTCACTGACTTTGAGTTGTAGCTTTCTAATCTTCAAGTGGCTTTTTTGTTCCCCTAGCCCAGGCCATGTCAAAAAAAAAAAAAAAAAAACACTCATGAAGGAGAGTAGAAATAGAGATGGAGGTGGAGAGAGAGAAGGAGAAAGAGAGAGAAATAAATTAATTGGTGCTGGTTTGCTTGGCACTGGTGGTGTCCTATGTGGAACATTTCTGAACAACTCTTGGCCCTCTTTTCAGAAAAGTAAAGACTAATTATAGTTCTTATAGAATGATAGTTCATGGAACTCTTCCATTTTGGAATAGCTTGTTCAAAGGTATTATCTATGTGCAAAGCCATGAAATAGGACTTCCACTATTTCTCCCAGTTGGGAATCTCTAAAGGAGGATCCTATCTTCCCTATCTCCCCTTTAAAACCTCACAGTCCATATCCTGTGATGTCTGGATCTCCGTCTTACACAGATGCTGGCTTTCATTTTACAGTTCAAATAACTTTCCTCTGGGTACTATGTCCATCCACCCGCCAATTTATATTTCAACTTCTTAACATTGATAAATCTAATGTCCTTGTTTCATATGTTAATTTTTCAGAAACTCCTATGTCCTTACTTCAAGAATATCCCATTTTATAATTTTCATACACAGTAATCCTCATTCATAAACAATATTTTTGTAGTGTTAATAAATCCAAGATAGGGTCATCTTATGGTACCATGGGTGGTAGATGGTTGAGAATCTTGTTTTCTCTCATTTTATTCTTGATGACAAAAGAGCTACTTGCCCTGCTCATAGTGTGTAATGATTAATTGTAGCAGAAAAAGACTCCTATGGATTCTTTATTAAGCTGACTTTGAGTTCTATTCTTCCAACATTGCTTCCAATGATGACACAAGGGAAATGGCAATAGACTTTATTAGAAAGTCCTTCTCATTTCATTGTGAGACTTACGTTGATTACACTATTAGGTCACAGGTAAGAATCATGGTATAAACAAAATAGTTAATTGTCTGGAAATAAACTTTACAGCCAGGCTATTTATTAGGAAGATTTCTGATACTATTTGCATGATCCCTGCAGAAGGAAAAATATACCAAAGCAAAAGAAATCCTATTTTATACTTGCAAAGCCATGCTGGTCAGATGCAAAACAACTGGATATTTGAGGGCATAATTTATTAGAATTGTAAATATATCAATATTATATTTATAGTCTTAATGCCATTGATGCATACTTATTGCACATCTGTTTTACGCTTGCTTTAACTGCATGCACATTATTATTTTACAGTTTCTACACAGCTAATGGCCTGTGTTTGCAGCATATCAATGCATTTGCTTTTTACATTTTAGAATTGCATTGTGCCATAATATCTTACCAGATAAGCACTTAAAATTCATTAACTTGGATCCCAGTATTTGCAATCATTTATTCAAAGATTGTGTTAACTTCTGTTTATAATTGGGACAATAAAAGGGTTTTCTAGGCTAATGAATATAGTAGCAAAGATTAGAAAGTGACTATTTGTACTGCTTAGTAAAATGTTTCTTTATAAAAGTTTTGAAATACTTATTTTCAATCAAAATTTGTATACTTTTCATGTAAAACCTTTCTGTAAGTACTTGATCTGCCTTAAATGGCCATTAGATTAGGGACAGACTCCTGGCCCAAAGTGGATCTATCAGATAATGAGTACTTTTTCTGGGCATTTAGAGTTGAGGCACTGACAGAATAGGACAGTTAAGGAAAGCGTTCTTAAAGAAAATGACCATACGAAATTTTGGCCAGAGTTAAGAACAAGTCTAAGCCATATTGAGACTGGAAGTATAGAGGATCACAGATCCATGAATACAAAGAAAAAGTAAATCTGCAAAGAAAAATAGGAGAATTAAGTACATACACAGATAGAAATGGAGATTAGTGAATACATAACCCACAAGAGATAGGAAAAGTAGCTTCAGTTTCTGACTTTCCAGTTTCAGTTCCACTTGAACAAATAGTGTCTAGGGTTCAGTCCTTGAATATCTATAAGATTATTTGTTATATCCATACAATAACCCTCTGTTGGGGTTTCCCTGGTGGTTCAGTGGTAAAGAATCCGCCCGCCAATACAGGAGATGTGAGTTCATTCCTTGGGTTGGGAAGATCCCCTGGAGAAGGAAAGGGCAACCCACTCCAGTATCCTTGCCTGGGAAATACCATGGACAGAGGAGCCTGGTGGGCTACAGTCTATTGGGTCACAAAAACAGCTGGGCACAACTTAGTGACTAAACAGCAACAACAAAACCTATGTTGACTTATTCTACTGTGATTGTAATTCTAATCTTTAAGTAAGACTGTATAATTAATTACCAACTAATTTTAATTTAATGTTATATACTAGTAATACACTAAGTGCTATGGGAAAATCAAAATTAAGAATAAAATTCAAGACATGGTCCTTTTAAATAGAATCTTAGAGATTGGTAAAACAAACAAACAAAACTAACACATAAAAAGAGTGAATGATACTTGCCAACATTTTATTTTAGATACCTCAAATGAAATTACATATCACAGATAAATTTATAGTTGTACTATATACATGATTTTGTCATCATAACCTATGTGTGTGTATAGTTGTTGTGCTATGAATAGAAACAATTTATGCAAAAACATGTACAGGATGATATATTGGGTGCAGATTGTTGTGGATGTGTGTTACTGGAAGAATTAACTCATTTCTATTCATGGACAATTTAATCACTGGGATCAGTGCTTGAGGGAAGAAATTATACATTCTTTTTTCAACTTTAGCACCCCTACTTCATATAGACATCAATAAATTAAAATTGATTAATGATTCAAGCAGGATATATTATGAATAGGAAAACCTGAATTCAACCCCATATTGTTGTGAAGAATATTTTCATTTAGAGTCTTTTCTAAACTAATTCTATAACTTATTTTTTGTTTATTATCTGTAGCCACTGAAGTCTCTACATAGTTACTTACTGGTCAGCTAATAATTGGACTGAGATTTCCTTTAAAGCCTAAGACCAGTAAATCTCCCATTCTTTGGCATGCATCTCTGTGTATGTTGGAACATACTTTTAACTGTTAGCCAGGCAGTTTATAACTCTGCCTTAGCCTTCACTTCCTGATTATAGA
Source organism: Bubalus bubalis (assembly GCF_019923935.1). Classification (NCBI taxonomy): domain Eukaryota; kingdom Metazoa; phylum Chordata; class Mammalia; order Artiodactyla; family Bovidae; genus Bubalus; species Bubalus bubalis. Next base: position 135,829,770 of record NC_059181.1, on the reverse strand, counting down.
GAGTCTCAAGTTCAGAAGTAAAAGCTTAAAACCTTCTTAAGACTTTGTGGATGTGTACACTGTCCCACACATATGCACAGCCATAGGCATGTGTATAGCTCTCTAGGTACCCAGGAATATATCTGAGTTTAAAGAAAACCCTATGCACATCTCATTCTCTAACTTTTTCTTTTAACTTTTGGATTAGCCTAGTGTTTGTTCTATCTCTTATTTTCTACCTCAGGTAGCCAAGATATTCAATAATTGCCTCTGATGATTTTCTCCAAGAAACTCCCTCAGGAAAAAGACTTTTTACACTGGGCAAACTCCAAATCTGGTCAAATACAGATTGACTTGTGACTGGTGTCTTCTAGGGGACCATCCTCTAAATCAAATAATGACAGTTATCTAGAAATTTACCTTTGAAGGGGAATCTAGCTTTTGTTGTCCCTCTAGTTGTTACCAGACTCCTGCTTTTCACCATGATATGCCTGTTTTCAGTGCTACCATGGAGATTCTAAGGGGATTATGAGAATAAGGCAATTTAAAACACTACAAAGCTTGCTGTTCTAACTGAGATCCAGTCATTTTTCTTGATTAAAAACTCCCCAGATTGCTGCAAGCCTTCAGTTAATTTTGAGTACTGGAATGCTGATTCTGTTATATATTGTTGTTGTTGTTTAGTTGCTGCTGCTGCTAAGTTACTTCAGTCATGTCCAACTCTGTGTGACCCCATAGACAGCAGCCCACAAGGCTCCACTGCCCCTGGGATTCTCCAGGCAAGAACACTGGAGTGGGTTGCCATTTCCTTCTCCAATGCATGAAAGTGAAACGTGAAAGTGAAGTCGCTCAGTCGTGTCCGACTCGTAGCGACCCCATGGACTGCAGCCTACCAGGCTCCTCCGTCCATGGGATTTTCCAGGCAAGAATACTGGAGTGGGTTGCCATTGCCTTCTCCAGTTGTTTAGTTGCTAAGTTGTTTCAATTCTTTTGTGATTCCATGGACTATAACCTGCCAGGCTCCTCTGTTCATGGAATTCTCCAGGCAAGAATGCTGGAGTGGGTTGTCATGTCTTTCTGCAGGGGACCTTCCCAACCCAGGGATCAAACCCACATCTCTCATGTCTCCTGCATTGGCAGGCAGATTCTTTACCACTGAGTCACCAGGGAAGCCCAGGGGAAATGGGTGAAGGTGGTCAAACTTTCAGTTATTAAGGTGAATATTTGTTGTTGTTGTTTTTAGTTGCTAAATCCTGTCTGACTCTTTTGTG